>NC_000070.6:113156234-113478734 GCF_000001635.26 Mus musculus
AGGCCATTCACATCTAAATTTTATTTGTCTGTTGATCAAGGAAAGCAGAATATTAACATATTTTCTTCCACTTCCAAAAACTCTTGCTCTTTCACATGTACAAATATGTCATCACATCTACAGATACAGTGGCATTAAGGAAATCCCAATAATACCAATAAATTTTATTTACATTTACAAACAATTTCACAGACATGGGTTTAAATTCTATTTTGAAATCTTCATTGACCATACCTAGATCCACAGTGGAATTTTCTATACTTGACTTAATTCTTTCCAACAGCAATTCTTTTGTCTCTGTAGGAAAAAGACCATACATTGAATTAGTTTCTATTTTTATATCATTGAGGTTTTTTGGGATTGAGTAATGGGATTCTCTATTGTCATGTCTAGAGAGCAGCACTGCGTGGTATAGTATATATTAGATCTTCTCTATTTTATTTATATATTTTTGAGTGTAAATTCTTTCCTAGCAAACAAAAGAAATAGCTTGCATTTTGCACTGTAAGTCCTCTAGCCAGGTACTCAATTCATTTTCTGATGTCAGGGAAATATCTTGTTTATCTCTCTTTTAAGGATTTTTTTTGTCTCAATGGCAGTGCTTGTCTCATAAAATAAAAGTTCCTGGACTGTAGACTTTTATTCTGATTTATAGCCAGATTAACCATTCCCTAGAGAAGACTTGTTCCCTATCATGCTGCTAATGAACAAATTTCTACCAATAAAAGCACTGGACATTTTGTGACCACATATCTATAGAAGATTGTACACAATATATTTACAAAGGAAAATATTTCCTAAAACTGGGTCTCTAGACATGAAAATCTCAGAGTTCTCTAGGTATAGGATGATCTAGTATACTAAAATGATACATATTAGAATGAAAATCAGTTGTATTCCTCTCCATTCTACCATAGGTTTTGCCTCAGCATTTAATGGTTAAATTCTTGTTTATTCTCAAGGTATACACATTTTTTTCAAACACCAAGATCCCTATCATAATTGCCCTTGCATCTGGATATCATATGATTTTGTTCATGGCTGTGAACAACATTAATTAAAAATAAGTGAAAATTTCTACAGAAATTATAGAACCCTTGTCAATAAGAAGAAATTTTCTTGCTCATCATTCTTTTCCCCAGGAACTTAAACTTTAAAACTCATGTTGTTCTTTCTAATTAAGCATGATCTGAATTTGGATTTCAGAGTATTGCCATATAATTGGCACCTGCTCTCTGCATATCACCATTTCATTGTTTGGCTTCATGAATCAGTTATCCCAGCTGTTCCACAGAATTTGATATTTTAGTAAAAATTTCCCTAGCCTGCAAGAAGTCACGTTCATTTTTGGGTGAACTTGCAGACCATGTTTTCTACCTTTTCCTCTATGTATTCCATCTTGATTGCATTGACTCTTTTCAGAAATCAACCTAAATAACAGTGTAAGTTATTCAATTCAGTCAAAGATTTTTCCACCTCTCAATGATCACATCATACCACTGGTCTCAGAAAATCTCATGAAGAGCTCAGACAGATTCGAATTATCTTTATATTTGGAACTCTGTAAACTACTAATTACTGTATTGTAACTTGGTCATTGAACAGATCTGCTATTACGCAACAGTTATGGGATACCAATCCTTTTGCTATTTTTTCCAAGCTCTGCTAATTATAAGGAAACATGCCTGGAAATAGTTAATGGTTCTCAGTGCCTGTGAGTCATTCCATCCATTGGATAAATTTATATTGCCTTAGCCCGTGTGGAATGCATAGACATAATACTGTCTCTTTAGTTCTGTGGTACCCACATTTTCCCAAGAAATTCCATGTCTGGTTCAGCCCAGAGTCTGGTTCAGAGTAACTCTTTTTAAATTTAAAATCGTCTGTACTTGAACATTGAAGATATAATCTGTTCCCTAAATATCATATGTTATTCTCTTTCCAATATTGTACCTAAAATGCATTCTAGACCCAAATATCTAAGCAGTGTTTCCTTCTGTGCTTCTTTCTTCAAATATGAATATTTTTGAAAGATTTTATAAAGTTTTATTCAACAAGAGTATTCCTTTGCAACGGGTGACTAGTTATGCCCTCACATTTTTGTTTAATTTTAACCTAACATCACCCCCACCCCTTTTTCATTTGAAGCCTTGATTATTATTGTGCATAGAAGAATCCCTCTTTGTTTGACTTTCCTTTTGTTTTTAATTCATCTTTCACTCCAGCGGGAATATTCCTTGTGGAAATTTCAACAATCCTCTTTTAAATGTTTTATCTTCAACTGTGAAGGCATATGATTGCTTACCATAGTTTCTTCTAATTTGTGCATTAAGATTTACTTGAAATTATTTCAATGGATTTTGAGCCATGTATTTGAAGTGCATCTCTATATTACTGAAACAGTAAATATTCACCAATGATGCTCATGGTCTGATACTATGAGATGAAGGATTGCCACACTCACAAGATACTTCTATAAGGACACAGAACTCTGAGACATATCATTCTTCGTTACATGATTCATAATTTGTCAGCGACTCCATGCAACTTATGTAACAGGAAGGAAGCACTTCTTTTCATATCACATGTGAAAAGGTGTAGTTACTGATTATAGGATGCACACATGGCTTATCTTCAGATTCATCATCCTCACACAGCTTATGGTGAAAATTAGCTAATGGTTGTTCCCCAATTAATTCTTGGTAGACAAAGGAATTTTATTCACCTTTCTGGGGGACGCACAATTGAGCAGTGTCTCCAAGAAAATCACCTTTGGTGAACCAGAAAGTTTATATAGTATTTCTCATACAATTTTGGGTAAGTGGTTAATGAATTGAGCCTCGAAGATTAAATGTTAGATGGCTGTATATCTGTATACTCCTCTGCATCATGTCTATGCACAAACATGATTCAATATAGAGCTCTATCATTAACTTTAATGGGAATCAACATTCATATAAATTCATATAAAGGCAACTCCTTTTAAAACAGCATTGAGTAAACCTCTACCAGTAAAAGAAGAGACTATAGGGACAAAATATGAATAAAGGCATTCAGTTATATTATTTCCCAACTGCTTATATGATGAGCATACTCTATCCATTGATAACATCTATATTTAATAGATGGGCTCTTGTCAGAGAGAACTTTGGCAAGAATTCTCTTGAATTTGTGGTTTATATCTTTGTGTCCTAAAAACACCACATATAGGGATGTATTTATGTAAGCTGTTTTCATGAAATCATAGCACATTTACTTGCCGTTCTTGACCTCACCAAAAACAATCATTTTCTCTGTCTATTGAGTTGCCTTTACCTCCCAGACAATCTTGGTTTTTATATTACCCTCACACATATATCACAGTGTAATTGAATCTATGTTACATCTTCAATTCAAGAAGGGAAAATCATGATATTTCTTGTTTTGCTTCATTTAAGTTAAAATATTAATTTTATGCTGAGTTCACCTCATGGTCTAACAATGAATATATAATAATATATAATAATTTGGAGAAGGATGAAACATTACATTGGGCACACAAAGGAAAGATCGAGAGAAAAGTAGGGAAAGAGAAGAATAAGAAAATGAAAGAGGGAGAGGACACAGAGGAAGGGGAAGAAGAATAGAGTAGCAGAAACCCATGTCCTGGAGAAATCTCAAATATTTTTTATTAGGTATTTATTTCATTTACATTTCCAATGCTATCCCAAAAGCCCCCCCCCACGCTCACACAACTCCCCCACCCACCCACTCCCACTTTTTGGCCCTGGTGTTCCCCTATACTGAGGCAGATAAAGTTTGCAAGAACAATGGACCTCTCTTTCCAATGATGGCCAACTAGGTCATCTTCTGATACATATGCAGTTAGAGACACAAGCTCTTGGGGGCGGGGGCGGTAATGGGTAGTTCATATTGTTGTTCCACGTATATGGTTGTAGATCCCTTTAGCTCCGTGGTTACTTTCTCTAGCTCCTCCACTGGGGGCCCCCAACCCAGAAGTCCTCCAACAGAAGAATGGACACTGAAAATGTGGTACATTTACACAATTGAGTACTACTCAGCTATTAAATAGAATGAATTTATAAAATTCCCTGGCAAATGGATGGACCTGGAGGGCATCATCCTGTGTAAGGTAACCCAATCACAAAAGAACTCACACAATATGTTCTCATTGAAAAGGGATATTGGCTCAGAAACTTAGAATACCCAAGCTTTAAGATACAATTTGCTAAACAGATGAATCTCAAGAAGAACGAAGACCAAAGTGTGGAGACTTTGCCGCTTCTTAGAATTGAGAACAAAACACCCATGGAAGGAGTTAAAGAGACAAAGTTTGGAGCTGAGACGAAAGGATGGACCATCTAGCGACTGTCATATATGGGGATCCATCTCATAATCACCTTCTAAATGTGGATGCTCACAGAAACCTCAACTTTAAAAGGGACTCACAGATATGGAAGATGGTAGTGTAGTGGTATATCTTGAGGCACACAGCTTGTATTCCTATTAACTGAGTTGTGTTTTCACTGCCAGGACATTTAGGCTTGAAGAGAGACCACAACAAAATGGAGCCCAATGTATTAATTTGAACTCAACTAACCTGAGATAAAAATTCACTGCCTCGAGTCCCAGACTACCTTGCCAGCGGAGTCGCCTGACACCCACAAGGGCCTACACAGGATTCCCCAGGGGATCCTAAGACCTCTGGTGAGTGGAACACAGCGCCTGCCCCAATCCAATCTAGCAGAACCTGAGACTGCGGTAAATAGGGAAGCAGACTACCCGGGCCTGACCTGGGGCACAAGCCCCTTCCACTCCATTCGAGCCCCAGGCTACCTTGGCCACAGAGTTGCCCGACACCTGCAAGGGCCCACACAGGATTCCCAACGGGATCCTAAGACCTCTGGTGAGTGGAACACAACTTCTGCCAGGAGTCCGGTTCGAACACCAGATATCTGGGTACCTTCCCTGCAAGAAGAGAACTTGCCTGCAGAGAATACTTTGCCCACTGAAACTAAAAAGAGTGCTACCCTCCCAGGTCTGCTTACAGAGGCTAACAGAGTCACCTGAAGAACAAGCTCTTAACAGAGACAACTATAAAAGCTAGCTTCAGAAATTACCAGATGGCGAAAGGCAAATGTAAGAATCCTACTAACAGCAATCAAGACCACTCACCATCATCAGAATGCAGCACTCCCACCCTACCTACTCCTGGGCACCCCAATACAACCGAAAATCTACATCCAGATTTAAAAACATTTCTCATGATGATGATAGAGGACATCAAGAAGGACTTTCATAAGTCACTTAAACAATTACAGAAGAGCACTGCTAAAGAGTTACAGGCCCTTAAAGAAAAGCAGGAAAACACAACCAAACAGGTAGAAGTCCTTAAAGAAAAACAGGAAAACACATCCAAACAGGTGATGGAAATGAACAAAACCATACTAGAACTAAAAAGGGAAGTAGACACAATTAAGAAAACCCAAAGTGAGGCAACGCTGGAGATAGAAACCCTAGGAAAGAGATCTGGAACCATAGATGCGAGCATCAGAAACAGAATACAAGAAATGGAAGAGAGAATCTCAGGTGCAGAAGATTCCATAGGGAATATCGACACAACAGTCAAAGAAAATACAAAATGCAAAAGGATCTTAACTCAAAACATCCAGGAAATCCAGGACATAATGAGAAGACCAAACCCACGGATAATAGGAGTGGATGAGAATGAAGATTTTCAACTTAAAGGGCCAGCTAATATCTTCAACAAAATAATAGAAGAAAACTTCCCAAACATAAAGAAAGAGATGCTCATGATCATACAAGAAGCCTACAGAACTCCAAATAGACTGGACCAGAAAAGAAATTCCTCCCGACACATAATAATCAGAACAACAAATGCACTAAAGAAAGATAGAATATTAAAAGCAGTAAGGGAGAAAGGTCAAGTAACATATAAAAGAAGGCCTATCAGAATTACACCAGACTTTTCACCAGAGACTATGAAAGCCAGAAGATACTGGACAGATGTTATACAGACACTAAGAGAACACAAATGCCAGCCCAGGCTACTATACCCAGCCAAACTTTCAATTACCATAGATGGGGAAACCAAAGTATTCCACGACAAAACCAAATTCACACAATATCTTTCCACGAATCCAGCCCTTCAAATGACAATAACAGAAAAGAAGCAATGAAAGGATGGAAATCACGCCCTAGAACAAGCAAGAAAGTAATCCCTCAACAAACCAAAAAGAAGACAGCCACAAGAACAGAATTCCAACTTTAACAACAAAAATAAAAGAAAGCAACAATTACTTTTCCTTAATATCTCTTAATATCAATGGACTCAATTCCCCAATAAAAAGACATAGACTAACAGACTCGCTACACAAACAGGAACCAACCTTCTGCTGCTTACAGGAAACCCTTCTCAGGGAAAAAGACAGACACTACCTCAGAGTGAAAGGCTGGAAAACAATTTTCCAAGCAAATGGTCTGAAGAAACAAGCTGGAGTAGCCATTCTAATATCGAATAAAATCGACTTCCAACCCAAAGTTATCAAAAAAGACGAGGAGGGGCATGTCATACTCATCAAAGGTAAAATCCTCCAAGAGGAACTCTCCATTCTGAATATCTATGTTCCAAATGCAAGGGCAGCCACATTCATTAAAGACACTTTAGTAAAGCTCAAAGCACACATTGAACCTCACACAGTAATAGTGGGAGACTTCAACACACCACTTTCATCAATGGACAGATCGTGGAAACAGAAACTAAACAGGAACACAGTGAAACTAACAGAAGTTATGAAACAAATGGACCTGACAGATATCTACAGAACATTTTATCCTAAAACAAAAGGATATACCTTCTTCTCAGCACCTCACAGGACCTTCTCCAAAACTGACTATATAATTGGTCACAAAACAGGCCTCAACAGATCAAAAATATTGAAATTGTTCCATGTATCCTATCAGACCACCATGGCCTAAGACTGATCTTCAATAACAACATAAATAATGGAAAGCCAACATTCACGTGGAAACTGAACAACACTCTTCTCAATGATATCTTGGTCAAGGAAGGAATAAAGAAAGAAATTAAAGACTTTTTAGAGTTTAATGAAAATGAAGCCACAACATACCCAAACCTATAGGACACAATGAAAGCATTTCTAAGAGGGAAACTCATAGCTCTGAGTGCCTCCAAGAAGAAAGAGGAGAGAGCACATACTAGCAGCTTGACAACACAACTAAAAGCTCTAGAAAAAGGGAAGCAAATTCACCCAAGAGGAGTAGACGGCAGGAAATAATCAAACTCGGGAGTGAAATCAACCAAGTGGAAACAGGAAGAACTATTCAAAGAATTAACCAAACGAGGTGTTGGTTCTTTGAGAAAATCAACAAAATAGAGAAACCCTTAGCTAGACTCACTAAAGGGCACAGGGACAAAATCAAAATTAACAAAATCAGAAATGAAAAGGGAGACATAACAACAGGTCCTGAAGAAATCCAAAACACCATCAGATCCTTCTACAAAAGGCTATACTCAACAAAACTGGAAAACCTGGATGAAATGGACAAATTTCTAGACAGATACCAGGTACCAAAGTTGAATCAGGATCAAGTTGACCATCTAAACAGTCCCATATCCCCTAAAGAAATAGAAGCAGTCATTAATAGTCTCCCAGAAAAAAAAAGCCCAGGACCAGACAGGTTTAGTGCAGAGTTCTATCAGACCTACAAAGAAGATCTAATTCCAGTTCTGCACAAACTATTTCACAAAAGAGAAGTAGAAGGTACTCTACCCAACTCATTTTATGAAGCCACTATTACTCTGATATCTAAACCACAGAAAGATGCAACAAAGATAGAGACCTTCAGACCAATTTCTCTTATGAATATCGATGCAAAAATCCTCAATATAATTCTCGCTAACTGAATCCAAGAACACATTAAAGCAATCATCCATCCTGACCAAGTAGGTTTTATTCCAGGGATGCAGGGATGGTTTAATATACGAAAATCCATCAATGTAATCCATTATATAAACAAACTCAAAGACAAGAACCACATGATCATCTCGTTAGATGCAGAAAAAGCATTTGACAAGATCCAACACCCATTCATGACAAAAGTTTTGGAAAGATCATTAATTCAAGGCCCATACCTAAATATGATGAAAAGCAATCTACAGCAAGTCAGTAGCCAACATCAAAGTAAATGGAGAGAAGCTGGAAGCAATCCCACTAAAATCAGGGACTTGACAAGGCTGCCCACTTTCTCCCTACCTTTTCAACATTGTACTTGAAGTATTAGCCAGAGCAATTCGACAACAAAAGGAGATCAAGGGGATACATAATGGAAAAGAGGAAGTCAAAATATCACTTTTTGCAGATGATATGATAGTATATCTAAGTGACCCTAAAAATTCCACCAGAGAACTCCTAAACCTGATAAACAGCTTCAGTGAAGTAGATGGATATAAAATAAACTCAAACAAGTCAATGGCCTTTCTTTATACAAAGAATAAACAGGCTGAGAAAGAAATTAGGGAAACAACACCCTTTTCAATAGTCACAAATAATATAAAATATCTCGGCGTGACTCTAACTAAGGAAGTGAAAGATCTGTATGATAAAAACTTCAAGTCTCTGAAGAAAGAAATTAAAGAAGATCTCAGAAGATGGAAAGATCTCCCATGCTCATGGATTGGCAGGATCAACATTGTAAAAATGGTAATCTTGCCAAAAGCAATCTACAGATTCAATGCAATCCCCATCAAAATTCCAACTCAATTCTTCAAAGAATTAGAAGGAGCAATTTGCAAATTCATTTGGAATAACAAAAAACCTAGGATAGCAAAAACTCTTCACAAGGATAAAAGAACCTTTGGTGGAATCACCATGCCTGACCTAAAGCTTTACTACAGAGCAATTGTGATAAAAACTGAATGGTACTGGTATAGAGACAGACAAGTAGACCAATGGAATAGAATTGAAGACCTAGAAATGAACCCACACACCTATGGTCACTTGATCTTTGACAAGGGAGCTAAAACCATCCAGTGGAAGAAAGACAGCATTTTCAACAAATGGTGCTGGCACAACTGGTTGTTATCATGTAGAAGAATGCGAATTGATCCATACTTATCTCCTTGTACTAAGGTCAAATCTAAGTGGATCAAGGAACTTCACATAAAACCAGAGACACTGAAACTTATAGAGAAGAAAGTGGGGAAAGCCTTGAAGATATGGGCACAGGTGAAAAATTCCTGAACAGAACAGCAATGGCTTGTGCTGTAAGATCGAGAATTGACAAATGGGACCTAATGAAACTCCAAAGTTTCTGCAAGGCAAAAGACACCGTCAATAAGACAACAAGACCACCAACAGATTGGGAAAGGATCTTTACCTATCCTAAATCAGATAGGGGACTAATATCCAACATATATAAAGAACTCAAGAAGGTGGAGTTCAGAAAATCAAATAACCCCATTAAAAAATGGGGCTCAGAACTGAACAAAGAATTCTCACCTGAGGAATACCGAATGGCAGAGAAGCACATGAAAAAAATGTTCAACATCCTTAATCATCAGGGAAATGCAAATCAAAACAACCCTGAGATTCCACCTCACACCAGTCAGAATGGCTAAGATCAAAAATTCAGGTGACAGCAGATGCTGGCGTGGATGTGGAGAAAGAGGAACATTCCTCCATTGTTGGTGGGATTGCAGGCTTGTACAACCACTCTGGAAATCAGTCTGGCGGTTCCTCAGAAAATTGGACATAGTACTACAGAAGGATCCAGCAATACCTCTCCTGGGCATATATCCAGAAGATGCCCCAACTGGTTAAAAGGACACATGCTCCACTATGTTCATAGCAGCCTTATTTATATTAGCCAGAAGCTGGAAAGAACCAAGATGCCCCTCAACAGAGGAATGGATACAGAAAATGTGGTACATCTACACAATGGAGTACTACTCAGCTATTAAAAAGAATGAATTTATGAAATTCCTAGCCAAATGGATGTACCTGGAGGGCATCATCCTGAGCGAGGTAACACATTCACAAAGGAACTCACACAATATGTACTCACTGATAAGTGGATATTAGCCTAAAACCTAGGATACCCAAGATATAAGATACAATTTCCTAAACACTTGAAACTCAAGAAGAATGAAGACTGAAGTGTGGACACTATGCCCCTCCATAGAATTGTGAACAAAACACCCATGGAAGGAGTTACAGAGACAAAGTTTGGAGCTGAGATGAAAGGATGGACCATGTAGAGACTGCCATATCCAGGGATCCACCCCATAATCAGCATCCAAACGCTGACACCATTGAATACACTAGCAAGATTTTATCGAAAGGACCCAGATGTAGTTGTCTCTTGTGAGACTATGCCGGGGCCTAGCAAACACAGAAGTGGATGCTCACAGTCAGCTAATGGATGGATCACAGGGCTCCCAATGGAGGAGCTAGAGAAAGTACCCAAGGAGCTAAAGTGATCTGCAACCCTATAGGTGGAACAACATTATGAACTAACCAGTACCTCGGAGCTCTTGACTCTACCTGCATATGTATCAAAAGATGGCGTAGTCGGCCATCACTGGAAAGAGAGTCCCATTGGACATGCAAACTTTATATGCCCCAGTACAGGGGAACGCCAGGGCCAAAAAGGGGGAGTGGGTGGGTAGGGGAGTGGGGGTGGGTGGGTATGGGTGACTTTTGGTATAGCATTGGAAATGTAAATGAGCTAAATACCTAATAAAAAATGGAAAAAAAATTCACTGCCCCCAAACACCTGAATGAGCTTAGTAATCGATATAGGCTGAAGCATTGTTGATTTTAAGGTGGCTGGGTTTGAAGGGCCTACAGAGAATGGCAGAAAGGCATCTACACTGGATGAGAGCATTTCTGTGTTCTCTTCTACTTGTCTTTCAATCCCCACACTGCCTCCTCAACCCCAAACAATAACATAGATAAAGTGAGTCTTTTTACATTCAGCTCCTCCGTGTAAGTAAAGGAAGAGGAAACAAAGGTACAAAGTTCGCTGGACCAGGTAACTTATGGTTTTAAAGGCAGAAATATAATCATTTGATACTTAAAGATTAGAAATTTTACATGCAGTTCAGACCTAGAAAGGGAATCTTAGTAACTGACTCCAAACATAGAGAGCAGTGATAATCACCTGCTATGAATAAGTGTTAATAAACTGACATCTGCACTCTAGGTAGAAAAACTAACACACAGATATTATAATAGGTTTTAATTAAATGAATGTCTGTGTCTCAAGGTAGAGAGCACAACAAATAGATGGTATTACAGGATGTCTACTCTAGTCAGAGAGTTTAACAATTAAAATCTAACTGCTTCCTATTGGAAGATGGTAGTGAAAATTTTAATTAATTGCTTTAAAACTGGTATAAAGGTATAGTGCTCTAATAAATCTTATAGGATACTCATATTTTGCCTAACATGGCTTCATGGGAATTTTCTGGTTAAATCCAGGTGTGAAAAGCTACCTATAATAAGTAGGTACAGAAAAACCTGTGAATAAAATTAATAAAGCCTGCAGGAGACTCATATTCTCTAATGTGGTCTCCAGGGGAATTTATGTTTAGCATTCTGGCATGAAAAATTAGAAAGTCCTAAATATGATAAACTGTGTGTGATTTTGAGTATTGTGGTTGTTTTATTCTTTCTCTAGTGCAGAGGACAATCTAAAAGTTTTTTTGTTACAAGTTGAATGCTAAGCTGATTTTGGGAATCTGTTTTCTATTTCTGTTTTTGGAAATATGAGAAAGGTATCTACACATTCTAGCACTATATAGATCATATTTGATAGAGATATTACTGAAAATCTAGATGCTATAGAATATGTGTGTATATATATTACATTATATACATCTTTGGTGAATTTCATCATCAGACATGCTTAACTAACTGGCTTGCCTGAACTCCTGATGTTTTAGTTTTTCATCCAGATCCATTCACTACACAGACATTAGAACCATCATTGGTGTGGCCTTCTTCAGGCCAATGATTTCCCCCATTTCCCTACCCTTCCCACTCCCTTCAGAAATATCTCAACACCCATATCAGATTGAAGAAGTTATGAAGAGTCATTGTCCCAGTTTCCCAGTGTTTAGGACTGGGTGTGGTTATTATTAGTTTTCTTTGATACTGAAATTGTTGAAATACAGGTCTTAGTCCCAGTCCTACTATTGCTGTAATTATGAACAGATATGAAATGTTTGACCCTGTGAATTAAGTGCCAAATTGTAATTCCATCGAACTGAGTTTATAGTTAGGGTGTTTTAAGTTATTTTACCTAGAAATGCCTGAGAGTAAGTAACAGAGAACAGTCCAGATTATTTCACATATTGTTGGTTTTCAAAAATGTTAGAAGACCACAGAATATGATGTTTAATGTTATTTCTTCACTTGTTATTTAGACTAGTCTGCTCCTGACAGTTTTCCTTATATTGAATACAAAGAAGAAACCCAGCATCTTTGAGTTACTCCAAATGTGGTGTAACAGGCACTAGCCAGGAATTACCTCATTGCATGTACAGACATAATACTGTCCAAAGCAAGGACACAAATACAGATTAAGACAGCCTGGTTATGCCATAACAGAGTAGGCTTCTCTTTTATATTCATGTTTCCATAAGTCTGTCAAATGACCTTGGTCAGTTTGCTAAAGACATATGCTCCAATGTACTGGAGTAAGGGGCTGTCCAAGTGACCAGTGGTCTATTTAAATAGGCAAAGTTTTTGAAGCTGTGTTGGCTTTCCTCTATATTTTCTGTTAATAATGGTTGTTCTTGGATTTCTGATGGGGTAGAAAACCTACATAGTCTCCTAGCCAATCCAGGCTTTTTACTTTTAAGGCACATTTATGAGAGCATGAATGTCAGACAGCATTCAATCTAAAGCCAAGATATAGCCAGATGTATAATTATACATTTTTAAGTTACTATAGAATACAACTTTTTATTTATAAACAAACATGATGGACTGGGTATTAGGTGTTTTGTACTTTCTTAATTAAAAAATAGAAATAGTTGTATTCAATTGTATCTGAAATAAAATACTCTTTTAGTTGGACAATATAGCGGATGTGTTTTGGATAGCCAGGGGACTGATTATATTTGATGTTAATTCCTTTCTCCTATGAGAGGTTGCAAACAAGGAATGAGTCAGCATTCAGATGATTTCTAGTATACCTTCCCAGCTTAAGATGTAAAATAAAGAAGAGCTGATGACTGATCAGAAAAATAAAGATGTTTGGAATGTTGTAGTAGAGAAGAAAGAAAAAATGGAAGAGGGACACTATACAGAGGAGTATGAAAAAGAAGAAAAGCAGAGCAGAAGCACATGGACTGCAGAAACCTCAAGTTCTAATGGGTCTCATAGATGTGGAAGGTGGTAGTTTAGTGGTATTGCAGATCTGCACAATATACTTGCATAGAATTATTAAAATTAAATGAGCTGTTTCTTCATTACTGGGATATATTCCTTTTGAAATTTGACTAAAACACATTGGTATGCATGATATCCCATTCTCATGTACATTCTGTTACTTATGTGTTCACACACATCAAATACTCTCCCAGGCATGGCCACTTTGAATTGAGGTATGTCCTTCATTCACAGCCAACATATTGGATTAGATACTTTTTCTCTAAAGAATTTTCTGAAGTATCTGTGTTAGAAGCTGACAACAAACTTCCATCCAGGTGCTGAAAATTTATGCATTCAAGAAATGCATACAAATTATTTCCAGCTCTTTTTTTGTTTTGTTTTCTTTTGTTTTGTTTTGTTTTGTTTTGTTTTTTTCCTGATCAAATAGATAGGCTTTATTCCAGGGATGCAGGGATGATTTTTTTTTTGAATTTTTAAAAATATTTTTCATTATTATGTATTTTTCTCAATTACATTTAGAATGCTATCCCAAAAGTCCCCCATACTCTCCCCCCCAACTTCCCTACCCACCCATTCCCATTTTTTGGCCCTGGCATTCCCCTGTTCTGGGGCATATAAAGTTTGCGTGTCCAATGGGACTCTCTTTCCAGTGATGGCAGACTAGGCCATCTTTTGAGATCATGACCTAGTGAAGTACTGTTCATCCTGCCCTGTAGAAGAAGTCGTCCTTTAATATTTTTCATGAATTAATCATTGTTATAATTACAGAAAATAAAGCAAACTTTTCTCATTCCTGCTCACTAAAAATTACAGTAAAATGCAGTTCTTTAAATCAATTACAACCATTGATTAGATAAGAAGGAAGTCATGGAAACAAAATCTCTAATGGGAATACTCATTAATATTTACCACTTCAACTCAAAATCTATGAACATTCAAAATTTTCCCTTTACTTTTTCATTACCTGTACAAGGAATTCTGAAGAGGTGGCAGAACCCTCTATATCTTTGTCTCCAGTTTGTCTTGTGCAACATAGTCAGTCTCCTATCATAATCCCTTTGCCTAGAGACACTGATCTACTAATACAGGCTTGGAAAATAACAATTTTTGTGGTAGGGCTCTTGGCATGTAAACCATTTTTCCTCCTTTAAATTTGATATCTTTATTCAGGTTATTTCCTGTGTGTGTAAAATGGGCAAACCCTCGGGTTGTTTTTGAGTATATTTATCAATATCTTCCCCCTGAGGCCTCCTTCCTTTCCTCCTACAATTCATCAAGGTAAGACTCTTGTCTCACAGGAATATGAATCCCTGTAGCCAAATGTTGGGAAAGAACTTGTCCACATACATTTATAGTTTGATACTTGACCATCTGCACACACAAATTACACTCAACATTCTCTCTCTCTCTCTCTCTCTCTCTCTCTCTCTCTCTCTCTCATTCCTGAAAAATTTCTACTACCTATGAACATTGTAAAAGCCTTTAAAGTTTTGCAGTCTTTATTTCAAACTTTCTGGAGATCAAAGTTGCATAAGCTCTTATTTCAATCAAGCCTCCTACTTCAATGCCATTTATTTCCAAATATTTGGCGTTTGGTCAAGAAGAGCTGAATATTAACATATATCCTTGGACTACCAAACACTCTTATTTTTTCACCTGTAGCATATTTTCATCGCAGCTAGGGATTCAGTGGCAGCAGGAAAATCCCACTAATAACATTAAATTATATTATACCATTTTTGACAGACCATGGGTTTTATTTCTATTTTGAAATATTCATTGACCATACCTGGATCCACACTGGAATTTTGAATACTTGATTTGATGCTTTCCAAAAGCCACACTTTTGTTTCTGTAGGCAAAAGACCATACATTGAATTAGTTTTTCTTTTTGTATCATTGAGTTTGGGGAGGATTGAGTAAGATGTTTTCTGTTGCCATATCTAGAGCATCACTGCTTGCCATACCATATATTGCATCTTCATAGTGTTTGTGAGGTACTCTTGACTGCAATTTCTTTCTCAGCTAACAAAGAGCAACAGCTTGCTTTTTTTTTTGTTTTTTAACTGTGAGGCCTCCACCTAGGTCCTCATTTATTTTTTGATGTCAGGAAAATGTGTTGTTTATCTCTCTTGGACCTATGCACTTAGTGCAATGGTAGGTCTTGTCTCATAAAATAAACACACCTGGAATGTAGACTTGCATTTGATTCATACCTAGGACAGCCATTACCCTTGAGATGCCTTGTTTTTATTATGTTGGAAATGAACAAATTTCCCACAATGAATGCACCGGACATTTTGAAAACAGATACCTATAGCAGATTGTACACAACATATTTTAAAAGGACAATATTTCCTAAATCTGGGTCTCTAATCCTGTACAATTCAGAGTTCTCTAGGTATAGTATGATGTGGTGTAGTACCATGACACATATTACAAGCAATATCAGTTGTATCCCTCTCCATTCCACCATAGGATGTCTCTCAGCTTTTAATGTTCTGAGTATTTGATTATTCACGTTATTCCCATTTTCAAACACCCAGATCCCTATCATAACATGCCTTGCATCTTAATATCATATGATTTGTTCATGGTTATGACGAATATTAATTAAATATCAATGAAGATTTCTAAAGAGAAATCTTTGCCGCTTAGATAGGAATTTCCCTTGTTCATCTAGCTTTTGCACAAGAATTTAAAGCTGCAAACCCATACTGTACTTTCTATTTCAGTATGATCTAATTGAGTCTGAATTTCGATTTCAGCTTATTCCCTGTGAATTGGCTCCATTCCTGTAACATCATGCCATTTGGTTCACTTCATGGATCAGTAATGCCAGGTGGTACATAGCATTTGATATTTCAATGAAAATTTCCCTAGCATACCAGATGTCACTTTCATTTTTGAGTGAACCTAGCAGACCATTTTTAAAACATTCTCCTATATGTATGCCACCTTGATTGCATTAACTCTTTTCAGAATTCAACCTAAATAACAGTGTAAGTCATCCAGACCAGTCAAAGTTTTCTCCACCTCGCAAAGACTATATCGTACCAATAGTCTCAGCAACTCTGAAGAACTTCAGAGACAGAATCTAATTATCTCTATATTGGGATTCTTGAAACAACTTATAAACAGCATTGTAAGCTGGGCACTTAACAGCTCTGTTATTACACAATAGGTTATCATGCCCATCCTTTTGCTATTGTTCTCCAATCTCTGATATTATAACAAAAACCTACCTGGAAATAGTTAAGGGGTCCTAGTGTCTGTGATTCAGTACAGAATGTCATTATATTGTCTTAGACCATGTTGAATGCATAGTCATATTACTGTCTCTCCAGTTCTGTGGTACCCACATTTTCCAAAGAATTTCAGTGATCTGTTATGTCAGATGTGGTTCTGATTAACTCCCTTTTAATTTAAAATCTCCTGAACTTCATCATTGGAGATACAATCTACTACCTAATAAACATAACATTTTTTGCCTTTCCAATACTGAACCTAAAATATATGCTAGATCCAAACATCTGAGCACTGTTACCCTGTGTTCTTATTCTTTCTCATTTGAATATATTTTGAACACTGGTTATAAAGTTTTATACCAAAAGAGTGGTCCTTTGCAACTGGTAACTTGTTTCCTCCTTCCATATTTGTGAAATTATAAGCTAACATCTTCTCCACATCGTTTTTCCTTCCGTGCCTTCTTTATTATTATTGTACATAGCAGGATTCCTCTTTCTTTGATTTTTGTTTTGGCCTTAATTCATCTTTCATCCCTGTGGGAAAATTCCTTGTCGGAATGCCAACAAGCCTCCTTTAAATGTTTTATCTTCAACAGTGAATGCTTATGATGGCTTACCTTAGATTTTTCTAATTTTTGCATTATGATTTCCTTTCAATTATTTCAATGATTGTGAACCATGCATTTGAAGTGCATATCCATGTTACTGAAACAGTGGAGATTCACTAATGAAGTTTATGGCCTGATGCTATGTGAAGAAGGATTGCCACACTCACAACATCCTTCTATAGGGACACAAAATCTGAGATATCTCATCCTTCACTACATGATTCATAACAAGTCACCAAATGCATGCAACTTATGTAAGAGAAAGGAGGCAGTTTTTTTCCATGTCATATGGGAAAAGGTGTAGTTCTTGATTTTAAGCTGCACAGATGGCTTATCTTCAGATTGATCATCCTCACAAAGCTTATGATTAAAAGTAGCTAGTGGTTGCTCTCCAAATAGGTTTTGTTAGAGAAAAATTATTCAAATTACTGGGAGACCCACAAATGACCAGTGACTCTAAGGACATTAAATTTGGTGAACCAACAAGTTTATTTGCGATTTCACATACAAATATATATAAGGGGTTAGTGAATTTAGTCTCAAGTATTAAAAGATAGATAACTCTCTATGTATATATTCCACTGCATAATGGGTATGGACACGCGTGATTGTCTGGGAGTTAAAGGCAAATTTGAAGTACAGGTCTTAGACCCAGTCTTTCTATTGCTTTTATTATAAACAGATCTGAGATATTTAAGTCTGTGAGCTAAGTGTCAAATAGGAATTTCATGGAACTAAGATTATAGTTAGGGTGTTTGAAGTTAATTTAATAATAAATGCCTGAGAGTAAGTAACAGAGAACACTCCTGATTACTTGACTTACATAGTTGATTTTTCAAATTGTCAGGAGTCTACAGAATATGATATTTAATGCTGTTTATTCACTTGGTGTTCAGACTAGAATGTTACTGTCAATTTTCCCTGTATTGGATTCACAGAAGTAACTCACCATCTTTGAATTAGTCCAGATGTGGTGAAACAGACACTAGGCAAGAATTCCTCATTTCATCTATAGCCATAATATTGTCCACAGTAAGGACAGAAATACAGATTAAGGCAGCCTGATTATTCCAAGAAAGAATGGGCTTTTCCTTAATATTCCTGTTTCTGTAAGTGAGTAAAATGACAACAGGAAGTTGTCTAAAGACATATGTTGAAGTAAGGGACTATGCATGTGATCAGCAGTCTCTAATAACTGGCTAAGTTTTAGAACCTGTTTTGGCATTCCTATATATTTTTAGGTAATATGATTTTCTTCTTGGATTTCTGGTGGGGTTGAAAACCTCCATAATCTCCTAGCCAACTTAAAATTTTTACTTTAAGAGGAACAGTTTTTGGGAGGATTGTTTTCAGATGGCTTTGATTCTAAAGCCAAGACATAGTCAGATATAAATTATAATTCTAAAAGTAAGAATAGATGACAGAAGTTCTATTTAATTAACAAAGATAATGGACTGGGTGTTAAATCACTTCTACTTCACAAATTACAAAATAGTCATGGTTATGTACTATTAAATCTGAGATAAAATAGTCTTTTAATTGGACAGAAAGGAGGAATGTAGTAGATTGTTCTGGGGCTGATTTTATTTGATGTTAATTCTGTTCTCCTGTGATGAGTTGTGAATAAGGAAAGAATCAGCACACGGGTGATATTCTCTAAAAGTTCCCATCTTATTTTCTATAAATAAATAAATAAATAAATAAATAAAACAGAAAGAAAGAAAGAAAGAAAGAAAGAAAGAGAGAGAGAGAGAAAGAAAGAAAGATAAAGAAAGAAAGCTGAAGCCTGAGCATAATAAGGAACATTAAGTAGAAAGTAGAGAGAGAGTAGAAGGAGAAAATGAAAGAAGTGGACACAGAGTAGGAGGAAGAAGAATAAAAATAGAGCAGAAGAAACTCTAGGTAGCCTGGAGAAACTGCAGGATCTAAATGTTCTCATATTAGTGTAAGATAGTATTGTCGTCACTGACCCATCTCCCCAATCTAGGAACACAGCATATATTCATATTAATTTAATTGTCTTTTCATTTCTGGTGCATATTTGTGCTTGAGATTTACTGCAACACATTACTATGCATGCATACTATATTCTCATGTAGACTTCTTTACTTAGGTGTTCAGGGACATCAAATACTCTGCAATGCATGGCCACTTTGAATTGAGGTATGTCCTTCATTCACAGCCAGCATATTGGACTGGACAGTCTTTCCTTAAAGATTTCTTTGAAGTATCTGTGCTAGAAGCAGCCAACAAACTTACCATCCAGGTAACGAAAACTTTTGCATTGATTACTTTATCTACAATATATTTCCAGTAAGTTTAGAACAAGGTTTTGACAAGATGAAGTACTTTTCAACCTCCCTTACAAAATAAGTAATCCTTTAATACTTTTCATTGATTAATCATTGTTATAATTAGGGAAAATAAAGCAAACCTATTTCTTGCCTGCTCACTAAAACGGGCAGTTAAATGCAGCCCTTTAAATCAATTGCAATCATTTCTTAGAAAAGAAGGAAGGTAAAGGAAACAAAAGACTGTGATGGGAATGCTCATTAATATTGAATACTTCAGCTCTAAAATCTATTAACATTCAAAGTTTTCCCTTTTTACTTTTCCATAACATATGCATTGATTTCGGAAGAGGTGGCAGAATCCTCTATATGCTTTGTCTCTAGTTTCTGTTGTGACAGAGTCAATCTCCAACCATATTTCCTATGCCTACAGACATTGATCTACTAATACATACTTGGGATGTAACCATTCTATTGTGAGTGCTCTTGTCATTTAAGCCATTGATCCTCCTTTAAAGTTGGTATCTTTATTCTTGTTGTGTCTTTTGTTTGTAATTGAGAATATATGTCAATATCTTCCCCTGTATCTTCTAGCATTTCCCCCCTACATTTCATCATGGTGTGTTATTGTCTCAACTGACTGTTAACCTGTATACCCAAAATTGGGGAAAGATCTAGTCCCTGTACATTTATGGGCATGTCAAGGATATTAGACTTCTAATTTTCCAGTTGAACTTCTCACAGATATTAAACTTAACACTTGTTTTTTTTTTCTTTTTTGTAAATCCTGATATCTCCATACGACCCATGATGTTGTTATAAACCTTTTAATTTGCAAAGACTGTATTACAAAATTTCTCAGAAATCAAAGTTTCATAAGCTCCTACTTCAATCAAGCCTCTTATTTCAAGGCCATTCACTTCTAAATTTTATTTGTCTGTTGATCAATGAGAGCTGAATATTAACATATTTTCTTCCACTTCAAAAAACTCTTGCTCTTTCACGTGTACAAATATGTCATCACATCTACAGATACAGTGGCATTAAGGAAATCCCAATAATACCATTAAATTTTATTTACATTTACACACAATTTCACAGACAATGGGATTAAATTCTATTTTGAAATCTTCATTGACCATACCTAGATCCACAGTGGAATTTTCAATACTCGACTGAATACTTTCCAACAGCAACGCCTTTGTCTCTGTAGAAAAACACCATACATTGAATTAGTTTCTATTTTTATATCATTGAGGTTTGGGGGATTGAATAAGATGATTCTCTATTGTCATGTTTAGAGCAGCCCTGCTTGGCATAGCATATATTAGATCTTCACTATTTTATTTATATATTTTTGAGTGTATACTCTTTCCTAGCAAACAAAGGACATAGCTTGCATTTTGCACTGTGAGTCCTCTAGCCAGGACCTCAATTCATTTTCTGATGTCAGGAAATATCTTGTTTATCCCTCTTGTAAGGATTTTTTTGTCTCAATCACAGTGCTCGTCTCATAAAATAAAGACCCCTAGACTGTAGACTTTTATTCTGATTTATAGCCAGGTCCAAAATTCCCTAGAGATGCCATGTTCACTCTTATGCTGCTAATTTCGACCAATAAAGGCACCGGACATTTTGAGACCACATACTTATAGCAGATTGTACACAATATATTTACAAAGGAAAATATTTCCTAAAACTGGGTCTTTAGACATGAAAACCTCAGAGTTCTCTAGGTATAGGATGATCTAGTATACTAAAATGATCCATATTAGAACCAATATCAGTTGTATCCCTCTCCATTCTACCATAGGTTGTGCCTCGGCATTTAATGGTTAAATAGTTGTTTATTCACAAGGTATACACTTTTTTTCAAACACCAAGGTCCCTATCATAATTTCCCTTGCATCTGGATATCATATGATTTTTTTCATGGCTGTGACCAACATTAATTAAAAATAAGTGAATGTTTCTACAAAAACTGTAGAACCCTTGTCAATAAGAGGAATTTTTCTTGCTCATCAATCTTTTCTCCAGAAACTTAAACTTTCATACTCATGTTGTACTTTCTAATTATGCATGATCTAATTGAGTCTGAATTTGGATTTCAGAGTATTGCCATATAATTGGCACCTGCTCTCTGAGTATCACCATTCCATTGTTTGGCTTCATGAATCAGTTATCCCAGCTGTTCCATACCATTTGATATTTTAGTGAAAATTTCCCTAGCCTGCAAGAAGTCACGTTCATTTTTGGGTGAACATTGCAAATCATTTTTTTTCTACTTTCTCCTCTATGTATTCCATCTTGATTGCATTGACTCTTTTCAGAAATCAACCTAAATAACAGTGTAAGTCATTCAATTCAGTCAAAAATGTTTCCACCTCTCAATGATCACATCATACCACTGGTCTCAGAAAATCTCATGAAGAGCTCAGACAGATTCCAATTATCTTTATATTTGGAACTCTCTAAACTACTAATTACCGTATTGTAACTTGGTCATTGAACAGATCTGCTATTGCGCAACAGTTATGGGATACCAATCCTTTTGCTATTTTTTCCAAGCTCTGCTAATTATAAGGAAACATGCCTGGAAATAGTTAATGGTTCTCAGTGCCCGTGAGTCAGTCCTTCCATAGAATAACTTTATATTGCCTTAGCCCGTGTGGAATGCATAGACATAATACTGTCTCTCTAGTTCTGTGGTACCCACATTTTCCCAAGAATTTCCATGTCTGGTTCAGCCCAGAGTCTGGTTCAGAGTAACTCTCTTTTAATTTAAAATCGTCTGTACTTGAACATTGGAGATATAATCTGTTCCCTAAATATCATATGTTTTTCTCTTTCCAATATGCTACCTAAAATGCATTCTAGACCCAAATATCTAAGCAGTGTTTCCTTCTGTTCTTCTTTCTTCAAATATGAATATTTTTGAATGATGTTTATAAAGTTTTATTCAACAAGAGTACTCCTTTGCAACGGGTAACTAGTTATGCCCTCCCATATTTGTTTAATTTTCATCTAACAACATCCTCCACCCCTTTTTCATTTAAAGCCTTGATTATTATTGGGCATAGAAGAATCCCTCTTTGTTTGATTTTCCTTTTGTTTTTAATTCATCTTTCATTCCTGTGTGAATTCCAACAATCCTCTTTTAAATGTTTTATCTTCAACTGTGAAGGGATATGACTGCTTACCATAGTTTCTTCTAATTTTTGCATTAAAATTTACTTGAAATTATTTCAATAGATTGTAAGCCATTCATTTGAAGTGCATCTCCATGTTACTGAAACAGTAAAGATTCACCAATGAGGCTTATGGTCTGATGCTATGAGACGAATTATTGCCACCCTCATAACATCCTTCTACAAGGATACACAGCTCTGAGACACATCATTCTTTATTGCATAACTCATAATTTGTCAGCTACTGCATGCAACTTATGTAACAGAAATGAAGCACTTCTTTTCATACGACATGTGAAAAGGTGTAGTTACTGATTATAGGATGCACACATGGCTTATCTTCAGATTCATCATCCTCACACAGCTTATCATGAAAATTCGCTAATGGTTATTCCCCAATTAATTCTTGGTAGACAAATGAATTTTATTCACCTTTCTGGGGGACCCACAAATTCCCAGTGTACCCAAGTAAATCACCTTTGGTGAACCAGAAAGTTTATATGGTATTTCTCATACAAATATGGGTAAGTGGTTAATGAATTGAGCCTCGATGATTAAAAGTTAGATGGCTGTTTATCTGTATATCCCTCTGCATCATGTCTATGCACAAACATGGTTCAATATAGAGCTCTATCATTAACTTTAATGGGAATCAACATGGTTAAAGTTGTTTCAGTACTTCATATAAAGGCAACTCCTTTTAAAATAGAATTGAGCAAACCTCTACCAGTAAAAGAAGAGACTATAGGGACAAAATATGAATAAAGGAATGCAGAAGCATTATTTCCCAACTGCTTATATGATGAGCATACTGTACCCAATGAAGACATCTATAGTTAGTGGATGGGCTCTTGTCAGTGAGAACTTTGGCAAGAATGCTCTTGAGTTTGTGGTTTATATCTTTTTGTCCTAAAAACACCACATATAGGAATGTATTTATGTAAGCTGTTTTCATGAAATCATTGCACATTTATTTGCAGTTCTTGACCCTCACCAAAACAATCAATTCTCTGTCTATTGAGTTGCCTTTACCTCCCAGACAATCTTGGTTTTTATATTACCCTCACACATATATCACAGTGTAATTGTATCTATGTTAAATCTTTAATTCAGGAAGGGAAAAATCATGATATCTCTTGTTTTGCATTATATAAGTTAAATATTAGTTTTATGCTGAGTTCACCTCATGGTATAACAATGAATATTATATAATTTGGAGAAAGATGAAATTTTACATTGGGCAGACAAAGGGGAAATGGAGAGGAAAGTAGGGAAAGAGAAGAATAAGAAAATGAAAGAGGGAGAGGACACAGAGGAAGGGGAAAATAATAGAGTAGCAGAAACCCATGGCCTGGGGAAACCTCATTTTTAAAGGGTCTCACAAATGTGGAAGATGGTAGTGTAGTGGTATATCTGCCCAATTTAGGCACAAAGCAGGTATTCATGTTAACTGAGTTGTGTTTTCACTGCCAGGCCATTTTTGGGTTGAAAAGAGGCCACAACAAAATGGAGCTCAATGTAGTAATTTGCACTCTATTAACCTGAGATAAAAATTCACTGCCCCCAAACACCTGAATGAGCTTAGTAATCGATATAGGCTCAAGAATTGTTGATTTGAAGGCGGCACAATTTGAAGGGCTAACAGAGAATGGCAGAAAGGCATCTACACTGGATGAGAACATTTCTGTGTTATCTTCCACTTATATTTCATTCCCCACACTGCCTCCCCAACCCCAAACAATAACATAGATAAAGTGAGTCTTTTTACATTCAGCTCCTCCGTGTAAGTAAAGAATCAGGAAACAAAAGTACAAAGTTCTCTGTAACAGGTAACTTATGGTTTTTAAGGCAGAAATATAATCATTTGATACTTAAAGATGGGAAATTTTACATGCAGATCAGAACTATATAGGGAATCTTAGTAACTGACTCCAAACAGAGAGAGCAGTGATAATCGCCTGCTATGAACATGTGTTAATAAACTGACGTCTGCCGCTCCAGGTAGAGAATGTAACACAGAGATATTATAATGGGTATTAATTAAATGAATGTCTGTGTCTCAAGGTAGAGAGCACAACAAATAGATGGTATTACAGGATGTCTACTCTTGGGAGACTGTTTAATAATTAAAATCTAGCTGCTTCCAATTGGAAAATGTTAGTGAAAATTTTAATTAATTGCTTTAAATATGGTATAAAGGTATAGTGCTCTAATAAATCGTATAAGATACTCATATTTTGCCTGATATGGGCTTCATGGGAAATTTCTGGTTAAATTCAGGTGTGAAAAGCTACGTCTTATAAGTAGGTATAGAAAGACCTGTGAATCAAATTAAAAAAGCCTGCAGGAGACTCATATTCTCTAATGTGGTCTCCAGGGGAAATTATGTTTAGCATTCTGGCATGAAAAATTAGAATGTCCTAAATATGATAAACTGTGTGTAATTTTGAGTATTGTGGTTATTTTATTCTTTCTCTAGGGCAGAGGACAATCTACAGGTTTTTTTTTTTTGTTGTTGTTACAAAGTGAATAATAAGCTGATTTTGGCAAAATATTTTCTATTTCTGTTTTTGGAAATATGAGTAAGGTATCTACACATTCTAGCACTATATAGATCATATTTGATAGAGATATTACTGAAAATTTAGATGCTATAGAATATGTGTGTATATATATTACATTATATACATCTTTGGTGAATTTCATCATCAGACATGCTTAACTAACTGGCTTGCCTAAACTCCTGATGTTTTAGTTTTTCATCCAGATCCATTCACACTACACAGACATTAGAACCATCGTTGGTGTGGCCTTCTTCAGGCCAATGATTTCCCCCATTTCCCTACCCTTCCCACTTCCTTCAGAAATATCTCAACACCCATATCAGATTGAAGAAGTTATGAAGAGTCATTGTCCCAGTTTCCCAGTGTTTAGGACTAGGTGTGGTTATTATTAGTTTTCTTTGATACTGAAATTGTTGAAATACAGGTCTTAGTCCCAGTCCTACTATTGCTGTAATTATAAACAGATATGAAATGTTTGACCCTGTGAATTAAGTGCCAAATTGTAATTTCATGGAACTGAGTTTATAGTTAGGGTGTTTTAAGTTATTTTACCCAGAAATGCCTGAGAGTAAGTAACAGAGAACAGTCCAGATTATTTCACATATTGTTGGTTTTCAAAAATGTCAGAAGACCACAGAATATGATGTTTAATGTTATTTCTTCACTTGTTATTTAGACTAGTCTGCTCCTGACAGTTTTCCTTGTATTGAATACAAAGAAGAAACCCAGCATCTTTGAGTTACTCCAGATGTGGTGTAACAGGCACTAGCCAGGAATTACCTCATTGCATGTACAGACATAACACTGTCCAAAGCAAGGACACAAATACAGATTAAGACAGCCTGGTTATGCCATAACAGAGTAGGCTTCTCCTTTATATTCATGTTTCCATAAGTCTGTCAAATGACCTTGGTCAGTTTGCTAAAGACATATGCTCCAATGTACTGGAGTAAGGGGCTGTCCAAGTGACCAGTGGTCTATTTAAATAGGCAAAGTTTTTGAAGCTGTGTTGGCTTTCCTCTATATTTTCTGTTAATAATGGTTGTTCTTGGACTTCTGATGGGGTAGAAAACCTACATAGTCTCCTAGCCAATCCAGGCCTTTTGCTTTTAAGGAACATTTATGAGAGCATGAATGTCACATAGCATTCAATCTAAAGCTAAGATATAGCCAGATGTATAATTATAAATTTTTAAGTTACTATAGAAAACAGGTTTCTATTTAATTAACAAACATGATGGACTGGGTATTAGGTGTCTTTTACTTTCTTAATTAAAAAATAGGAATAGTTGTATTCAATTATATCTGAAATAAAATACTCTTTTATTTGGATAAAAAAGGGGAAGTGTTTTGGATAACCAGGGGACTGATTATATTTGATGTTAATTCCTTTCTCCTATGAGAGGATGCAAACAAGGAATGAGTCAACATTCAGATCATTTCTAGTATACATTCCCAGCTTAAGATGTAAAGTAAAGACGAGCTGATGACTGATCAGATAAAGGAAAATCGTTGGAATATTGTAGAAGAAAAGAAAAAAAAAAGGAAGAGGGTCACTATACAGAGGAATATGAAAAAGAAGAAAAGCAGAGCAGAAGCACATGGACTGCAGAAACCTCAAGTTCTAATGGGTCTCATAGATGTGGAAGGTGGTAGTTTAGTGGTATGGCAGATCTGCACAATATAGGTGCACAGAATGTATTAATGCTAAATGAGCTGTTTCTTCATTACTGGGACATATTCTTGTTGAAAATTTACTAAAAACACATTAGTATGCATGATACCACATTCTCATGTACTGTTTGTTACTTATGTGTTCACACACATCAAATACTCTCCCATGCATGGCCACTTTGAATTGAGGTATGTCCTTCATTCACAGCCAACATATTGGATTAGATAATTTTTCTCTAAAGAATTTTCTGAAGTATCTGTGTTAGAAGCTGACAACAAACTTCCATCCAGGTGATGAAAATTTATGCGTTCAAGAAATTACCTACAAATTATTTGCAGTGTTTTTTGAACACCTGGTGAAGTACTTATCATCCTACCCTGTAGAAGAAGTCATCCTTTAATATTTTTCATGAATTAATCATTGTTATAATTACAGAAAATAAAGCAAACTTTTCTCATTCCTGCTCACTAAAAATTACAGTAAAATGCAGTTTTTTAAATCAATTACAATCGTTCCTCAGATTAGAAGGAAGTCATGGAAACAAAAACTCTAATGGGAATACACATTAATATTTACCACTTCAGCTCTAAACTCTCTTAACATTCAAAAGTTTCCCTTTTAATTTTTCTTAACAGATGAAGAAAATTCTGAAGAGGTGGCAGAATTCTCTATTTACCTTGTCTCCAGTTTCTTTTGTAACACATAGTCAATCTTCTATCATATTTCCCTTGCCTACAGACACGGATCAACTAATACAGGCTTGTGAGATAACCATTTCTGTGGTAGGGCTCTTGGCATTTAAGTTACTTTTCCTCCTTTAAATTTGATGTCTTTGTTCCAGTTATGTCCTGTGTTTGTAAAATTGGCAAAGCCTTGGGTTGTTTTTTAGTATATCTATTATTAACTTTCCCTGGATCCTCCATCCTTTCCCCGTACAATTCATCATGGTAAGTTTCTTATCTCAAAGGAATATGAACATGTGTACCCAAATGTTTGGAAAGATCTTGTACCCATACATTCATGGGCATATCATTGTATAAGACTGCTAGTTTGATACTTGACCATCTGCTTACAGAAATTACACTCAATATTCTCTCTCTCTCTCTGTCTCTCTCTCTGTCTCTCTCTCTCTCTTGAATTCCTGATAATTATCTACTGCCTATGAACTTTGTAAATGACTTTCAATTTTTGCTGTTTGTATATGAAAATTTCTCCAAATCAAAGTTATATAAGCTCTTACTTCAATCAAGATTCCTTTTTCAATGCCATTTATTTCCAAATATTATTTGGCCTTTGATCAAGAAGACTTAATATTAACATATTGTCTCGTACTTGCAAATACTCTTGTTCTTTTACCTGTAGCAGAGTTTCATCACATCTAGGAATACAGTCGCATCAGGGAATCCCCACTAATAACATTAAATTATACTGTACCCTTTTTCTTTTACAGACAAGGCGTTTTATTTATATTTTGAATTCTTCATTGATAATACCTTGATCGACACTGGAACTTTCAATCCTTGATTGAATAATTTTCAACAGCCTCTCTTTTTTCTCTGTATGCAAAAGACCATACATAGAATTAGTTTCTGTTTTCATATCATTGAGAATTGGGTTGATTGAGTAAGATGTTTATCTATTGCCATGTCTAGAGCAGCACTGCTTGGCATAGCATATGTTAGATTTTCATTATTTTAATGAGGTACTTTTTACTGCAAATGCTTTCCTAGTTAACAAAGGTTAAAAGCTAGTATTTTTCATTTTGATAATTCCAGCAATGTTCATTTCATTCTCTGATATTAGAAAAATGAGTTGTTTATCTCTCTTGGACCTATGCTCTTTGTCCCAGTGGTAGTACTTGTCTTATAAAATAAGCACACCTGGGATGCAGATTTGTTTTCTGATTTATACCTAGGTCAACCATTGCCCTAGACATGACTTATTCATTATTATGTTCCAAATGAACAAATTTCCCACAATAAAATCACTGAACATTTTGAGACCAGACACCTATAGCAAATTGTACACAATATATTTCCAAAGAAAATATTTCCTAAAATTGGGTCTCTAAACATGTAAGCCTCTGAGTTCTCTAGTTGTAAGATGATCTATTGTAGTACCATATTAGAACCAATATCAGTTGTATCCTTCTCCAATCAACCATAGAATGTGCCTCAGCTTTTAATGGTCTAAGAAGATGTTTACACACAAGGTATTCACAATATCAAACACCAAGATAACTATCATAACATGCCTTGCACCTGAATATCATATGATTTGTTAATGGCTTTGACCGATATTAATTAAATATCAGTGAAGATTTCTAAAGAGATTGTGCAATATTTGCCAATAAGAAAGGAATTTTCCTTGCCCATCTAGGTTTTCCACAGTAACTTAAAGCTGCACAGCCATGTTGTACTTTCTATTTCAGCATGGTCTAATTGAGTCTGAATTTGGATTTCAGCTTATTTCCTTTTCATTATCTCCTTCCCTGTGATTTACATCATACAATTTGGATGGCTTCATAGATCAGTAATGATATTTGGTAAATAGAATTTCATATTTTAGTAAAGATTTCCCTACCATGACAGATGTCACGTTCATTTTTTTTTTTTTTGGTGAACATAGCAGACCGTTTTTCTACATTCTCCTATATGTATCCCATCTTGATTGCATTAACTCCTTTCAGAATTAAACCTAAATAACAGTGTAAGTCATCCAGATCTGTCAAAGGTTTTCCACCTTTCCAAGATCATATTGTACCAACTGTCTCAGCAAATCTGAAATTGTTCAGAGACAAAATGAATTATCTCTATATATGGGATTCCTGAAACAACTTATAAACAGCACTGTAAGCTGGGTACTGAATAGCTCTACTATTACACAATGGATTTTTTTTATGCCTGTCCTTTTGCTATTGCTCTCCAATCTCTGATATTATATGGAAACCTGCCTGGAAATAGTTAATGGTTCCCAATGTCCATGAGTCAGACCATCCATTTGTATGTCTATGTTGCCTTAGAGCATGTTGAATGCATAGTCATATTACTGTCTCTCCAGTTCTGTGGTACCCACATTTTCCAAAGAATTTCAATATCTTGTCCTATGCAGTCTGGTTCTGAGTAACTCACTTATAATTTAAAATCTTCTGAACTTCATCTTTGGAGATACAATCTATTCCCTAAACATCATAATTTTTTTTTGATTTTCCAATACAGAACCTGAAATACATGCTAGAACCAAATATCTGAGCACTGTTACTCTGTGATTTTATTCCTACTCCTTTGAATATATTTTGAACATGGGTTATAATGTTTTATACTAAAAGAGTGCTCCTTTGCAAGTGGTAAATAGTTTCCTCCTTCCATATTTCTGAAATTATGAACTAAAATCTTCCCCACCTCATTTTCCATCAAAGCCTTAACTATTATTGTATGTAGCAGAATACCCCTTTCTTTGAATTTTGCTTTTGTTTTAATTCATCCTTCATTCCTGTGGGAAAAATCCTTGTGGGAATGCCAACAAGCCCCCTTTAAATGTTTTATCTTCACCACTAAAGGCATGTGACTGCTTACCGAGTTTCTTCTAATTTTTGCATTATGATTTACTTGCAATTATTTCAATAAACAGTGAACCATGCATTTGAAGTGCATCTCCATGTTACTGAAACAGTTAAGATTAACCAATGAGGCTTATGGCCTGATGGTATGTGAAGAAGGATTGCAATGCTCACAATATACTTCTACAAGGACACATAACTCTGAAATATATCATCCTTCTTTATGAGATTCATAATATGTCACAAACTGCATGCAACTTATGTTACAGAAAGGAGGCACTTTTTTCATATCACATGGTAAAAGGTGTGGTTCTTGAGTTTAAGCTTCACACATGGATTATCTTCAGATTTAGCATCCTCACACAGCTTACGGTTAAAAGTAGCTAATGGTTGCTCTCCAAATAGTTCTTGTTAGAAAAAAAAATTCTACTTACTGGGATACCCACAAATGACCGTTGACTCTAAGGACATCCACTTTGGTGAACCAGCAAGTTTATTTGCTTTTTCTCAAACAAATATGTATTAAGAGGTTAATGAATTGAGTCTCAGTTACTAAAAGATGGGCAACTCTATATCTATATCTATATATTCCTCTGCATCATGGGTATGGACACGCATGTTTCAGTATAGAGATCTATCATTAACTTGAATGGGAATGAACATTGTTAAAACTGTTTCAGTATTTCACATAAATGCATCTCCAGCTTTTTAAAACAGCATTGTGAAAAGCTCCAATAGTAACAATTTGGAGTATATAGACAAAATATACATAAAAGCATTTAGAAACATTCATTCCCAACTTCTTATATGATGAGCATACTGTAACCATTGATGAAATCTAGCTTAATTTAATGGGCACTTGTCAGGGAGAACTTTAGCAAGAATATACATGAGTTTGAGGTTTTTATTTTTATGGCCTATATACATCACAAATAGAGATTAATGTATTTATGAAATTTTCATGAAGACATATCACAATCCATTGAAATTTCTGAACCTCACCAAAATAAACCATTTTTCTCTGTCTATTTGGTTGTCTTTAACTCCCAGACAATCTTAGTTTATATGTAAACATCATGCATATATCACAATTTACTTGTATCTATATTGTTTTTACTCCAAAAAGAAAAATCATATCTCTTCTTCTGCATTATAAATGCTAAAATATTAATTTTATGTTGCATTCACCTCATGGCTTAAAAATGATAATTATATAATTTGAAGAAGAATGAAACACTACATTGGGCAGATAAAGAGAAGGTAGAGCAGGAAGTTGGGAAAGAGAAGAAGAAAAAATGGAGAGAAAGAGGACACAGCAGAAGATGGAAAAGAAGAAAATAAGAGTAGATAAAAGAATCAGGAAACAAAGTTACCAAGTTCATTAGGCCAAGTAACTCATTGATATAATGACAGAAATGTAACTTTTTGATACTTAAAGATGGGAAACTTTGTCAGCATTTCAGAATTAGAAAGGGAATGTTAGACACTGACTAAAAGTAGAGAGAGCAGTAATAATCACCTGGAGAAACTGAGAGTTCTAAATGGTCTTGTAGACGTAGAAGAACATAACGTAGTGGTAGATCTGCATAATCTAGTAACACAGCACCTATTCATATTGATTGAGTTGTTTTTCATCACCAGACCAGTTTTAGGTTGGTTATTTATCACAACAAAATAGAGCACAACTTATTGATTTGATATCAACTAACCTAAAATAAACATTCATTCGGCCCAAACAACTGAATGAGGCATGTGCAGCAATATAGGCTGCAGCAGGGTGAATTTGTAGGTGGCTGGGCTTGAGAGGGCTAGAGAATGGCAGAGAGGCATCTACACTGGACAGATCCTTTCTGTGTTAGCTTTCCCTTATCCTTTATTCCCTCCAATGTCTTCCTCACCCCAATCAGGTATCAGATAATGTGTGTCTTTTTACCCTCAGCTCCTGAGGGTAAATAATCAGGAAACAAAAGTAGAAAGTTCTCTGGTACAGGTAACTCATTGATATAAAGACAGAAATATAACCTTTTGATACTTAATTATGGGAAATTTCATCTGTACTTCAGAACTAGTAAGGGAATATTAGTCACTGAACCTAAGTAGAGTGAGCAGTCATAATCACTTGATATGAACAGATGTTAATTAACTGAAGTCTGTGGCTCCAGGTAGAGAGCATAACAGATATTATAATATGTATTAATTAAATAAATGTCTATGTCTCAAGCTACAGAGCATAACAAATAGAACATATAACAGGATTTCTGTTCTAGGTAGAGAGAGAGTTTAACAATAAAATCTAGCTGTTTCCTATTGGGAGATATTAGGGAAAGTTTGAATTAATTGCTTTAAAAATGTGATAAAGATATATTGTTCTAATAATTATTACGGGATACTTATATTTTGTCTAAGTGGGCTCCATGAAAATTTTTGGTTTAACTCCTGGTTTGACAAGCTGCCTCTTATAAGCAGGTATGATAGATGCGTGGATAAATTTCATAACATTTGTAGGAAACTCATATTCTCTAACATGGACTCCATGGAAATTTAGGCTTAGTATCCTGGCATGACAAATTAGAAAGGATTCTTTAGGCTAACCTCTGTGTGATTTTGAGTATTGTGGTTGTTTTATTGTTCCTCTGAGACAGAGGCAAGCTACAGGTTTTTCAGCTTACCATTTGAAGCATAAGCTAATTTTGGGGAAAAGGTTTTGCCTTTGTGTTTTAAAATATTAAGAGTTATATAGATCTTATTTAATAGTGGGAGAGTCCCTGAAAAACAAGATTCTAGAGAATAAAACAAAAAGTTTATCTTGATTATATCAAAATTTGTTTTGATATTTATATTTTACAGTCTGTAAACATTTGGTGAATTTCATCTTCAGACATGCTGAACTGACCTGCCTGAAATCCTGATGGTTTCATTTTTTAGCCAGGTCCAGTCAAGACACAGACATCAGAGACAATCATTAGTTTGGCCTTCTTAAGTCTAATGAATTGCTCCATTTTTCTACCTTTCCCACTCCCTTCAGAAATATCTCAACTCCCATATAAGCTTGACGAAGTTATGAAGATTTGTCCCAGTTCCATAGTCTTTAGGACTGGGGGTGGATTATTAGTTTTCTTTAATACTAAAATTTTTGAAATACAGGTCTTAGAACAAGACCTTCTCTTGCTATTATTATTAACAGATCTGAAATATTTAAGTCTGTGAGTTAAGTGCCAAATAGGAATTTCATGGAGCTGAGATTATACTTAGGGTGTTTTAAGTAATTTTAATAATAAAAGCCTGAGAGTAAGTAAGAGAACAGTCCAAATTACTTCACGTAAATATTTGGTTTTAAAAATGTCAGAAGTCCACAAAATATGATATTTAATATTATTTATTCACTTAGTGTTCAGATTAGTGTGCTCTTGACAGTTTTCCCTGTACTGGATTCAAAGAATAAACTGATCATCTTTGAGTTACTATAGATGTGGAGAAACAGCCACTAGTCAAGAATTCCCTCATTGAATCTGCAGACATAATACTGTCCAAAGTAAGGACACAAATACAGATTAAGACAACCTATTTATGCCACGACATAGTAGGCTTTTCCTTAATATTACTGTTTCAGTAGGTCAGTAAAATGATCATAACCAGTTGTCTAAAGACATATGCTCCAATGTGTTAAACTGTGGGATTGTTGATGTGATCAGCAGTGTCTAATAATTGGCTAAGTTTTGGAAGCTGTGTTGACATTCCTATATATTTGTAGTTAATATTGTTTCTTCTTGGATTTCTAGTGGGGTTGAAAACCTCCATAGTCTTCTAGCCAACATAAGATTTTTATTTTGAGAGGAAAAGTTTTGGGCGCATGGTTTTGAGATGGCTTTGAATCTAAAGCCAAGACACTGCCAGATGTAAAAATTATTATTCTTATAAGTAAGAATAGATGACAGAGGTTTCCATTTGTAAAACAAAGATGATGGACTTGGTGTTAAATCACTTCTACTTTATAAATTACAAAATAGTAATAGTTGTTTACTATTATAGCTGAGATAAAATAGTCTTTTAATTGGACAGAAAGAAGGAATGTAGTAGATAGTCCTGGGACTGATTATAGTTGATGTTAATTCTGTTTCCCTGTGAGGTGTTGTGAATAAGAAAGAGTCAGCACACAAGTGATGTACTATAAAACTTCCCAGCTTATTTTGTAAAATAAAGGAGTGCTGATTGCCTGAGTTTATAAAGGGGTGATAGACTGGAAAGTGGGGAGAGTGTAGAAGAAACTTAAAGGAGTGGACACAGAGTAGGAGGAAGAAGAAAAGTAGAGCAGAAGCACATTGCCCAGAGAAACTGCAGGTTCTAGGGGGCCTCACATTAGTGGAAGATAGTAGTGTAGTGACTAGTAGATCTGCCCAATCTATGCACACAGCATGCACTCATATTAATTGAGATGTCTTTTAAATTGAGGGGCATATTTGTGTTGCAGATTTATTGCAACACATTACTATGTATGCATAATATTCTCATGTAGACTTGTTTACCTATGTGTTCAGAGACTTCAAATGTTCTCCTATTATGCCCACATTGCATTGAGGTATGTTCTTCATTCATAGCCAGCATAATGGATTGGACACTTTTTCCTTAAAGATTTCTTTGAAGTATCTGTGTTAGAAGTAGTTCACAAACTTACATCCATATGATGGAAACTTATGGGTTGACACCATTATCTACAAATTATTTCCAGTTGGTTTAGAACAAGGTTGCAACATAGTGAAGGACTTTTCAACCTTCCTTATAGAATAAGTCATACTTTAATACTTTTCAGGGATTAATCATTGATATAATTCAGGACAATAAAGCAAACCTTTCTCTTTCTTGCTCACTAAAAGGAACAGTAAAATGCAGCCCTTTAAATCAATTGCAATCATTGCTTAGATAAGAAGTAAAGTAAAGGAAACAAATAACTGTAATGGGAATACACATTCATATTTACTGTTTCAGCTCTAAAATCTATCAACATTCAATGTTTTCCCTTTTACTTTTTTATAACATGTGCAGTGATTTCCCAATAGGTGGCAGAATCCTGTATATACTTTGTCTCCAGCTTCTCTTGTAACACATAGTCAATCTCCTATCATATTTTCATTGCCTACAGACATTGACCAACTAATACAGGCTTGGGAGGTAACCATTTCTGTGTTTGGGCTCTTGGCATTTAAGCCATTGATCCTCCTTTAAATTTGGTATCGCTGTTCCGGTTGTGTCCAGTGTTTGTAAAATAGGAAAAGACTTGGGTTGTTTTTGAGAATATAGGTCAATATCTTCCCCTGATGCCTTCATCATTTTCCCCTAAATTTCATCATGGTACTTTTCTTGTCTCACAGGAATATGAACCTAAATACCCAAATGTTGGGAAATATCTAGTACCTATACATTTATGGACATGTCCTGGATATAAGAACTGTAATTTTACAGCTGAACATCTTCTCACACCTATTAAACTTAACACATTTTTTTCTTTATTTGTAATTCCTGATAACATTCTACTACCCATGAACTTGTTATAACCCTTTGATTTTGGCCAGGCTGTATTACAAAATTTCTGAGAAATCAAGGTTTCATAAGCTCATATTTCAATCAAGCTTCTTATTTCAATGCTATTCACTTCTAAATTTTATTTGACTGTTGATCAAGAAAAGCTGAATATTAACATATTTTCTTGTACTTCCAAACACTCTTGCTCTTTCATTTGTAGAAGAATTTCAATTCATCTAGGGGTACAGTGGCATTTTCACAGACTATGGGTTTTAATTCTGTTTTGAAATCTTCATTGACCATACCTGGATCCACACTGGAACTTTGAAATCTTGATTTAATACTTTTCAAAAGCATATCTTTTTTCTCTGTAGGCAAAAGACCATACATTGAATTAGTTTCTATTTTTAAATCATTGAAGTTTGGGGGGATTAAGTAAGATGTTTATATAGTGCGATATCTAGAGCAGCATTGCTTGCCATAGCATATATTAGATTTTCACTATTTTATTTAGATATCTTTGTAAATTCTTTCCTAGCAAACAAAGGAAATAGTTTGCATTTTTCATTGTGAGTCCTTCAGCTAGGTCCTCATTTCTTTTTCAGATGTCAGATAAATGTGTTATTTATCTCTCTTGGAAGGATGCTTTTTGTCCCAATGGCAGTGCTTGTCTTATAAAAGAAAAATATCTAGAATGTAGACTTTCATTATTATTTAAACCCAGGACAACCATGTCCTATGGATGCCTTGTTCACTATTATGTTGTGTATGAACAAATTTCCCACAGCAAATGCACTGGACCTTTTGAGACCACATACCTATAGTAGATGATACACAGTATACTTGCTTCAACTGTATCTCTATAAAAACTGTATCTCTATAAAAGACCTCAGAGTTCTCTAGGTATAGGATGATCTAGTGTAGTACAATCGTAAGTATTAGAACCAATATTGGTTGTATCTTTCTCCATTCCCCTATAGGTTGTGCCTCACCTTTAATGATTAAGTACTTGTTTATTCACAAGGTATTCACATTTTTTTTAAACACCAAGATCCCTATAATAACATGCCTTGCATCTGGATATTGTATGATTTTGTTCATGTCTGTGACCAATATTAATTAAATATCAGTGAAGGTTTCTACAGGGATTGTAAAATCGGTGCCACTAAGATAGGAAATTTTCTTGCTCATTGAGCTTTTCCCCAGGAACTTAAACCTTCAAAGCCATGTTGTTCTTTCTATTTCAACATGATCTAACTGAGTCTGAAATTGAATTTCAGAGTATTACCCTAGAATTGGAACCTGCTCCCTGAGTATCATCATTCCACTTGGTTGGCTTCATGATCAGTTATCCCAGCTGTTCCTTAGCATTTGATATTTTAGTGAAAATTTACCTAGCCTTCCAGATGTCACATTCATTTTTGGGTGAACCTAGCACACCATTTTTTCTACATTCTCCTCTATATATCCCATCTTGATTTCATTATCTCTTTCCAGAAATCAACCTAAATAACAGTGTAAATCATTCAGATCAGTCAAAGACGTTTCCACCTCTCAAAGATCACATCATACCACTGGTCTCAGCAAATCTGATGAAGAACAGAGACAAATTCAAATTATTTCTGTATTTGGGCCTCTCTAAACTACTAATAATAGTATTGTAACTTGGTCCATGAACAGATCTGCTATTACACAATAGTTTTTTTTTTTTCATGGATATCCTTTTGCTATTGTTCTCCAATCTCTGCTAATTATAAGGAAACATGCCTGGAAAGAGTTAACTGTTCTCAGTGTCTGTGAGTCAGTGGATCCATAGGAATATCTTTATATTGCCTTGGCCCGTGCTGAATGCAAAGACATAATACTGTCTTTCCAGGTCAGTGGTACCCACATTTCCCCAAGAATGTCCTTATCCATTTGAATCCAGAGTTGGTTCTGAAGAACTCTCTTTTAATTTAAAATCTTCTGTACTTCAACATTGGAGATACAATCTATTCCCTAAACATCATAAAACATCATAAGTTTTTTTTTTCTTTCCAATACTGTACCTAAAATGCATTCTAGACCCAAATATCTAACCACTATTTTCCTGTTCTTATTTCTTCTCATTTGAATATATTTTGAATGAGGGTTTTAAAGTTTTATTACAAAAGAGTACTACTCACAACGGGTAACTAGTTCCATCCTCCCATATTTGTAAAATTGTAAGCTAACATCTTCCCCCACCCCTTTTTCCTTTAAATTCTTGATAAGTATTGTGCATAACCGAATCTCTCTTTGTTTGATTTTTCTTTTGTTTTTTAATTCATCCTTCATTCCTCTGGGAAAATCCCATATAGGAATGCAAACAAGCCTCCATTAAATATTTAATCTTCAACTCTGAAGGCATATGAATGCTTATTGTAATTTCTTCTAATTTGTGCATTATGATTTACTTGAAATTATTTTAATATTTAGTGAGCCATGCATTTGAAGTGCATCTCCATGTTACTGAAACAGTGAAGATTCACCAATGAGGCTTATGAGCTGATGCTATGTGGTTAAGGATTGCCACACTGTCCACATCCTTCTACAAGGACATACAACTCAGATATATGATCCTTCATTACATGATTCATAATTTCTCAGCGACTGCATGCAACTTATGTAACAGAAAGGAAGCACTTCTTTTCATATCACACATGAAAAGGTGTAGTTATTGAGTTTAAGCTGCACAGATGGCTTATCATCACATTGATCATCCTCACATAGCTTATGGGTGAAAGTAGCTAATGGATTCTCCCCTAGTAATTCTTGGTAGACTACAGAAATTGTATTCACCTTACTGAGGGACCCACAAAGGACCAGTGTTTCCAAGGAAGTCAACTTTTGTGAGCCAGCATATTTATTTGGTAATTCTCATACAATTATGGGTAAGAGGTTAATGAATTGAGCCTTGATGATTAAAAGTTAGATGGCTGTATATCTATATATTCCTCTGCATCATGGGTATGCACACACATGATTCAATATAGAGCTCTATCATTAACTTGAATATGAATCAACATTGTTAAAGTTATTTCAGTAATTCATATAAAAGCAACTCCAGCTTTTTAAAACTGCATTGTCTAAAGCTCTACCAGTAAAAGAAGAGAATATAGGGACAAAATATGAATAAAATCATCTACAAACATTCATTCCAAACTGCTTATATGATAGCCATACTGCATCCATTGAAGACATCTAAATTTAGTGGATGGTCTCTTGTCAGAAAGAACTTTGTCAAGAATGTACATGAGTTAGTGGTTTTTATTTTTGTGGCCTATATACATCATATATATATATATATATATATATATATATATATATATATATATATATATATATATATATATAATATTTTCATGAAGACATAGAACAATAAATTACAGTTCATGACCCTCACCAAAAAATGTCATTTTTCTCTGTCTACTGGGATGCCTTTACCTCCCATACAATCTTGGTTTTTATATTAACCTCACACATATATCAACATGTAATTGTTTCTATGTTAAAACTTCAATCCGCTGGGCATGGTGGCGCACGCCTTTAATCCCAGCACTCGGGAGGCAGAGGCAGGCGGTTTTCTGAGATCAAGACCAGTCTGGTCTACAAAGTGAGCTCCAGGACAGCCAGAGCTATAAAAAAAAAAAAAACAAAAAAAAAAAAACAAAACAAAACAAACAAACAAAAAAAAAAACAAAACCTTCAATCCAAGAAGAAAAAAATCATGGTACCTGTTGTTCTGCATTATATCAGTTAAAATATTAATTTTATGCTGAATTCACCTCATGGCCTAAAAATGAAAATTATATAATTTGGAGTAGAATTAAACATTATATGGGGAAGATAAATAAAAGGTGGAGTGGAATGTAGGGAAAGAGAAGACAGAGAAAATGGAAGAGGGAAAGGGCACAGAGAAAAGGGAATAATAAGGAATGAGGAACAGAAACACATGGCCTAGAACAAACTCAAGTTCTAAATGGTTTCATAGATGTAGAAGATGTTAGTTTAGTGGTAGATCTGCCCAATTTTGCCACACAGCATGTATTCATATTAATTGAGTTGTGTTTTCATTGCTAGGCTATATTTGGTTTGGAGATTGACCACAACAAAATGGAGCAAACATATTGATTTCATTTCAACTAATCTGAGATAAAAATTCACTGCCTCCAAACCCCTGAATGGGTTTGGTCATCGATATAGGCTGAAGCAGCATGAATTTGAAGGTGGCTGGGTTTGAGGGGCCTACAGAGAATGGCAGAGAGGTATCTCCCTCCACTGGATGGATGAGAGCCTTTCTGTGTTCTCTTTCCCTAACCTTCATTCCACACACTGCCTTCCCCATTCCAAACAATGACATAGACAATATGGCTCTTTTTACATTTAGCTCATCCCTTTGAATAAGAATCAGGAAATAAAGGTACAAAGTATTACAGACCAGGTAACTCATTGTTATAAAGGCAGAAATCTAACCATTTGATACTTAAAGATGGGGAATTTCACATGCAGTTCACAACTAGATAGGGAATATTAGTAACTGACTCCAAGCAGAGAGAACAGTGATATACACCAGCTATCAACCAGTAGAGAGTATAAAAGATAGATATTCTAATAGGTATTGCATAAATGTCTGTATTTCAAAGTATAGAACACAACAAATAGATGGTATAACAGAATAGCAGCTTTAGGCAGAGAGCTTAACAAATAAAATGTAGCTTCTTACTATTGAGAGATATTAGTGAAATGTTTAATTAATTGCCTTAAAATGACATAATGATATATTTCACTAATAAGTCTTACAAGATAATCATATTTTGACTAATGTGGAATCCATGGGAATTTTGAATTTAAAACCTGGTTTGACAAGGTGCCTCTATGAGCAGGTATAGATACACATGCGAATCTATTTCAAAAAATCTGCAGGAGACTCATATTCTCTAATGTAGCTCAATGGTAATTTAGGGTTACTATCCAGGCATGACAAATTAGAAAAGTCTAAATAGGCTAAAATGTGTTTATTTTTGAGTATTGTGGTTTTATTGTTTCTCTAGGACAGAGGACAAGTTACAGGTTTTTCTGCTTACAGGTTGAAGGATATGCTGACTTTGGAAAAAATGCTTTGTCTTTGTGTTTTTGGAAATTTGATTAAGGTATTTACACCTTCCAGAGTTATATAGAACATATTTACTCTATGAGGGCGACTCCCAGAAAAACAAGATTCTAGAAAAGAAAAGAAAAAAAAGGTTATTGATGATATTAAACTTTTGTTTTGAGATTTATAAATTGCAGTATATAAACCTTTGGTGAATTTCATCATCAGACATGATGAACTGACCTGCCTGAACTCCTTTTTTTAAATATTAATAGATATTTTCTTTATTTACATTTCAAATGCTATCCCAAATGTTCCCTATATGTTTTCCTCACCCTGGTCCCCTAGCCACCCACTTCCACTACTTGGCCGTGGTGTTCTCCTGTATTGGAACATGTAACGTTTGCAAGAACTAGGGCCCTCTCTTCCCAATGATGGCCAACTAGGCCATCTTCTGCTACATAAGGAGCTAGAGACACAAGTTCTGGGAGTACTGGTTAGTTCATATTGTTATTCCACCTATAGGAATGCAGACCCCTTCAGCTCTTGGGTACTTTCTCTAGCTCCTCCACTGGGGGCCCTGTGTTACATCCTATAGACTACTGTGAGCATCCACTTCTGTATTTGCCAAGCACTGGCATAGCCTCATATGATACAGCTATATCAGGGTCCCTGCAGCAAAACTGTGTTGACATATTCAATAGTGTCAGGATTTGGTAGCTGATTATGGAAAGGATCCCTGGGTGAGGTAGTCTCTGGATATTCCATCCTTTCATCTTAGCTCCGAACTTTCTGTCTCTGTAACTCCTTTAATTGGTATTTTGTTCCCTATTCTAAGGAGGAATGAAGTATCCACGCTTTGGTCTTCCTTCTTCTTGATTTTCTTGTGTTTTTCAAATTGCATCTTCGGTAGTCTAAGTTTCTAGGCTAATATCCATTGATCAGTGAGTGCATATATAGTGACTTCCTTTGTGATTGGGTTACCTCACTAAGGATAATACCCTCCAGATATATCCAGGGAAGCTATATCAGGGTCCTTTCAGCAAACGCTTGTAAGTGTATGCAATGGTGTCATCGTTTGGAGGCTAATTATGGGATGGATCCCTGGATATGGCAGTCTCTAGATGGTCCAACCTTTTGTCTCATCTCTAAACTTTGTCTCTGTAACTCCTTCCATGGGTGATTGTTTCCAATTCTAAGAAGGGGAAAAGTGTCCATACTTTGGTCGTCATTCTTCTTCAGTTTCATGTGTTTTGCAAATTAAATCTTATATTTCGCTATACTAAGTTTCTGGGCTAATATCCACTTATCAGTGAGTACATATCATTTGAGTTCTTTTGTGATTGTGTTACCTCACTCAGGATGATGCCCTCCAGGTCCATCCATTTGCCTAGGAATTCATAAATTCATTCTTTTTAATAGCTGAGTAGTACTCCATTGTGTAAATGTACCACATTTTCTGTATCCATTCCTCTGTTGAGGGGCATCTGGGTTCTTTCCAGCTTCTGGCTATTATAAATAAGGCTGCTATGAACATAGTGGAGCATGTGTCCTTCTTTCCGGTTGGGACATCTTCTGGATATATGCCCAGGAGAGGTATTGCTCCACTGTTGGTGGGAGTGCAAGCTTATACAACCACTCTGGAAATCAGTCTGGTGGTTCCTCAGAAAATTGGACATAGTACTACCGGAGGATCCCACAATACCTCTCCTGAGGAGTGTTCTTCTTTCTCCATATCCTCGACAGCATCTGTGGTCTTCTGAATTTTTATTTTAACCATTCTGGCTGGTGTGAGGTAGAATTTCAAGATGGTTTGATTTGCATTTCCCTGATGATTAAGGACATTGAACATTTTTTTCAGGTGCTTCTCAGCCATTCAGTATTCCTCAGTTGAAAATTCTTTGTTTAGCTCTGCACCCCATTTTTAATGGGGTTATTTGAATTTCTGGAGTCCAACTTATTGAGCTCTTTGTATATATTGGACAATAGTCCCCTATCAGGTTTAGAATTGGTAAAAATCCTTTCCCAATCTGTTGGTGGCCTTTTTGTCTTGTTGACAGTGTTTTTTTTTTTCTCTCTCTTAGAGAAGCTTTGCAATTTTATGAGGTCTCATTTGTAGATTCTTGATTTTACAGCACAAGCCATGGGTGTTCTGTTTAGGAATTATTCCTCTGTGCCCATATCTGCGAGGCTTTTCCCCACTTTCTCCTCTATACGTTTCAGTGTCTATGGTTTTATGTGGATATCTTTGATCCAATTAGACTTGAGCTTTGTACAAGGAGATAAGAATGAATTAATTTGCATTCCTCTACATGATAAAAGCCAGTTGTGCCAGCACCATTTGTTGAAAATGCTGTCTTTTCCACACTGGATGGTTTTAGCTCCCTTGTCAAAGATCAAGTGACCATAGGTGTGTGGGTTCATTTCTAGGTCTTAAATTCTATTCCATTGGTTTACTTTTCTGTCGTTATACCAGTACCATGCCGTTTTTATCATAATAGTTCTGTAGTAAAGCTTTAGGTCAGGAATGGTGATTCCACCAGAGGTTCTTTTATCCTTGAGAAGAGTTTTTGCTATCCTAGGTTTTTTGTTATTCCAGATGAATTTGCACATTTCTCTTTCTAATTCGTTGAAGAATTGAGTTGGGATTTTGATGGGGATTGCATTGAATCTGTAGATTGCTTTTGGCAAGATAACCATTTATACAATGTTGAAACTGCCAATCCATAAGCATGGGAGATCTTTCCATCTTCTGAGATCTTCTTTAATTTCTTTCTTCAGAGATTTGAAGTTCTTATACTTTCTAAGTTACAAAATAGTAATAGTTGTATTCAGTTATATCTGAGATAAAATACTCTTTTAATTGGACAGGAAGGGGAAAGTGTTTTGGATAGTCAGGGGACTGATTATATTTCATGTTAATTCTTTTCTCCTATGAGGGGTTGCAGAGAAGGAGTGAGTCAGCACTCAGGTGTTTTCTAGTAAACTTTCACAGCTTAAGATGTAAAATAAAGGAGAGGTGATGACTGAGCAGATAAAGAGATGGTTGGAAAGTTGTAGGAGAGAAGAAGGAAAAATGGAAGAGGGAGAAAATGAAGAGGAAGAGGAAAAAGAAGAAAAGCAGAGCAGAAACCCATGAACTGGAGAAACCTCAAGTTCTAATGGGTCTCATAGATGTGGAAGAAAGTAGTTTAATGGTATGGCAAATCTGCACAATCTACGTGCAGAGCATATATTCATATTAAATGAGTTGTCTTTTCATTACTGGGACATATTTCTGTTGGAGATTTAGTGCAACACATTACTATGCATGCATACCACATTCTTCTGTACAGTTGGTTACTAATCTCTTCACAGAAATCAAATACTCTCCCATGCATGGCCACATTAAATTGAGGTATGTCTTTCATTCACAGCCAGCATAATGGATTAGATACATTTTCATTAAATATTTTTCTGAAGTATCTGTGTTAAATGCAGCCAACAAACTTCCATCTAGGTAATGAAATCTTATGCATTGACAAATTATCTACAAAGTATTTCCAGTGGTTTTTGAATGAGATATTGACATGGTAAAGTACTTTTCATCCTACCCTGTGGAAGAAGTCATCCTTTAACATTTTTCAGGGATTGATCATAGTTATAATTACAGAACATAAAGCTAACATTTTTCATTTGTGCTCACTAAAAAGGACAGTAAACTATAGCCCTTTAAATCAATTACAACCATTGCTTAGGTAAGAAGTAAGGTAAAGGAAACAAAAGACTCTAATGAGTATTCTCATTAATATTTACCACTTCAGCTCTAGAATATATTAACATTCAAATTTTTCCCTTTTACTTTTTCATAACATATGCAGGGATTTCCCAAGAGGTGGCAGAATCCTCTAAGCACTTTGTCTCCTGTTTCTCTTGTAACACATATTCAATCTCCTATCACATTTCCTTTGCCTACAGACACTGATCAACTAATTCAGGCTTGGGAAGTAACCATTTCTGTGGTAGAACTCTTGGCATATAAGCTATTTTCCTCCTTTAAATTTGGTATCTTTGTTCTGGTTATGTCCTATATTTGTAAAATAGGCAAAGCCTTGGGTTGTTTTTTAGGGTATTTATCAATATCTTCCCCTGAAACCTTTATCCTGTCTTGTCTCACCAGAATATGAAACTGTGCACCCAAATTTGGGAAAAATCTTGTCCCCACACATTTTTGAACAGTCTATATTTCAAAATTTCTGGAAATCAAAGTTATATAAATTTCTTTTTTTTCAATCAAGCCTCCTATTTCAACGCCATTTAGTTCCAAATATTATTTGGCGTTTGATTAAGCAGAGTTGAATATTAATATATTTTCTGGTACTTCCAAACACTCTTCTTCTTTCACCTATAGCAGATTTTCATCGCATCTAGGGAAACAGTACATCAGGGAAATCAGAATAATACCATTAAATTATATTACACTCTTTTTAATAGACCATGGATTATATTTATATTTATATTTTGAAATATTCATTGACCATACCTAGATCCACACTGGAACTTTGAAAAATTGATTGAATATTTTTCAACAGCAACACTTTTGTCCCTGTAGGCAAAAGACCATACACTGAATTAGTTTCACTTTATATCATTGAGGATGGGAGGATTGAGTAAGATGTTTATCTATTGCCATGTCTAGAACAAAGCTGCTTGGCATAGCATATATTAGATATTCATAATTTTAGTGAGGTATTTTTGACTGCAAATTCTTTCCTAGCTAACAAAGGGAAACAGGTTGCATTTTTTTCATTTTGAGGCCTCCTGGCAGGTCCTTAATTCATTTTCTGATGTCTGGAAAATGTGTTGTTTATCTTTCTTGGACCTATGCACTTTGTACCATTGGTAGTTCTTGTCTCATAAAATAAATACACCTTGAATGTAGACTTTCATTCTGATTTATATGTAGGACAATCATTGCCCTAGAGAAGCCTTGTTCACTATTGTGTTGCAAATAAACAAATTTCCCACAATAAACGCACCAGACTTTTTGAGACCAGGTACCGATAGCAGATTGTACACAATATATTTACAAAGGACCATATTACCTACAACTAGGCCTCTAAACACGTAAACCTCAGAGTTCTCTAGTTGTAGGATGATCTAGTGTAGTACCGTGATACATATTAGAACCAATATCAGTTGTATCCCTCTCCATTCCACCACTGGTTGTGCCTCAGCTTTTAATGGTCTAAGTTTTTGTTTATTCACAAGGAATTCACATTTTCAAACACCAAGATCCCTATCACAACATGCCTTACATCTGAATATCATATGATTTATTCATGGATGTGACCAATATTAATTAAATATCAGTAAATGTTTCTACAGAGATTGTAGAATCTTTGCCAATAAGATAGGAATTTTCCTTGCTTATCTACCTTTTTCCTCAGGAACTTAAAGCTGCAAAGCCATGTTGTTCTTTCTATTTCAGCATGGTCTAATTGAGTCTCAATTTGGATTCCAGAGTATTACTCTTGAATTGACACCTTCTCTCTGAGTATCATCATTCCATTTGGTAGGCTTCATGGATCAGTAATCCCAGATGGTACATAGCATTTGATATTTTAGTGAAAATTTCCCTAAGATGCTAGATGTCACATTCATTTTTTTGGTGAACCCAACAGATCATTTCTCTACATTCTCCTCTATCTATCCCATCTTGATTGCATTAACACTTTTCAGAATTCAACCTAAATAACAGTATAAGTCATCCATATCTGTCAAAGCCATTCCACCTCTCAAAGATCATATTGCACCAATGGTCTCAGCAAATCTAAAGAAGTTCAGTGACAGCATCAAATTATCTCTGTATTTTGGATACTCAAAACAACTTATAAACAGCACTGTAACCTGGGCACTGAACAGATCTGCTGTGATATGTTTTTTTGATGCCTATCCTATTATTCTCCAATCTCAGGTATTATAAGGAAACATGCCTGGAAATAATGGGGCCCCAGTGTCCGTGAATCACTCATTCCATATGGATGTCTTTATATTACCTTAACCCATATTGAATGCATAGTCATATTACTGTGTCTCCAGTTCTGTGGTACCCACATTTTCCCAAGAATTTTAATGCCCTGTTGTGTCCAGAGTCTGATTCTGATTAACTTCATTTTAATTTAAAAATCTTTTGAACTTCATCATTGGAGACACAATCTATTTCCTAAACATCATAACTTTTTGGTTTTCCAATACTGAACCAGAATTATAAGCTATATCCAAATATCCAAGCACTGTTACCCTGTGATCTTGTTTGTTCTCATTTGAATATATTTTGAACATGTGTTATAAAGTTTTATTCCAATAGTGTGCTTCTTTGCAACTGGTAACTTTTTCCCTCCTTTCATATATGTGAAATTATAAGCTAACATCTTCCCCCACCACATTTTCCTTCAAACCCTTGATTACTATTGATTAGCAGTATCCCTCTTTGTTAGATTTTTGTTTTGTTTTTTCTTTAATCATTCTTCGTTCCTTTGGGAAAATTTCTTGTGGGAATGCCAACAAGCCTCCTTTAAATGTTTTATCTTCAACAGTGAAGGCATATGACTGTTTGCTGTCGTTTCTTCTAATTTGTGCATTATGATTTACTTGCAATTATTTCAATAGATAGTGAGCCATGCATTTGAAATACATCTCCATGTTACTGAAACTGTTAAGATTCCCCAATCAGGCCTAATGTTATGTGAAGTATTGCCACAATCACAACATCTCTCTATAAGAACACACAACTCTGAGATATATCATCCTTCATTACATGATTCATAACTCATCACCAACTGCATGCAACTTATGTTACAGAAAGGAGGCACTTCTTTTCATATCATATGTGAAAAGGTATAGTTATTGAGTTTAAGCTGCACAGATGACTTATGTTCACACTGACAATCCTGACACAGCATATTTTTAAAAGTAGTTAATGTTTGCTCTCCAAATAGCTCTTGGTAGACCAAAGAAATTTTATTCACCTTACTGGAGGACCCACAAATGACCAGAGACTCCAAGGAAATCAACTTTTGTGTACCAGAGTTTATTTGGTACTTCTCATACAATTATGGGTAATAGGTTAATTGATTTAGCTTCGATGTAAAAGTTAGATAGCTCTATATCTATATATTCCTCTGCATCATGGGTATGGACACACATGATTCAATGTAGAGCTCTATCATTAACTTGAATGGGAATCAACATTGTTAAATTTGTTTCAGTAATTCATATAATGCAACTCTAGCTTTTTAAAACACCATTGTCTAAAGCTCCACCAGCAAAAAAAAAAAAAAAAAAAAAAAAAAAAAAATACTATGGTGAAAATATATGAATAAAGACATTCAGAAACATTCATTCTCTACTGTTAATATGATGAGCATACTGCATCCATTGATGACATCCAGATTTATTGAATGAGCTCTTGTCAGGGAGAACTTTGGCAAGAATGTACATGAGTTTGTGGTTTTTATTTTTGTGTCCTATATACATAATATATAGGGATGAATTTACTTAAGATATTTTCATGAAGACATATCATAATAGATTGTGGTTCCTGACCCACACCAAAAAAAAAAAATCATTTTCTCTGTCTTTTGGATTGCCTGTAACTCCCAGACTATCATGGTTTATATATTAGCATCACACATATATCACAGTGTACTTATACTATGTTTAGTTTTCACTCTGAAAAGAGAAAAAATCGTGGTATCTGTTGTTCTGCATTATATAATTTAAAATATTAATTTTATGTTGCATTCACCTCATGGCTTAATAATGATAATTATAATTTGGAGAAGAATGAAACACTACCTTGGGCAGATAAAGAGACGGTAGAGCAGAAAGTTGGGAAAGAGAAGAAGCAGAACATGGAAAGGGTAAAGACCCAGAGGAAGAGGCAAAAGAAAAAAAGGAGCAGAAAGATATGGCCTGGAGAAACTGCAAGTTCTAAAGGGTCTAAAAGAAGTGGAAGATTGTAGTGTAGTGGTAGATCTGCATAAACTAGGGGCACAGCATGTATGCATATTGATTGAGATGTGTTTTCATTGCCGGACCATTTTTGAGTTGCAGATTTATCACAATAAAGTGGAGCCAAACTTATTGATTTGAACTCAACTAATCTGAGATAAAAATTCTCTGCCCCCAAACCACTAAATGGGGCTTGTGCAGCGATATAGGCTGTAGTAGGATGGATTTGTAGGTGGCTATTTTTGAGAGGCCTAGAGAATGGCAGAGAGGCATCTACATTGGAGAAAGCCTTTCTGTGAGCTTCCCCTTATCCTTCACTCCCTACCCTCTCTCCCCTACCCCAATCAGTTACACAGAGAATGTGTGTCTTTGTACATCCTTCCCTGTGAATAAAGAATCAGGAAACAAAGTACTAAGTGCTCTGGACCAGGTAACTCATTAATTTAAAGACAGAAATATAAATTTTTGATACTTAATTATGGAAAATTTCACCTGCAGTTCAGAACTAGAAAGGAAATATTAGTCACTGACTCATATTTGGTCTAACATGGGCTCCATGGGAATTTTGGGTTTAAATCCTGGTTTGACAAGCTGCCTCTTATAAGCAGGTATGATAGATGTGTGGATCAATATCATAAACTTTTCAGGAAAATCATATTTTATAACATGGACTCCATTGTTCCGGGACCCGCCTAACTTAGGAAATTAGTCTGAACAGGTGAGAGGGTGCGCCAGAGAACCGGACAGCTTCTAGGACAGGCAGAAGCACAGAGCCACTGAGGAAGCACCCTTTGCGGGCCGTAGACAGCCGGCCACCCTCCTGACCGGAGGACAGGTGTCCGCCCAGCTTGGGAGGCAGACTCAGCCTCAGCAGCAGTGGTCGCCATCTTGTTCCGGGTCCCGCCGAACTTAGGAAATTAGTCTGAACAGGTGAGAGGGTGTGCCAGAGAACTGGACAGCTTCTGGGACAGGCAGAAGCACAGACCACTGAGGCAGCACCCTTTGGGGGCAGCAGACAGCCGGCCACCGTCCGGACCAGAGGACAGGTGTCCGCCTGGCTCGGGAGGCAGCCTCAGCCTCAGGAGCAGCGGTCGCCATCTTGGTTCCGGGACTACAAGGAACTTAGGAATTTAGTCTGCACAGGTGAGAGTCTGCACCACAGAAGCTGACAGCTTCTTGGAACTGCCAAAGCAACACAGCTTCTGAGAAAGGTCCTGTTTTGGGAATTCTTCTTCAGCCAGGAGGAGGTCCAAATACAAGATATCTGCGCACCTTCCCTGTAAGAGAGCTTGCCAGCAGAGAGTGCTCTGAGCACTGAAACTCAGAGGAGAGAATCTGTCTCCCAGGTCTGCTGATAGACAGTAACAGATCACCAGAAGAACAATCTCTAAACAGAGTCAACTATAACTACTAACTCCAGAGATTACCAGATGGCGAAAGGTAAACGTAGGAATCTTACTAACAGGAACCAAGACCACTCACCATCATCATAACCCAGCACTCCCACTTCGCCCAGTCCAGGGCACCCCAACACACCCAAAAACCTAGACATAGATTTAAAAGCATATCTCATGATGATGGTAGAGGACATCAAGAAGGACTTTAATAAATCACTTAAAGAAATACAGGAGAACACTGCTAAACAGTTACAAGTCCTTAAAGAAAAACAGGAAAACACAATCAAACAGGTAGAAGTCCTTACAGAAAAAGAGGAAAAAACATACAAACAGGTGATGGAAATGAACAAAACCATACTAGACCTAAAAAGGGAAGAAGACACAATAAAGAAAACTCAAAGTGAGGCAACACTGGAGATAGAAAGCCTAGGAAAGAAATCTGGAACCATAGATTTGAGCATCAGCAACAGAATACAAGAGATGGAAGAGAGAATCTCAGGTGCAGAAGATTCCATAGAGAACATCGGCACAACAATCAAAGAAAATGGAAAATGCAAAAAGATCCTAACTCAAAATATCCAGGAAATCCAGGACACAATAAGAAGACCAAACCTACGGATAATAGGAGTGGATGAGAATGAAGATTTTCAACTCAAAGGTCCAGCAAACATCTTCAACAAAATTATTGAAGAAAACTTCCCAAATCTAAAGAATGAGATGCCTATGAACATACAAGAAGCCTACAGAACTCCAAATAGACTGGGCCAGAAAAGAAATTCCTCCCAACACATAATAATCAGAACAACAAATGCACTAAATAAAGATAGAATACTAAAAGCAGTAAGGGAAAAAGGTCAAGTAACATATAAAGGCAAGCCTATCAGAATTACACCAGATTTTTCACCAGAGACTATGAAAGCCAGAAGAGCCTGGACAGATGTTATACAGACACTAAGAGAACACAAATTCCAGCCCAGGCTACTATACCCAGCCAAACTCTCAATTATCATAGATGGAGAAACCAAAGTATTCCACGACAAAACCAAATTCACACATTATCTCTCCACGAATCCAGCCCTTCAAAGGATAATAACAGAAAAAAAAAATACAAGAACGGGAACAACGCCCTAGAAAAAACAAGAAGGCAATCCCTCAACAAACCTAAAAGAGGACAGCCACAAGAACAGAATGCCAACTTTAACAACAAAAATAATAGGAAGCAACAATTACTTTTCCTTAATATCTCTTAACATCAATGGTCTCAACTCCCCAATAAAAAGACATAGACTAACAAACTGGCTACACAAACAAGACCCAACATTTTGCTGCTTACAGGAAACTCATCTCAGAGAAAAAGATAGACACTACCTCAGAATGAAAGACTGGAAAACAATTTTCCAAGCAAATGATATGAAGAAACAAACTGAAGTAGCCATCCTAATATCTGATAAGATTGACTTTCAACCCAAAGTCATCAAAAAAGACAAGGAGGGACACTTCATTCTCATCAAAGGTAAAATCCTCCAAGAGGAACTCTCAATTCTGAATATCTATGCTCCAAATACAAGAGCAGCCACATTCACTAAAGAAACTTTAGTAAAGCTCAAAGCACACATTGCACCTCACACAATAATAGTGGGAGACTTCAACACACCCCTTCCACCAATGGACAGATCATGGAAACAGAAACTAAACAGGGACACACTGAAACTAACAGAAGTGATGAAACAAATGGATCTGACAGATATCTACAGAATATTTTATCCTAAAACAAAAGGATATACCTTCTTCTCAGCACCTCATGGTACCTTCTCCAAAATTGACCACATGATAGGTCACAAATCAGGCCTCAACAGATTCAAAAATATTGAAATTGTCCCATGTATCCTATCAGATCACCATGCACTAAGGCTGATCTTCAATAACAAAATAAATAACAGAAAGCCAACATTCACGTGGAAACTGAACAACACTCTTCTCAATGATACCTTGGTCAGGAAGGAATAAAGAAAGAAATTAAAGACTTTTTAGAGTTTAATGAAAATGAAGCCACAACGTACCCAAACCTTTGGGACACAATGAAAGCATTTCTAAGAGGGAAACTCATAGCTCTGAGTGCCTCCAAGAAAAAACGGGAGAGAGCACATACTAGCAGCTTGACAACACATCTAAAAGCTCTAGACAAAACGGAAGCAAATTCACCCAAGAGGATTAGATGGCAGGAAATAATCAAACTCAGGGGTGAAATCAACCAAGTGGAAACAAGAAGAACTATTCAAAGAATTAACCAAAGGAGGAGTTGGTTCTTTGAGAAAATTAACAAGATAGATAAACCCTTAGCTAGACTCCCTAGAGGGCACAGGGACAAAATCCTAATTAACAAAATCAGAAATGAAAAGGGAGACATAACAACAGATCCTGAAGAAATCCAAAACACTATCAGATCCTTCTACAAAAGGCTATACTCAACAAAACTGGAAAACCTGGATGAAATGGACAAATTTCTGGACAGATACCAGGTACCAAAGTTGAATCAGGATCAAGTTGACCTTCTAAACAGTCCCATATCCCCTAAAGAAATAGAAGCAGTTATTAATAGTCTCCCAGCCAAAAAAAGCCCAGGACCAGACGGGTTTAGTGCAGAGTTCTATCAGACCTTCAAAGAAGATCTAATTCCAGTTCTGCAAAAACTTTTTCACAAGATAGAAGTAGAAGGTACTCTACCCAACTCATTTTATGAAGCCACTATTACTCTGATACCTAAACCACAGAAAGATCCAACAAAGATAGAGAACTTCAGATCAATTTCTCTTATGAACATCGATGCAAAAATCCTTAATAAAATTCTCGCTAACCGAATCCAAGAACACATTAAAGCAATCAACCATCCTGACCAAGTAGGTTTTATTCCAGGGATGCAGGGATGGTTTAATATACGAAAATCCATCAATGTAATCCATTATATAAACAAACTCAATGACAAAAAACACATGATCATCTCGTTAGATGCAGAAAAAGCATTTGACAAGATCCAACACCCATTCATGATAAAAGTTCTGGAAAGATCAGGAATTCAAGGCCAATACCTAAACATGATAAAAGCAATCTACAGCAAACCAGTAGCCAACATCAAAATAAATCGAGAGAAGCTGGAAGCAATCCCACTAAAATCAGGGACTAGACAAGGCTGCCCACTTTCTCCCTACCTTTTCAACATAGTACTTAAAGTATTAGCCAGAGCAATTCGACAACAAAAGGAGATCAAGGGGATACAAATTGGAAAAGTGGAAGTCAAAATATCACTTTTTGCAGATGATATGATAGTATATATAAGTGACCCTAAAAATTCCACCAGAGAACTCCTAAAACTGATAAACAGCTTCGGTGAAGTAGCTGGATATAAAATTAACTCAAACAAGTCAATGGCCTTTCTCTACACAAAGAATAAACAGGCTGAGAAAGAAATTAGGGAAACAACACCCTTCCCAATAGTCACAAATACTATAAAATATCTCGGCGTGACGCTAACGAAGGAAGTGAAAGATCTGTATGATAAAAACTTCAAGTCCCTGAAGAAAGAAATTAAAGAAGATCTTAGAAGATGGAAAGATCTCCCATGCTCATGGATTGGCAGGATCAACATTGTAAAAATGGCTATCTTGCCAAAAGCAATCTACAGATTCAATGCAATCCCCGTCAAAATTCCAACTCAATTCTTCAACGAATTAAAAGGAGCAATTTGCAAATTCATCTGAAATAACAAATAACCGAGGATAGCAAAAACTCTTCTCAAGGATAAAAGAACCTCTGGTGGAATCACCATGCCTGACCTAAAGCTTTACTACAGAGCAATTGTGATAAAAACTGCATGGTACTGGTATAGAGACAGACAAGTGGACCAATGGAATAGAAATGAAGACCCAGAAATGAACCCACACACCTATGGTAACTTGATCTTCGACAAGGGAGCCAAAACCATCCAGTGGAAGAAAGACAGCATTTTCAACAATTGGTGCTGGCACAACTGGTTGTTATCATGTAGAAGAATTCGAATCGATCCATACTTATCTCCTTGTACTAAGGTCAAATCTAAGTGGATCAAGGAACTTCACATAAAACCAGAGACACTGAAACTTATAGAGGAGAAAGTGGGGAAAAGCCTTGAAGATATGGGCACAGGGGGAAAATTCCTGAACAGAACAGCAATGGCTTGTGCTGTAAGATCGAGAATTGACAAATGGGACCTAATGAAACTCCAAAGTTTCTGTAAGGCAAAAGACATCGTCAATAAGACAAAAAGAACACCAACAGATTGGGAAAGGATCTTTACCTATCCTAAATCAGATAGGGGACTAATATCCAACATATATAAAGAACTCAAGAAGGTGGACTTCAGAAAATCAAATAACCCCATTAAAAAATGGGGCTCAGAACTGAACAAAGAATTCTCACCTGAGGAATACCGAATGGCAGAGAAGCACCTGAAAAAATGTTCAACATCCTTAATCATCAGGGAAATGCAAATCAAAACAACCCTGAGATTCCACCTCACACCAGTCAGAATGGCTTAGATCAAAAATTCAGGTGACAGCAGATGCTGGCGTGGAGGTGGAGAAAGAGGAACACTCCTCCATTGTTGGTGGGATTGCAGGCTTGTACAACCACTCTGGAAATCAGTCTGGCGGTTCCTCAGAAAATTGGACATAGTACTACCGGAGGATCCAGCAATCCCTCTCCTGGGCATATATCCAGAAGAAGCCTCAACTGGTAAGAAGGACACATGCTCCACTATGTTCATAGCAGCCTTATTTATAATAGCCAGAAACTGGAAAGAACCCAGATGCCCCTCAACAGAGGAATGGATACAGAAAATGTGGTACATCTACACAATGGAGTACTACTCAGCTATTAAAAAGAATTAATTTATGAAATTCCTAGCCTAATGGATGGACCTGGAGGGCATCATCCTGAGTGAGGTAACCCATTCACAAAGGAACTCACACAATATGTACTCACTGATAAGTAGATATTAGCCCAAAACCTAGGATACCCAAGATATAAGATACAATTTCCTAAACGCATGAAACTCAAGAAAAATGAAGACTCAAGTGTGGACACTATGCCCCTCTTTAGAAGTGGGAACAAAACATCCTTGGAAGGAGTTACAGAGACAAAGTTTGGAGCTGAGATGAAAGAATGGACCATGTAGAGACTGCCATATCCAGGGATCCACCCCATAATCAGCTTCCAAACGCTGACACCATTGCATACACTAGCAAGATTTTGCTGAAAGGACCCAGATATAGCTGTGTCATGTGAGACTATGCTGGGGCCTAGAAAACACAGAAGTGGATGCTCACAGTCAGCTAATGGATGGATCACTGGGCTCCCAATGGAGGAGCTAGAGAAAGTACCCAAGGAGCTAAAGGAATCTGCAACCCTATAGGTGGAACAACATTATGAACTAACCAGTACCCCGGAGCTCTTGACTCTAGCTGCATATGTATCAAAAGATGGCCTAGTTGGCCATCACTGGCAAGAGAGGCCCATTGGACATGCAAACTTTATATGCCCCAGTACAGGGGAATGCCAAGGCCAAAAAGGGGGAGTGGGTGGGTAGGGGAGTGGGGGTGGGTGGGTATGGGGGACTTTTGGTATAGCATTGGAAATGTAAATGAGCTAAATACCAAATAAAAAAAGAAAAAAAAAAAAAAAGAAAAAAAAAATAACATGGACTCCATCTGAATTTAGGGTTACTATCCGGGCATGACAAATTAGAAAGTCCTATATAGACTAAACTCTGCATGATTTTGAGTATTGTGGTTGTTTTATTGTTCCTCTGGGACTGAGGCAAGCTACAGTTTTCCTGGTTACCAGTTGAAAGGTATGCTGATTTTTGGGAAAAAGTTTTGTCTTTCTGTTTTTGGAAAGGGGATTAGATATTTAAGACTTCCAGAGTTATATAGATTGTATTTGATAGAGGGAGACTCCCTGAAGATCAAGATTCTAGAGAATAAAACAAAAAGGTTATCTTCATGATATTAAAATTTTGTTTTGAGATTTATATTTTACAGTATATACATCTTTGGTGAATTTCATTGTCAGACATGCTGAACTGATCTGCCTGAACTCCTGATGTTTTGGTTTTTCCTCCAGATCCAATAATGACATAGACATCAGAGACAATCTCTGGTGTTGCCTTCATAATGCCAATGAATTTCCCCATTTTCCTACCCTTGTCACTCTCTTCAGAAATATCTCAACACTCATATTTAGCTTGAAGAATTATGAAGAGTTGTCATCCCAGTTCCCTAGTCTTTAGTACTGGGTGTGGGAATTATTGGTTTTCTTTGATACTGAAATTTTGAACTGCAGTGCTTAGACCCAGTCCTTCTACTGGTGTTATTATTAACATATCTGAGATGTTTAAGCCTGTGAGTTAAGGGCCAAATAGGAAATTCATGCAACAGTTTATTTTTAGGTTGTTTTAAGTTATTTTAATCATAAGTGCCTGAGAGTAAGTAACAGAGAACAGGCCAGATTACTTCAAGTAGATAGTTGGTTTTCAAAAATGTCATAAGTCCACAGAATGTGACATTTAATATTATTTATTCAAGTGTTGTTGAGTCTGCTCCTGACAGTTTTCCCTGTCTTGGATTCAAGCAAGAAACTGACCATTTTAGAGTTACTCAAGATTCGGCAAAACAGCCACTAGGAAATAATTGCCTCATTTCATCCACAGACATAATATTGTCCAAAGAAAGGACACAACTACAGATTAAGACAGCATGATTATTCCAAGACAGAGCAGGCTAGTTCTTAGTATTCCTATTTCTCTAAGTCTGTTAGATGACCCTGGCCAGTAGGCTGAAGATGGACCCTCCAAATGTGTTGAAGTAAGGGACTGTTGAAGTGAAAAGTGTTCTCTATAATTTGGCTAAGTTTCTAAACTGTGTTAGATATAGGTCAACCTATTATATATTACTATGATGCATTTAAAACTAATATCAGTTGTTCCCTCTCCTCTCTTCCATTGGTTTTGCCTAGGTCTTTAATGTTCTACAAACTTGTTTTTCATCAGGTATTCACATTTTCAAATACCAAGGACCGTATAAAATCTTTCTTACATCTGATTATCATATGGTTTTGTTTACTGCTGTGACCAATATTAATTTAAAATCAGTGTAGGCTTCTACAGTGCTTGTATAATCTTTGTAAATAAGGTAGAAATTCCCCTTGCTCCTGAAGCTTTTCCCCAAGAACTTATAGCTGCAAAGCCTCATTGTTCTTTCTATTTCAGTATTTGGATGTCAGAGTGCTGCCCTTGACATATCACTTTCTCTCTGAGTATCTTCATTCCACTTGGTCAGCTTCATTCATCAATATTTCTAGCTTCTTTCCTTTGCTATGTATACTACCTGGTTTTGTGTGTCAACTTGACACAACCTGATGTTCTCACAGAGAAAGGACAGCCTCCCTAGAGAAAATGTTTCCATGAGGTCCAGTTGTAAGGTATTTTCTCAATTAGTGATCAATGGTATGGGGCCCATTGTGGGTGGTACTATCTCTTAATTCTATAAGAAACCAAGCTGTACAAGCCAAAGTAAGCTAGTCAGTAAGTAACAAATCTCCATGGTCTCTGCATCAGCTCCTGCTTCTTGACTAACTTGTGTTCCAGTCTTTACTTCCTTTGATGATGAACAGCAATATGAAAGTATAAGCTGAATAAACCCTTTCCTCCACAGCTTGGTTCTTGGCCATGACGTTTTGTGCAGGAATAGAAACCCTGATTAAGACACTAAGTAAACCACTGGAAATGCAAACTGGCCTCTAATATTGCTGTTTCCAATCTTTTCCAGCCTAATTCTATTTTGAGTAACCCAGTTATTTAAATTGTTTCAATTAAGTCAAGTCCATCCCATAGGAAATCATGGCCTCCTTAAAAAAGCTTTAGATATATCATTTCTATAGAATGCTATCCTATCTCATTATAACTTTGTTCCACACCATCAACAGGCATATTATATACAAGCATCGTGAAAGCTGATGGTGATCTTGTAACCCCAGGATGATCCTCAGCTAATTCTGTCATCATGGTTGTTGCGAGTTTAAACTTTTCTTTTAAAGTAGACAATTTCGTCAGATTTTTGTCTTTTTCAGTATTTCCCCAACCAACCACCCTCCAGAACTGAATTTTGTTTGTTTGTTTGTTTGTTTTACTTTGTCCTCCTGTGTGAAACACCTGTAAGGTAGCTCTGTCACCAAGGATGAGGTTTGGCCTGTATTACTTCTCAAGAATTTCCAACAAGGATAAACTCTCTAGGTCTATAGGAAATTCTGCCATCCTTTAAAAAAGATGGAGCAGAAAGACCGCATATGTTGTATCATTTCACTAGTCTCCAACCTCTGTATTTCCACAAGCAACTGTTCCAACTGCTCAGTCATTCTACCAAACTTTTCTTTTTTCCTTTTTTTTTTTTTTTTGAAACAGAGTACACAAGGCAGAAAAGAAAGAAAGAAAGAAAAAAAAAAAACAAATTTCCCTCTGGAGACAAAGCAGAGTATATGCCTATAACAGTAGAATTAGAATTAATAAATCAAACTTCATATGTCTTATGTTAATTTCACTAAGAAAAAAAAGCAGGCTTGAAACAAATTAGGATCAAGGTAACATTCCATCTAGAGTAGAAATGAGGCCACTATCTTGTCAGTAAAAATACTAAACTAGGAATAGGCAGTTTATTGTAGGAACAAGGATAAGTAGTAAATGGTGGACTAGTTTATGCAAGACTTCAAAATACCAAGACAAAAGGCACATGATTTGCCTCTTGAAAAATCCATGCTAACATATGACATAAAAATAATTTATTTAAACTTATGATGGACTTATGGGGATAGTAAACAGTTAATAATCATTTGGTCATGTAGTAAGTAGTCTTAATGGAAAGACATGTAAACCATTCTGCTGTAGCTCCTTAAGCCATTTAGACCTATGCCATGAACTATTGCTTTGCACTTACTATGAATTCACTGAATTTACAAATGATTAAAAAGCTATTTGATTAATTATTGTAACTAAATATAATTAATAGCCACAATATAATTGTGATGTAGCCTTATCTACATCATCAAGTATTCAAGAAACTATGTTTCTTTATTTTTCTTTCTTTCTTCCTTTTCTATTCTACTGACTTTTGAATTGTTAAGGAAATCTGAGCATGTAACCTGGCCAGTGATATTCACAGCGTAAAAGAGAAAATAAGACAAATACCTAAATTTCTTTCTCCCCCGCTGCTATCTGTAGGATGTAATTGCTAGGAAAAAGAAGCTTTGGGCCACTGAATAGCAAGAAAGAGTTAAAATGCAAGAAGTAATCAGCTTTTGGACCCATTCACCATTGCTGTACTCCTTCACTGTCTGTCTCAGTATATGTCCTACCTAGTCTATGGCTGCCTCACACAGTGTGATATCATTTACAGAGGATCTTGGAAGGCTTACTATTGTCCACTTCAAGAAAAGACAATTGGGTCTGGAGTGCTAAAAGAATACTAATCTAGTTCATGATATAGGATATGTACTGCATGTAAAAACTTCAACTTTGTAACAATTATTTAATTATAAAAAACTTTTAGTTCAAGGGCATGGGCCTGAGAGATAATGAATCTATCCATCTACAATCCAGTCATATTCTGTAAGTTTTCTGGCCTTCAATTTTTTGGGTGCTGTTACTTGAGGGATTCTGTGGATATTGAACTTTTGACCCCAGTCTGTGTTATGTTGTGCTATTTATTCCTACACAGTCCTCAGAAGAAACAGAGTGTGTGTAGCCTACTGACCCTACTGCACTGGTCCTAACATTCCGGTTTAAACAAGGACTGTGAATAACCACTGCCCATGACCCACAGCTCTCAAACACAGACCTACCCAACTTTGAAGAAAGTCACTCTATTTTCTTCCCACTTGTTTTTGGACAGAACTACTACACTTTCCCCCACTTAAATCCAGAGAGTACAGCCAACGATTAACAAAATCTCCAATCTTTATATCCACTCAGGCCCTGCAGATACAGTGCTACCAAATCTCAATGTTTCTTCTCTTTCTGCTCTTCTTTTAGAATTTACAAAAAAAAAAAAAAAAAAACACCCCTGCCTTTTAACAATACCAGACCCCCCTAAACCAAAAAAAAACAAACAAACAAACAAACAAACAAACACACACACATGCGTAGGCACATATGGAAAAAAAAATACCTGCCTGCTAGCACAAATGATCTACAGCCTTGACAAGACAGAAAAGGCTCCTTCCCCTCCACCTAGGTGCAAAAAAACCACAAAACAAAACATAATAGAAGAAATCTTGCTGCAAAGAATTAAAAACAAAACAAAACAAACAAAAGAACAGCATAAAAAAAATCACCCTTGAATCCTTAACCCAAACGCATCCATGCTTTTTTGTTTAAATGCTTGTTCTTATTGCTAACAGGAACATCTAAAACTCTATTTATGCTTTTTAACACAAAATTGTCATGTCTTTGTTTAAATAATATTTTTTCTCCCTAACAGGAACACCTGAAGGAATATTCATGCTTTTTAACCCAACATTGTTCTAAAATTTTAATTTATTTAAGATAACTTTTAAGATTTCAAAAATTATAGTTAAAATACTCTACAGGTCTCAGGGCATGGTGGTACATGCCTTTAATCCCAGCACTCAGGAGGCAAAGGCAGGCTGATTTCTGAGTTTGAGGCCAGCCTGGTCTACAAAGTGAGTTCCAGGACATCCAGGGCTATACAAAGAAACCCTGTCTCAAAAACAAACAAACAAAACAAAAACAAAACAAACAAAAAAAAAAAACTCCACAGGTCAACCCATCTATATTATTAAGCATTATTTAATCCTTAATACATAAATAATTCTAAATACTTTAGCTAGTTTCCTTTTACAGACAAGCTATTACTGCCTACCTCAGATAAATAATTAACATACAATTTCTTCCTCAGTCATACAAAACAAATAAATTCCCAGCTCTTCCCTCTGCTTTTCTTTATACAACCCAACTAACTTCTCACTTTAAAGTTTCCTTCCAGGACAGATAAACTCTTTTACCAGACCCTAATGGCTACCAAACTTGGAAAATCTTACATGATAATAAGATAAAACTTATATCTATATAGATAAACCAAATGTTGTTTAAAATCAATGTGAATATCCTCACAAATTCTGTACAAATGTAATGTCAATTTTAGCCCACTATACAATTAATTGATTGAATTATCCTGTCTTTCTAGCTCCCATCCCTTCTTACCCTTCTGGATTATGCTTTGTTTTATTTTAATACATACATCCCACCCTTTCCAAAATTTTACTACAAATAACATACAAGACAGTCACTGCAATGATATTTTCCCTATTAATAAAAAAGAAAAAGAAAAAAAGAGGAGTTATGGGACAAGTGGAACCATGTGATCAAACAAAAACTAGGAAGTCTAAGTGGATTAAGAAACCCCAGTAGTTCCCTATCTGTGAATAGTAAGAGTTTTATCTACTCAGAACCCAGTTCTTGTCCTGGAGCATATGACCATGATATCGAACATGAGGATTGTGGTAACTAGTCTTGTAACATATAGCACAGAATTCTCCATGCTAATGAGATACCTGGATAGTGAGGCCCCAAGGGTTTAACCAAAATAAGCTTCCCTTCCCATACATTCTCTCCTGAAAAAGGTATTTTTCTCTGGTCCACACTAAGTACATTTTATAGACCATTTTCCATGATAACTCAACAGCTTAGACAAGGAAAAACTGTCTCTCTCATCATATACTGCACTAGAAAGAAGCCTTTGTGATACAGAGCCATACCTAAGTCTCCTGCAAAAAGCCTCTCTGATCTCTGGAAACTCACACCTTAGCTTAGCTGGATTCATCTTCCCCTTCTCTTGGCTCATTGCAGGCCTGCATGCCCCTGATCAAGACTCATTGCAGTTTCCGTTCAATTCACCATGACACCCATGGGAGACCAATGATTCCATGGAAGTCAACATTGGTGAACTGAAGAGTTTATTTGGTATTGCTCACATGATATTGGGTAAGAAGTTACTAACTTGAGCCAGGATAACTAAAATATAGATAGCTATATTGCTGAATATTTCTTTGCAGCATGGGTAATGACATGCACAAGTTACATCTTACAGCTCCCTGATAAAATTAAATAAGAATTATCATTGGTAAAGAGGTTGCAGCATGATCAATGTAAAGGTAACACCAGCTTTTAAAAATAGCGTTATCAGAAGCTCTACTGGAAAAAAAAAAAAGAGAAAATATAGGTTGAAAAAAATGGGTAAAGATATTCAGAAACTTTCATTTCCAGTTGCTTAGATGATAGCTGTCCTGCATCCATTCGAGGATATGTAGAGTGCATAAATGAGATCTTGTTAGTAAGAATGCTGGAAAATATAAACATGTGCGTAAAGTTTCTAATTATTATTGCCATACATACAATGCATGTATTGATAAGTTTTGTTAAGATATATTCATGGAGACACATCACAATCATTTACCATATTGTGCCCCTCAATAATGCCTTTTGTTACCCTGTCTCTTCAGGTTCTGTTTACCTACCAGACAAATATTTAAGGTGAGACACTAAAAGAATTTTCCCAAGGGACATTGCCCCATTGTAAATTTACAAATGCATTTGCGATTGTACGAGGGATAGTTATATCATGTTAGGTGTATTCACGACCTTGTTATTGTTTCATGTGGACATGAGATATTATTTGTGTCAAGTTGACAATGGGTAGATTGTAGTGGTTATTCCTCGTTGTCAACTTGACTTTATCTGGAATGAACTACAATATAGAATTGAAAGGCTCACCAGTGATCCTAATCTGGAGACTGAGAGATGGAAGTTTCTGACCTGGATCTTGGAATGGAGAACTTGAGGCATAGTGGCTATGAATTCCAGAAGATTAAGACAGAGAGATCTCCAAGTTCAAGATCATCTGGGATTAAAGGTGTTGTTGTCATACACTTTTATTCTGGGTTACAACTTCTGCTGGAGACCTAAATAAGGACATTGAAAGAAGGAAGACTCTCTCTCTCTCTCCTTTGCCTGCTTGCCATGTGGGACTGAGCGACTTCTAGATCCTTGGACTTCCATTCAAAGCTGCTGCTGACCATTGTTGGGAGTTGGACTGCATACTGTAAGTCATCAACAAATTCCTTTACTATATAGAGACTACCCATAAATTCTGTGACTCTACAGAACCCTGGCTAATACAGAAGTTGGTAAAATATATATGTTTCTTATATCTAGGTAAACTCTCCAATCCACAAAATAAAAGATAATGATATCTGGAATTCTGAGTTATATCAATTAAAATATTTATTTTCTGTCACATTCCCTTTATGCCCTACAAATGACAATTTATTAATTTTACCTGAATTAAACACGATGCATGCATACCATATTCTCAAGTATTCTTATCTACTTATCGGTTCACAGACATCAAATACTATCTTGACTGCATTTGCTTTTTAAGAACTCAATCTAAATCACAATGTAAGTCATTCAAATCTATCAAATCCTCTTTTAGTAGCATGGTGTGATGCAGCTTGTATTCTAATGTTAATACTGGTTCCTCAAGAGGGTTTGCCTCAGATGAGCAGACCACCTTGTACTCAGGTGGCACCATGTGAACTTTCTCCTCATTTTAAATAGTCACTAAAAGGCTAGAGCCTGTAATTTGGTAGTGGAGGAGAAAGGTAGGACTGGAGGCTTTAGAGTAGATGAAGTAGGATAGGATGAAGGAAGAGCAGGAGGAATTTGTAATGGACCAGACTCGCCAGGAGGAAGTACAAATATCAAGGTGTCTTGTAGCTCTTGAATAAGTTAGAATAGTGCTAGATTTGTTCAATCTTATCATATGGCTTGTAATTAAAATATCTGCACTATGTGTCTCTTATATGGGCTTATTAGGGTAAAAATTTTCTGCAACACATTGGCATACATCATGCTTAGAACCAAACTGAATTGAGATAATCCCACCACCACTACCACCACCACCACCACCACCACCTCATATAAAGAACTATTATTTTGCTCTAAAGCTGCAGCAGGGTAGAAATTAAACATGGTGTGGGTCTAAGGGATCTGCAGAGAGCTGAGTGAGAAGCTCCCTCTGCAAACCCTACCAGCCAGAGGCAGTACCTCAGTCCGGAAGTGGGACATAAGGCAGTGCCAGTTCCACAACACATGCGGAGCTCTCTGAGTCTGAGAGAGAGAGAGACTAAGGATTATGGGGTTGTTGCTGCCTGAGAGGAAGAGTTCACAACTGAAGGTCAACAGTTGAAAAATTGGCAGCTAACTTTCTAAAGCTTTCTTGTAAGAACAGCAATCTTATCTGGGTATTTTCCTTCCTAGGCAACCCCTCACTCCACTCTACCCTCCAAGCTCCAGCAAGCATTACTATGCTGCTTTTCCATTTCCCACACATCTCAACAGGTCCATGGATAGCCAGACCTGTTCCCCTGACTGTTTGCCCTGCAGGGTAGCTAAGAGGAGTGCACAGGATACCAACTGCAAACCAAACAAAAGCCAGAGATGTTTCAGAAGCACAGAAGTCTCAGGGTCTTTCTACAGTAAGCCCCTCACAGCACTTAAAAGAATCATAGAGAGCTACAGTATCCTGAATCCAATACTAGAGAATAAACAAATATACAAAAATCTCCAGACAAGACAATAAGAATTATTAGTTCATAGTAACAAAAATAAAAAAAATTTAGATACCTAAAGATGAGAAACAGACTAAAAATACATTTTGGGTTTTAGGTCATGTGATTTTGCTCAGTTTGAAAGGGGTGGATTTAAAGGAAATTGACTCTTTGCCAGTCATATTTATTATAATGTTAAGTTTTAATAATATCCTAATAAGCATCTGAGATTATTATATCTCCTCAAAAGACAAGGCCCTAGGAAACAATTTACAAGCTCTAGAAACAGTGTTAAAAACTTTTATAAAACACAGTGACACCAATGCCAAGGCAATAGAAAGGTAAATACAGAAAATTATAAATCAGAGTAAGGAGACTCTTTATATGGCTTGAAGACAAAAAGAAAAAACTTCTCAAAATTGGAGACAGGATCTGGAAAAGACCCTAGAACAACAACCACAAAAATGCAGAACTTCATAGAACAGACTGAGAGGCAGAGAAAATATTTTGAGACATGGGAACAAGCTTTGGAGGAAAGGTTACAAAAAAAGTACAATTGAGGTTGAACAAAATGCCAGGATGACAGAGATATAAGCACTAGATATGAAATATGGGCACAGGCCTTAAGAGAGGAACTTAAAATATTAACTAAGGAAAATTCTCAGATAGGAACAGAAGATCGAATTATAGAAAGCCAACCAAAGGTTGTCAGAAAGCAACCTTTAGTTTATCTAGTTATTATACAAAAAAGACCAGCATACAATAATCATCCACAAAATTATCACATATTTGAACAGCAGTTCATGGATGTGTTAGAACTAAGAAAATTTAAAGAAACTGTCAGTAATTTGGAACTCATTCACCATTTTAAAAACAAATCCAGACTTCTTGGGCTTAAATCTCCCAAGAATGGAAGGATATGGCAAAATCAATATTAAAATCTGGGCCACATTTACAATTGGTTTCATGGTGGAAAGAAAAGAATAAGTAAGTAGTATGACCAAATTAAGTCAGAGGTATCAATATTTCTAAATATCAGCTGCTTGGTGAGGGTTGTTTTTGCTGAAGTAGGAAGGATATGATGAAGAAACCCTGACATTATGTTGCTTAGCAGCCTTAAATGCCTGCGAAAAGTACATGGAAACAGGAAAAAGATTTGTACAATTTTCTTTGGTCATGCAAGGTCCAAAAGAAACATTCCCTGACTTTTTGTGAAGGTTGACTTTTGCTTTCGAAAGAAGAATATTAGATCCATTAGCAAGAAAGGCACTAATTGAGTCTTTAACTTTTGAAACTATAAATGCTGAATGTAAAGAAGTAATCAGACCTTTGAAAGCAATGTTGGAATTGACAGATAAGAGGATTAGACATACAGTTGATGTTAGACTTCATTCATCAGACATAAACTTAATAGGAGAAACTACAACTAAAGGCCTTGAGACAAGCCAGAATCGCAAATATATTAATTGTGTTGAACAAGGTCATTTAAAAGAAAACTTCAGAGAAAACCGAGGTAATTCCAAAGGGGAGCCTGCCTTTTGTAATATGTAAGGGATGTAAAAAGGCCAACACTGGACTAGTGAATGTAAATCAACAACAGACAAATGGGGTAACTTTTTAACAAAATATCTAGCAGGGCCTCTTGAAGGCCCCAATTCCAAACAGAGAAAATTCTCCTCTTTAGGACAATTAAATACCACTGCTCCAAAATCAGATATTATAAGACCAGAAAGCAGGCTTTTGGAATGGGGATAGCATAAGGGCAAGATGTAGCTGCTGGGGTTTCCCTATATCATGGCAGATGCATCAGAATTTTTTACTGTAGGAATCAGATTTAATAGGGCTTACAAGATTGGGTTTTAGTTGTTGCACTCAGAGATTGAGTTACCATTGTTTCTGAGCTAAATTTGTGTTGTGTTTTTCTTCTTGTAGTTATTTGACTGGATTCCAGAGAGAAAGGCACTGTGGCAAAAGCATGGGCTTGCCCGATGTGCACCAAAAGGGCGTGGGGCTTTTTTTTCCACATTTTTTATTAGATATTTTCTTCATTTACATTTCAAATGCTAACCCAAAAGTCGCTTATACAATCCCCCTGCCCTGCTCACCTACCTACTCACTCCCACTTCTTGGCCATGGCGTTCCCATGTACTGGGGCATATAAAGTTTGCTAGACCAAGGGGCCTCTCTTCCCAATGATGGCAGACTAGGCCATGTTCTGCTACATATGCAGCTAGAGGCATGAGCTCTGGGGGTACTGATTAGTTCATATTGTTGTTCCACCTATACGGTTGCAGACCCTGTCAGCTCTTGGGTACTGGGTAGTTTTGTGTCAACTTGACACAACTGGAGTTATCACAGAAAAAGGAGCTTCAGTTGAGGAAATGCCTCCATGAGATCCAACTGTAAGGCATTTTCTCAATTAGTGATCAAGGGGGAAAGGCTCCTTGTGGGTGGGACCATCTCTGGGCTGGTAATCTTGGTTCTATAAGAGAGCAGGCTGAGCAAGCCAGGGGAAGCAAGCCAGTAAAGAACATCCCTCCTTGGCTTCTGCATCAGCTCCTGCTTTCTGACCTGCTTGAGTTCCAGTCCTGACTTCCTTTGGTGATGAACAGCAGTATGGATGTGTAAGCCGAATATACCCTTTCCTCCCCAATTTGCTTCTTGGTCATGATGTTTGTGCAGGAATAGAAACCCTGACTAAAAAGACACTCTAGCTCCTATATTGTGGGCCCAGAGTTCCATCAAATAGATTACTGTGAGCATGCACTTCTGTATTTGCCAGGCACTGGCAAAACCTCACAGGAGACATCTATATCAGGGTCCCTTCAGCAAAATTTTGCTGGCCTATCCAATAGTGTCTGCTTTTGTTGGCTGATTATGGGATGGAGCCCCTGGGATGGTCCATCATTTCATCTTAGCTCCAAACTTTGTCTCTGCAACTCCTTCCATGGATATTTTATTCCCTATTCTAGGGAGGAATGAAGTCTCGACACATTAGTCTTCCTCCTTGATTTTCATGTGTTGGAAGTTATATCTTGGGTATTCTAGGTTTCTGGGCTAATATCCATTTATCAGTGAGTGCACATCAAGAGACTTCTTTTGTGATTGGGTTACCTCACTAACGATGATATCCTCCAGATACATTGATTTGCCCAAGAATTTCATAAATTCATTGTTTTTTAATAGCTGAGTAGTACTCCATTGTGTAAATATATCACATTTTCTGTACCCATTCCTCTGTTGAGGGACATATGGGTTCTTTCCAGTTTCTGGCTATTATAAATAGGACTGTTATTAACATAGTGGAGCATGTCCTTATTACCAGTTGGAACATCTTCTGGGTATATGCTCAGGAGAGGTATTGCTGGATCTATCAGTAGTACTATGTCCAGTTTTCTAAGGAGTCACCCGCCTGATTTCAAGAGTGGTTGTACCAGCTTGCAATCCCACCAGAAATGGAGCAGTGTTCCTCTTTCTCCACATCCTCTCCAGCATCTGCTGTCACCTGAATTTTTGATCCTAGCCATTCTCACTGGTGTGAGGTAGAATCTCAGCGTTGTTTTGATTTGCATTTCTCTAATGATTAAGGATATTTAACATTTTTTCAAGTGCTTCTCAGCCCTTTGGTATTCCTCAGTTGAAATTGCTTTGTTTAGCTCTGTACCCCATTTTTAAAGGGATTATTTGAATTTCTGGAGTCCAGCTTCTTGAGCTCTTTGTATACATTGGACATTAGTCCCCTATCAGATTTAGGATTGGTAAAAATTCTCTCCCAATCTGTTGGTGGCCTTTTTGTCTTATTGACAATATCTTTTGCCCTACAGAAGCTTTGAAATTTTATGAGGTCCCATTTGTCCATTCTTGATCTTACAGCGTAGGCCATTGCTGTTCTGTTACGAATTTTTCCCCTGTGCCCATATCTGCGAGGACTTTGTTGACTTTCTCCTCTATAATTTTCAGTGTCTCTGGTTTTATGTGGAGTTCTTTGATCCACTTAGACTTGAGCTTTGTACAAGGAGATAAGAATGGATCAATTCTCATTCTTCTACCTGATAACTGCCACTTGTGCCAGCACCATTTGTTGAAAATGCTATCTTTTTTCCACTGGATGGTTTTAGTTCCCTTGTCAAAGATCAAGTGATCATAGCTGTGTGGGTTTATTTCTGGGTCTTCAATTCTATTCCATTGATCTACCTGTCTGTATCTATACCAGTACCATGCAGATTTTATCACAATTGCTCTGTAGTACAGCTTGAGGTCAGGCATGGTGATTCCCCCAGAGTTTGTTTTATTGTTGAGAATAGTTTTTGCTATCCTAGGTTTTTTTGTTATACCAGATGAATTTGCAAATTGCCCTTTCTAACTCAGTGAAGAATTGAGTTGGAACTTGATGGGAATTGCATTGAATATGTAGATTGCTTTAGGCAGGATAGCCGTTTTGACTGTATTAATCCTGTCAATCCATGAGCATTCCATTTTCTGAGATCTTCTTCAATTTCTTTCTTCAGAGTCTTGAAGTTCTTGTCATACAGATCTTTAACTTCCTTAGTTAGAGTCACACCAAGGTATTTTATATTATTTGTGACTATTGTGACGGGTGCTCTTTCCCTAATTTCTTTCTCATTTTGTTTATCCTTTGTGTAGAGAAAGGCCACTCATTTGTTTGAGCAAATTTTATATCCAGCAACTGCACTGAAGCAGTTTATCGAGTTTAGAATTTTCTGGTGGAATTTTTGGGGAAACTTCTATATACTATCATATCATCTGCAAATAGTGATATTTTGACTTCTTCCTTTCCAATTTGTATCTCCTTGATCTCCTATTGTTGTCGAATTACTCTGGCTAGGACTTCAAGTATAGAATAGGTAGGGAGAAAGTGGGCAGCCTTGTCTAGTCACTGATTTTAGTGGGATTGCTACCAGCTTCTCTCCATTTAGTTTAATTTTGGATACTGCTTTGCTGTATATTGCTTTTTATTATGTTTAGGTATGGGCCTTGAATTCCTGATCTTTCCATGAGTTTTATCATGAAGGGGTGTTGGATTTTGTCAAATGCCTTCTCAGCATCTAATGAGATGATCATGTGTTTGTTGTCTTTGAGATTGCTTATATAGTGGATTACATTGATGGATTTCCCTATATATTAAAGCATCCCTACATCCCTGGGATGAAGCCTACTTGGTCACGATAGATTATCATTTGATGTGTTTTTGGATTTGGTTTGCGAGTATTTTTGCATCGATATTCATAAGGGAAATTGGTCTGAATTTCTCTTTCTTTGTTGGATCAATGTGTGTTTTAGGTATCAGAGTATTTGTGGCTTCATAAAAAGAATTGGGCAGAGTTCCTTCTGTTTTTACTTTGTGGTATAGTTGGAGGAGAGTTGGAAGTAGGTCTTCTTTGAAGGTCTGGTAGAACTGTGCACAAAACCCATCTGGTCCTGGGCTTTTTTTGGTTGGGAGACTATTAATGACTGCTTCTATTTCTTTACGAAAAATAGGACTGTTTAGGTCTTTAATCTGATCCTGATTTAACTTTGGTACCTGCCATCTGTTTAGAAAGCTGTCCCTTTCATCCTGGTTTTCCAGTTTTTTTGAGTATAGCCTTTTGTAGTGGCATATGATGGTGTTTTGAGTTTCCTCAGGGTCTGTTGTTATGTCTCCCTTTGCATTTCTGGTTTTGTTAATTAGGATACTGTCCCTGTGCACTCTAGTTAGTCTGGTTAAGGGTTTATTTATCATGTTGATTTTCTCAAAGAACCAGCTCTGGGTTTAGTTGATTCTTTGAACAGTTCTTTTTGTTTCCACTTGGTTGATTTCATCCTTAAGTTTGATTATTTCCTGCTGTCAACTCCTCTTGGGTGAATTTGATTCCTTTCATTTTAGAACTTCTAGGTGTGCTGTCAAGCTGCTAGTGTATGCTCTCTCTGGTTCTTTTTTGGAGGCACTCAGGGCTATGAGTTTTCCTCTTAGGAATGCCTTCATTGTGTCCCATAAGTTTGGGTATGTTGTAGCTTCATTTTCATTAAACTCTAAAAAGTCTTTAATTTCTTTCTTTATTTCATCCTTGACCAAGGAATCATTGAGTAGAGTGTTGTTCAGTTTCCACTTTAGTGTTGGCTTTCTATTATTTATGCTGTTATTGAAGATCAGCCTTAATCCACGGTGATATGTTAGGATGCATGGGAAAATTTCAATATTTTAGTATCTGTTGAGACCTGTTTTTTGACTGAATATATGGTCAATTTTGGAGGAGGTAGCATGAGGTGCTGAGAAGAAGGTATATCCTTCCGTTTTAGGATAAAATGTTCTGTAGGTATCTGTTAAATCCATTTGTGTCATAAGTTCTGTTAGTGTCCATGTGTCGCTGTTAAATTTCTGTTTCTAGGATCTGTCCATTGATGGGAGTGGGGTGTTAAAGTCTCCCACTATTATTGTGTGAGGTGTAATGTGTGCTTTTAGCTTTACTAAAGTTTTTTTAATGAATGTGGCTGCCCTTGCATTTGGAGCATAGATATTCAGAATTGAGAGTTCATCTTGGTAGATTTTTCCCTTTGATAAGTAAGAAGTGTCCCCCCTTGTCTTTTTGATAACTTTGGGTTGGAAATCGATTTTATTCAATATTAGAATGGCTACTCTAGCTTGTTTCTTGGGACCAGTTTCTTGGAAAACTGTTTTCCAGCCTTTTGCTCTGAGGTAGTAGTGTCTGTCTTTTTCCCTAAGGTGGGTTTCCTGTAAGCAGTAAAATGTTAGGTCCTGTTTGTGTAGCCAGTGTATTAGTCTTTTTAATTGGGAACTGAATCCATTGATAGTAAGAAATATTAAAGAAAAGTAATTGTTGCTTCCTGTTATTTTTTTGTTGTTGTTTTTAAAGTTGGGATTCTGTCCTTGTGGTTGTCTTCTTTTGTTTGTTGGATTACTTTCATACTTTTTTGAGGGTTTATTTAATGTCCTTGTTTTGGTGTTTTCCCTTTATTGTCCTTTGAAGGGCTGGATTCGTGGAAAGTTATTGTGTTAATTTGGTTTTGTCATGGAATTCTGTTTTCTCAATCTATGGTAAATGAGAGTTTTGCTGGGTATAGTAGCCTGTTCTGGCATTAGTGTTCTCGTAGTGTCTGTATAACATCTGTCCAGGATCATCTGGCTTTCATAGTCACTGGTGAGAAATCTGGTGTAATTCTAATAGGTCTGCCTTTATATATTACTTGACCTCTTTCCCTTATTGCTTTTAATATTCTATCTTTATTTAGTGCGTTTGTTGTTCTGATTATTATGTGTCCAGAGGAATTTCTTTTCTGGTCCAGTCTATTTGGAGTTCTGTAGGCTTCTTGTATATTCATGGGCATCTCTTTCTTTAGGTTAGGGAATGTTTCTTCTATAATTTTGTTGAAGATATTTTCTGGCCCTTTAAGTTGAAAATCTTCATTGTCATCTACTCCTATTATCCGTAGGTTTGTTCTTCTCGTTGTGTCCCGGATTTCCTGGATGTTTTGAGTTAGGATCTTTTTGCATTTTGCATTTTCTTTGATTGTTGAGTCCGTGTTTTCTATGGAATCTTCTGCACCTTCCATGTCTTGTGTTCTGTTGCTCATGCTCGCATCTATGGTTCCTGGTTTCTTTCCTAGCATTTCTATATCCAGAGTTATCTCCCTTTGGGTTTTCTTTATTGTTTCTACTTCCCTTTTTAGATCTTGGATGGTTTTGTTCAATTCCATCTCCTGTTTGGTTGTGTTTTCCTGTAATTCTTTAAGGAAGTTTTATGCTTCCTCTTTAATGTCTTCTGCCTATTTAGCTGTGTTCTCCTGTATTTCTTTAAGTGAGTTATTAATTTCCTTCTTAAAATGCTCTACCAGCATCATTAGATATGATTTAAAATCTGAATGTTGCTTTTCGGGTGTGTTGGGTTTATCTAGGTCTCACTGAGGTGGGAGTGCTGGGTTCTGATAATGGTGAGAGGTCTTGCTTTCTGTTAGTAAGATTCTTATGTTTGCCTTTTTCCATCTGGTAATTTCTGGTGTAAGTTGTTATAGCTGTCTCTCCATGGAGCTTGTTCCTCCTGTGATTCTGTTAGCCTCTGTCAGCACTCCTGGGAGTCCAACTCTCTCCTGAGTCTCAGTGCTCAGAGTACTCTCTGCAGGCTACCTCTCCTCTGGCAGGGAAGGTGCACAGATGTCTGGAGCTCAAATCTGCTTCATTGCTGAAGATGAAGGCTTGAAAGGGGGCCTCTCCCAGAAGCTATGTTGCTTCTGCAGTCCATCCACTCCCCTGCACAGACTCAACAAAGGCATTTTAATCTTTTCTTTCTTCATCCCTATCCTTCTTTCTTAAGTGAAGAGGGTGGGAAAGAGAAAAAGGAAACTATGCTAATGATATAAGAAATTAGACAAACAAGAGTGGATTATTAATTTGTTCCTGTTTGGTGTTTTGTTTGTTTGTTTGTTTTTTGTTTCATTTTGTTTTTTGTTTTGTTTTGTTTTTTTTTTATATAGGGTTCGTCTGTATAGCCTTGGCTCTGCTGGAACTCACTCTGTAGACCAGGCTGGCCTCAAACTCAGAAATCTGCCTGACTCTGCCTCCCAAGTGCTGGCATTAAAGGCGTGTGCCACCATTGCCCAGCTTATTAAATTTATTCTTAAATGAAACATTTGATAGCCATAATCTCACATTGGTAGAAATCAATTTAATAAAAGATTTAGGGTTTTTTTTATTACATGAATACAAAATTTTGGATATTAATAAAGGCTTAAGGTTCTCACTGACATAAACCTTTCCAAATTGATGGGAAATTTAAAACTAAATTTGTTACACTTTGCTAGGCATTGTAGCTATGTAACTCTTTTCAAAATACAAGGTTTAGACTCAGTCCTTCTAATAGCTGCTATTACAAACTCTTTAGGTTGATTAATAAATGGAAGTTAATAGTCAGATAGCAAAACTCATGGTCATATTTAATTCTAATTTAGTTAATAAAATAAAATGATTTAAGGTTACTCAAATAATAAACAGCTAAAAATCATCAATGTTTGATAATTCAGTTATGTTTTATGTAGATAGATAGTCTTCAACAGCATTAGAGATTCACAGAATATGGCATTTAAAGTTATTTCATTATTAAAAATATATTGACTATGTGATATATCTGCTTCTGAAAGTACTCCCATTTCACTTCAACAAAGATATTGAACATCATTACCACTGGGGGGGGGGGGTGGCTTCAGTTGTGGTAAGCTAGCCACTGGGTAAGGAATGCACTAAATGTATCTAACTATAGAATACAGTACAAAAAGTACAAATGGACACAAGATAGTCGACTGCTTAGCACTGCAGGACAGAGTGAAATTGGTCCTTCATAATTCCTTCTTCACTTAAGGTCTGTCAGGTTTCCTGGGTGAAAAGGAGGAAGATGTTTCAACATTATAAGAAATGATAGAACTGTTCAAGCTACCAAATGTCTCTATCATTTCTATAGTTTCAAATCTGTCTCTTTGTGCTTTCTCCATACTCAGGTAATATTTAATCTCTTCTCAAATCTCTGATGGGGTTGAAGAGTAGATAGTTATAGTCTCACAATTAAACTTAAATTGTTTAGCATTGAAGATGTTCTAGATTTGAAAAGATTTTCTTAAGTTGATAACACAAGTAAGAATAGAAGATAATTTTGGTACAGAATACTAAACTCATTAAGATAGTATAGATGGTAAAGAACCTTATCTAGTTTCAATATATGAACTGGCCAGACATTTGATGGAATTAATATATAATATGAAGGTATTAATTTTCAAAATTATTTTAAAATAATTCCAACTATATACTCGTTGGTACTATAAGAGAAAGCCTTTTTAAATAAACAAAAGTGGGAAATGTAGTAGTGGGTTGGCCAGATACTGTTTGTATTCTAATGTAAATAATGTTTCATAAAGAAGAGTTGCCCTTTTTGAGCAGACCATCCTTTACAGAGATGATGACATGTGAATCTTCTCCACATTATAACGTATCAATAAAAGTCTAGAGCGTATGATTGAGAGTGGAATAGAAAGATAGGAGTGAAGACTTGAAGATGGGGAGGGGCAAGTAGAAGGAGGAGAGGATGGAGGAAGAGGAGATAGCTGTGATGGACCAGAACAACATGGCTGGGAGAAACAGCTAGTAGCAAGGAGTATTATAGCTGTGGAATAAATTAGTATAGTACTAGATATGCCTAACCTAGACATATGACATATAAATAAATTATTTGTACTGTATGTCTTTTATAGGACTTATTTGGGTCCAACATTCCTGTAAAACCTTTTCTACCTCTCAAAGATCACATCTCTCCATAGGGCTCAACAAAGCCAATGAAGTTCACAGCCAGGATCAAATAACTTTTTACTTGAGTTGTCATAAACAAGGGATAATCAGCATTGTAACTTGGACACTAACCACCTCCTTTATATATATATATATATATATATATATATATATATATATATATATATATATATATAATTCCTTGATGATACCTACCCATTTGCTTTTGTCTTCAAATCCCTGATAATTATGGGAATCATGTCTGTAGATAGTTAAGGAATCCTAGTGTGTTCTGTGAGTCAGTCCATCCAGACCAATATTCCTGAATTACCTCAGGTTATGGATAATGGATACCTGTATACTATTGTTTCTCCAGTTTTGTGGTACCTACAATGTCTCATGTGCTCCCATGTTCCACAGCCTCACAAGCTAGGTTCTGAGAAACTCACTTTTATTTTAAAGTCTTCACATACAGACTATTCCCAAAATATCATAAGTTATTTGTCTTTCTAATCCTGATATTGAAAATTATGAATGATATAAATATTCTATCATGATTATCTTTGTGATCTACATCCTTATCACTTGAAATTTTTGACAATATTTTCTAAATTTTTATGCCAAATGAGGACTCTTTATGAAAGATGTAATCTGTTTTTTCCTTCCCTTCAAAGGTGGGAAATGCATGTTGATATCTTCTATAATCCTCCTTTTTACCTTCATTTCATTCAAATATGAGACTAGAGTAGAAGATAGCAACAGATTTGTCCTTTTAAAAAATCATTCTTCAGCCCATAATATCTTTCGTTTCTCAGTTCTTTCAGGTTTCTTTTACTCCCAGATAATCTTGCATTTATTATTAACATCACCCAAATCTAAAAAGTTTCTTGTATGTATGTAAACTCTTGAATCCACAAAGAGAAAAATGATAATATCTGCCTTTCTGACTCATATCAAGTAAAATATTAATTTTCTGCTGCATTTACTTTATTCCCCACAAATGACAATTTATTGTTTATAGGTGAATTAAACTCTGTCATGAATGCATACTATATGATCATAGATCTACTTATTTGTTCACAGACATCAAATACTAGCACATGCCTGGCCACTCTGAATAGACATAAAATACACCCATTGACCCTCAGTATGGAAGAATACATTGCATTCCTTAAACATTTCTCTAAAATATGTTTGTGAGAAGCAGCCAATAAAATATCAACTGTGTAATGATATATAATGGATTGGGAAAATCATCTACATATTATTTCTAGCAATTATTACATAAAATTTGACATAGAGTTAGACTATTTAATATTCCTTATGGAATAACATTCCCCTGATATCTTTTTCAGTGTTCAGCATTGCTAAGTAGATACAATGAAAGCAAACCTTTCCAAATTTTACTCAAGAAAGGGAATAGTAAAACAGCAATCTTTTAAATCAATTATATATAACACCTCCTTCATTTCTTCACAACCATTCTGCCTCATAAGCTTCCTTGGTAAAAGGAGGGGCTTTTTCACTCTTATTTATTAAGATTTATTAATAAGTTTAACAAGAGTTTATTAAGATGAAAATTTTCGTTAATGCTCAGATGTAGACTTTCAAGAATTAGTATAAAGACAGTCAAAATTAGTGCTGCAATACTCATATCTTAAATATCAATATGTGCAATTTAATGTACTCACTGAATGTTGGGCTACTGATACTGAATATATCTAGTGACTTAAGTGTGTGTAAGTTTTCCTTTTCTATTACGTATATGTATTTTCATAACATTATTCCTAGATAAATATTCTACACTGTCTAAAATATTTTATTATGTCTAGCAGGATGCAAATTTAGAGACCACCATGGATTCTCCTACATCATTTTGAATATTTGATTTTTGTGGAATAAGCCTGTATTTAGCTCTTACTTTCTGACTGGTAATTCACAAGAATTAGTTCCTTTCTCAGATAAATTATCATACCAAATAACAAAATGAGCTCAAAGTGGAATTTTGCCAGCCTACCAGTCAGTCAGTAGCAAATTTTTACATGATTAAATTTTATTAAAACCTTTTCTATGTCATTCATCTTCATTATTCTTTCTGTTTAGTTAATGTCCTATATGCTTAAATCACATATTTCCTAAACTGCAACATAATCTCCAAAGTTTGTGTTAATTAAAATTACATTTAAAATATCTTGTTTATAATTCACAAATGATTAAAGATATTATTAGATTATAAATATTCCTATTGCTAATCAATGAAGGTATAAAAATTATATAAATACTTCAATTATCTTCCTTATTTATATATACATATATGTGTACTATTGTTTATATGTACATACATGATATACACACAAACCTATGTACAGACGTATCTGCCTATTAAATCAGTGGATTTAGTCTTTTTAATAGTCTCTTCTAGGTAGTATGTAGGTATTTTATGGATGGAAACCAATATTGATGCATGTTTACAACTCATTTTTTAAAATTTATTTCATTTAATTAGAATATTAATTATTGTTTCATTACTTACTATATGACATCTAATATTTAAATCAGTTATGTGGGTTAGTGTATAAGACCACCAAGGATTTATTTTTTTTAAGGGACACATACTTGATGAAATATCATAATCCTACAGTTGCATAATAGATAAAAAAAAAAAAGCTATTAAGAAAGAAAGTAAAGTTAAAAGGGTAAAGAAAAAGGGACTCCCAGATGCATGGAGGTAGGCAAGTTGTATGCTTCAGGTTGGCTATCAAGTTAATACTTATTAAGATGTAAGATTTGAACAGGGGATTAGAGTGGATAAGGAAAGCTAGGTCAATTTACAATGTGCATGGAGAGGTAACTACTAAATGAAAGACCTTTAGGCAGAGCTCATCTACATGATATGTGAGTAGACGAGATGGAGATGGAAAACATTGGGAGGTAAGGACATGTACTTACCAAAGTATCAGATGCTTTAAGTATTGGGAGATGTTTAAATATAAATAAATATCAAGCAATTTCAGGACATTAAATCCAGATGATATCTTAAGTAAAACATCCTATCTATGTCTTCAATATATACCATCATAAATTAGATTAGAACCAAGAGAATTTTAAGGTGCAATTTCAAATTCAAAGACAATAATTCATTCTTGGATAATAAGGAAAAGATGATGTGAAGTAATGATTTTGGAGTATCCAGTTATTATTCCGATGATTTTATTCCTGTGCCTCATTTTTTCTAGTTTTTAAATCAGATTTTATTCCTATTTTTCTTTTTAAAATATGTGACTAAATTGACATCATTAATACTACCAGATTCAGACAACTCAACATATATATTTTAAGGAAGAGCTAGCATTACAATTCTGTATGTGTGAATGTGATAGAAATGAAACTCAAGGTAATGGTTTGGTTCTGAGAAACTGAAAATACAAAATTTCAGTAAACAGCAGTAAATTAAGCAAGCATGATTTAACCATGAATTTAGTTTTGATATGCTTATTTTATGATATTTATAAGACTTCTGGCATGACTTGTGAATTTTCAGGTGAAATCAGAAGTGAGAGAAGATATAACTATTAGAACTCTTATTAGAGTTCTGATGGTATTTAAGCTATGAGATAAAAGGAAACAGGAGAGAGTAAGATGTCAAAAGTTGTGTCTTAGAAACTTCAATGTGAATATTACAGTTAGTTTTGTTGACTAGAGCCTAACTAGAGTCATCTGGGAAGAAGAAATCCTAATTAAGTACTTGTCTTTGTCAGATTCATTTGTGCCCATTTCTTGATTAATGATGAATAAGATAGGCACATCCCATCAGAGGTGGCTGGTGACGTCTTTGAGAAGCTGTGAAAACCAGGAAGACAATGCCAGTGAGCAGTGTTCCTCTGTGTTTTCAACTTCACTTCCTGCCTACAAATTCTGATTTTTTTTAAATTCTTTTTTTGTTTGTTTGTTTATTTCAAGACAGGGTTTTTCTGTGTAGCCCTGGCTGTCCTGGAACTCACTCTGTAGACCAGGCTGGCCTCGAACTCAGAAATCCACCTGCCTCTGCCTCCCAAGTGCTGGGATTAAAGGCAAGCACCACCACGCCCGGCTCAAATTCTGATTTTAAGCACCTGTTTTATCTTCCTTTGCTGATAAACTACAATGTAGCAGTATAATCCAAATAGACTCTTCCTCCACCCCAACTTGTTTATGATCATGATGTTTATCATAGTGAAAGAAATGGAATCTATAATAGTGAAGGATAAAGAGTGATAAAATAAATATATCAAAGAAAGTAAGAGATGTTAATCTAAGTAATGAGTAAGGCCAAGAGAAAATAAGTCTTTAGAAATCAAGTCAAGGGGGAATAGAATAATAAGTAGTATGACAATGGCAGTTAGTGAAGAAAAAAAATACACATTATACCTGGTAGGACAAAGCTTATGCTTTCTTCTTGGTGAGTTACAAAGTTTTGAATGTAGCAGGCAGCACTCCAGTAGGAGTTGGATTTAATAAAAAGGTCCATTGTCATGTTGAAAAATTCATTTTCATCCTGTGAATGGGATTTTGATGTAGCTGGAATGTACTCTCCTTTGCTGTCTCTCCATTCCATGTGAGGCTGTGGGAACCAACCTCCTGAATGACACTCCAACCTCACACCTGTGCTGTTTGGGGGATGCATAAGAATCTGTATGTCTGAGCTTGTAGCTGGTTGAAAACAAAACAGGAAAATACTAAGGTTAGGTATTATGGAAGAGGACATAATAGAAAAATAAATGCTTTTTTTTTTTCTATTTTAATCCCAGTTTCAAAAGACAAATAGTGAAAAGGCTACAGGGCTCTGTTTTCATAAGATGGTTGTGATAATCGCAAGAGCTAGATGGAATGGATGTAAGATGCAGTCAGCATCATGTCCAAATTAAGTCAGCTGAGAAAAGACCTATTTCACTTGGTTATTCATTTATTTAAAATATTTTTAATATTTACTAATAATAGAAATGGAGCTTGGTCTTTCGATTACAGGAACAAATATCTAAACCTCATAGAAATTATAATTTACTGTTTTTGTTTTACCATTGTAATGAGTTACATTGAGTGCCTATAAACAGATTATAAAAATAAGTTTCATTTTAAACACTATGGAGTGACATTAGTTAAAATTACCTCTATTTTACTTATATTTAATTTTATAAAATGTGTTTCATATAAAAGGTAATACATTAATGCTATGTAAAGTTTATACTTATTTAGAAAAAACTGAACATGTCTGAAATTTTCAGGATCATTTCAGAGAAAATTTTGTGATATATATTGGCAAAGAAATTTATGGAGTTATAAGGCACAGATCAGTCAAAACTGATCTGTCTAGTAAAATGTCTCTGGAATCAAGAACATATTTTATATCTGGGATGACATGGTAGCTCTTTGCTACATATGACTACTAAACATGGCAGAGGGCTGCATTATGTCCCTTTATTACATGACAACTAATATAGATTAATCATCTGGTTCTAGAATGCTACATAAATGTTCACATGGGTATGGATTTCTTCAGTTTCCTTTAAGCCTTTCACTTTACCTTCATTTAATTTTTCTGTTAGAATATTTCAGAGCTAGTAAAGGAATATAAATTGAATACATACTTCATAGCATTATATCTGAGGAGAGGGAAATTTGCAGTAAAAATTTTAGATTTACAAAAATTAATTGGGCAATGAGTAGTCAGTTAAATGATTTGGACAGAAATGGAAAAAATCTATTTCAGTAAGCATATTTTTTACATTAATGAAATTTTATGCAATATATTCTGATAATTTCCGTTTATCACCTCTAGCTATATCTTTCCCAGCTCTCTATACACCCATTTTTTTTACTGAAAATCATATTTTTGAAAATCAGTTCAGCTGGAAATACTAAATGTGTTGTCACAAATATTTGAAAAGTTAGGAAAAACAATCCAAAAGGAATCTGATAAGATGTTGAAATCTAATAGTGCATTTAGATATAACAAGAAAGTTTTTCCTCATATAACAAACTTCTCTGCAATGCAGTAATTTTCATTTTTGATCTTCCATAACATCCAATTTAAAAAGTAAATGCATACAGATCATCTTGTTAGTCAATCCATGCAATAAGAGTTAAACACTAAGAATTTTCATCTACTCAATACTATATAGGTTTTGAAACATAGGTACACAGCAGTAGCAGAGGGATCCATGCCTACCTGTGACCTTGACTTCTATGATATGCTCTTCATAGAACTTGTCATCTTTGAAGAAGCAGTGGTAGGACCCACTATCAACACTAGTTACTTTAAAGATCCTGAGGGTTACTTTCCCTTTCCCGATGTCATCTTTCAGGAGTTCAGTTCTCTCTACATACTTGTAGACAATTGCTTCATTCAGGTCTTTACCATTTCTATACAGGTATACTGGCTCTGAATAGCGATTCTTGAACCAGCGAATTTCCATGTGCTTTGCTTGTTGTGGTGGAGACAACTGACAACTGAGTTCTAGATTTCCACCCAATGGAACCAAGACTGGACTCTCTAAGCCATTCACAGTGAATTGTTCTGTGGAGGATTACAACAATCAAAAGACAAGGGTAAAATGAATAAACATGTTCAGACCTCTTGTTGAAATTATTCTATGTTGATCCCTCCTCTGTCCTCTCTCCCTCTCTGTCAAACATTCACATACACTCACTCCACTTAAGAGCACTTTGTTTATTCTGGATGTATCTTAGTGATAATTACATAGTTGATAAGAAGCAGAAAGTGTTACTGCAAATGGTTAGAGAAGTTTTTCAAGAATTACTGCAAGTGCTGAGCCACTTCAAGACAGGCTAGATTCAAGGCATATCAAGGTAAGGTGCAAGATAGTAGAGAAAATGGTAGCATAAGTAGGCCATGTCATGTAGTAGAGATTTTGATGAATTTAAGTTTCAGGTACATTACATGCTCCACTATGTTCATAGCAGCCTTATTTATAATAGCAAGAAGCTGGAAAGAACCCAGATGCCCCTCAACAGAGGAATGGATACAGAAAATGTGGTACATTTACACAATGGAGTACTACTCAGCTATTAAAAAGAATGAATTTATGAAATTCCTAGGCAAATGGATAGACCTGGAGGGCATCATCCTGAGTGAGGTAATCCAATCACAAAGGAACTCACACAATATGTACTCACTGATAAGTGGATATTAGCCCAGGAACTTAGGATACCCAAGATATAAGATACAATTTGCTAAACACATGAAACTCAAGAAGAATGAAGACCAAAGTGTGGACACTTTGCCCCTTCTTAGAATTGGAAACTATCACCCATGGAAGGAGTTACAGAGACAAAGTTTGGAGCTGAGACAAAAGGATGGACAATCCAGAGACTGCCATATCCAGGGATCCATCCCATAATCAGTTTCCAAACGCTGACAACATTGCATACACCAGCAAGATTTTACTGAAAGGACCTAGATATAGCTATCTCTTGTGAGACTATGCGGGGGCCTAGCAAACACAGAAGTGGATGCTCACAGACAGCTATTGGATGGATCACAAGGCCCCCAATGGAGGAGCAAGAGAACATACCCAAGGAGATAATGGGATCTGCAACCCTGTAGGTGGAACAACATTATGAACTAACCAGTACCCCAGAGCTCTTGACTCTAGCTGCATATGTATCAAAAGATGGCCTAGTCGGCCATCATTGGAAAAAGAGGCCCATTGGACTTGCAAACTTTATATGCCCCAGTACAGGGGAACGGCAGGGCCAAAAAGTGGGAGTTGGTGGGTAGGGGAGTCGGGGGGGAGGGTATGGGGGACTTTTGGGATAGCATTGGAAATGTAAATGAGGAAAATACCTAACATATATATATATATATATATATATATATATATATATATATATATATATCCATATCCCATGAGTCTTGAGATACATACACAATGATATGATTGTAGACAAGTATGTGGCGGGTTTTGTTACCCCTTTGTGTTAAATCCTCACCTTTTTGGTCATAAATATAATGAGGCCATGACCTCCATTGCTCTGAAAGGTTCAATAATTCACCTGGGCCTTATAATATATTCATGACATAGCCATTTACCCATGTGTTCCTGATTTACCCTGATAACATCATATATGTCATTTGATGAATGTTTTACTAAGTTGTATGTAATTTTGTCCCTCATGATTCATACGGTGTTGGTGAAGATGGTTAGTTCAATAAATGTATACAGTTATTCCAAAGCAGGATATACACTCAAAATTTAGCAAAGTGCTATACTATAAAATTGAGTCACTCAGGGCAATACTCAGCTTGAAAGCTATTGTTCTTCCTGATATAGAGTAAAATAAAGCAGGGCAGAGTCAGAATTATACAGGAAACAGAAATGCAACATAGCTCAATATTGTGACATTAGAATATTTCAAATCAAAATAACAAAAAACTAGCAATCTATTATTAGAAGTCCTGAAATCCAAACCACTGGCAACAAAAAATAGTGTCACTAAAGAAAACCAGACAACTGTTATATATTGCTGGTAGCAAAACAGAATGATACAGATATTATGGAAGATAGTTTGGAAATTTTTAACAGTGCCAGATTGAGCTTACTATATTGCTATAGCTGTTGATCAGTGCTTAGCTCATCCTTTGCTAGAGAAGTTTCTTTTTCAGTAGTTGGAAATGAACAGAGACCCACAACATATGGAGAAAGTGAGAAACTTTAGTGTAGAGAGAATCTCTTTTGTACTAAATGTATATATCACTTGTCAATAAAAACTGATTGACTGATAGCTGGGGCAAGAAAAAGGAAGAGGGAGTTCTGGTAGGAAGAAAGATTCTAGGATATAGTCAAGCACTTGAGTATTTGCCCTGGAACATGCAGGAGGAAAGAAGCATGAGAGAGGTCCCAATTTAAAGAGCATAGCAGAACTCAGATTAGAGTAACAGAGATATTTAGTTAAGAGATAGATGGATAACAAGCCAAAGTTAACAGCCAAAGTGTTTTTAAATATACTTTGAATCTCAGAGTCATTATTTCTAGGACCTTTCAGTAGGGAGGAAAAACATACATTTTACAGGTAATATCCATTGTAATAGTCATGTTATCCAAATGTACCGCCTGAGAGGACCCTAGTAAAAGATGGGGAGTCAGGATAGCCAGACAGGAGGTCTGGTCTCTGAAAGGGAGGGCATCCCACAGTCACAACTCTAACCAATAATTATTCCTGTCTGAAAGAATTACAGGGATGGAAATGGAATTACCTGAGGAAAAGAAGGTCCAGCAACAGGCCAAAAGTGGGATCCAACTCAAGTGTCCCAAGGCCTGACACTATTACTGAGACTATGGAGCACTCACAAAAAGGAACCTAGCATAACTGCACTCCAGAAGACCCAATAAGAGTCAGATGTGGATATTTGTACTCAACCAATGGGCAGAAGCAGTTGACCCTTATTGTTGAATTAGGGAAGGCTGAAAGAAACTTGGGAGAAGGGCAATCCTGTAGTAAGACCAGCATTCTCAATTAATCTTCCAGATCCCAAGATCTCTCAAACACTGGACCACCAACCAGGCAGGATAAACCAGCTGATATGAGGCCCCCAACACACATACAGTTGAGGACTCTATGGTCTTTGCTTATTCAGAGATGGTGTACCTAACCCTCAAGAGACTAGAGGCCCCAGGGAGTTTAGAGGTCAGCTGGGGTAGGGGGTGGGGACATCCATGTGGAGACAGGAGTAGGGAGGAGGTATGGGATGTGGAATAGTTGGAAGATGAACAGGGGATGGGGGAATAAAATCTGGAATTTAATATAATAAATAAATTAATTAATTTAATAAAAATAGTGAAAGAAACCAGAGCTTCAGGAATGCCTCAAAGGAGAAAAGCTTCCCAGAAGCCTTTCTATACATGAGCCTAGTAAAATTGGTTGATTAGCAGATTTTCTAACCAGAGCCAGAAAGCAGCAGAAAATGTAAATGTGAAGGTGTCTCTTTTAAGAAGTCCCTACTGGGTGGTGGGGAGTGGGGGGGGGCACCCTCTCAGAGGCAAAGGAGAGGAAGGTAGGTTAAAGAACTCTGGGATGGGGGAGAGGGAGATGGGGCACATTTGGGAATATAAACAAATAAAATAATGAATAAAAAAATGTCCTCTCTCATAGTGCACCCTCATGTTACAGTAGCTGTGGTTTCTCCCATGGACAACCAGATTATAGCACACTAGAGGGAGTTAGGCCCATGGGAAGTTTAGAATCCAATTCAGGTCCATGTGAGAGGAGTATACTGCAACCTGGAAGTCAGAATATATTCAGCCAGAGTTAGGATATAGATAAGGACTGCAGAGTAGGGACAATATCCTGCAATATGAGCTAGATGAACAGCTGAGGTGGAGCTAATGTCAGAGCAAGGTGCAAACTGAGAAGGTCTAAGTGTCTAAACTGATAAAGTATTGAGTTTGGAAAACAATAAAAAGAAGGGGTGTTGGGTATATAAAAGTCACAGGAAGTAATACTTAGTTTGAATACAAGAAAGTAAAGTCTTTGAGGAGAGGTTTTAAGATTTTAAAAGAAAAACTTTTTTTTTTTGGTTAAAATGGAGAGAAACACAATGACACTGTACATATGAATTCTATATGAGCCTGTTTCACTTACATATGGTTATTTACTTTCAACAGTGGTCACAGTTTTGTATATCCCCATTAGGAAAAATCAAAATAAGGTAGACTTGAAAAAAAAAAAGAGAGACAGTAAAAAAAAAAATGATGCTAGATTAGGGACCAGAAAACAGAGATTGGGAGAATCTATGAATCAATATAGGGAACATTCAGAGAGGTCCAATCTAGAACATGTGATGACATCAGAGAGGATAGTTCCAGATAAGAGAAATCTAGATTTATGAAAAATTAGAATGTCAGTCCATAAAAATGGAATATATTGAATTAAAATCCCAGATTGTACTTACTGGTGTATATTAATGTCATACAATAGATGAAATGGTTTATATTGTAGAATTTTAAGAGTTGTGTTATGTACACATGTTGGAGCATCATACTATTGATGCCTTTTCAGAATTGCAATGGGTATTTGCTTTGAATTCTGAGAAGGATGCTTTTGAGACTATAAATTGAATTTTTTGGTTATTTTATGTATTTACATTTCAAATGCAATCCCTGTTCCCAGTTCAGTTCCTGAACCCTTTGCAAATCCCCTTTCCCTTATCCTCTCCCCCTTGATTCTATGTGTGTGCTCTCCTACCCAGATACCCAATCCTGCCTCACTGCCCTAGAATTTGCCTGTGCTGGTGCATTGAGCTTCCACAGGACCAAGGGACTCCACTCCCATTGACTGTCTTGGAGCTGCCTTTGTAGATTGGGGCTAATGATGCTTTGGCATGTGTATCTATTGTTTTTGAAAATATTGCATAGAAATTGTTACAGATATATCAGAGTCTTACAGAACAGTCATGGGAAAATCTAACAGGAATTTAAAGAATGTGCTCATAGAACAGAAGGAGAATAAAAAATCTCCAAGGACTAGATTAAGTGGTGTTTTGTTGCCTTTAAACTTTTTAAATGTTCAGGAAGCATAGCTGTTAAAAAGCACTGGGGTATTTTTAGAAAGGACTGCTTAATTAGCTCAGCCAATAGAAGTCCTAATTTTAGAGTGGAAGAAAAGAAGTATGTTCCATTGGAGAGTAGATTTTTTATTTTTTCCAAAAGGAAAGAAAAGATATGTTTTCCAACCAAATTGTTGGAAATGAAGCCAGTGGCAGACTACCTGAAGATTTTATTCTGAAGACAGAAAGAAAAAAAATTAAAAAGAACAACAAGACATGTAATGTGTGTATATATATATATATATATATATATATATATATATATATATATATATATATATATGCTGATTCCTCTACATGGATACAGCTGTGAGATTGGCTGAGATCTAAATGTCTATGTATAGCCAATAAATCTTGTTGGCTACAGAGACCTCATGACTTATTACATGTCATCCTTTCATATAACAAGGAGATTTATATTGTAGTTTGGTTGTATAGTCAAAACTAGCTTATAAAGAAATTAAGATGTCTTTCACCTACTCAGAGAATCAACTTTAATTGATGTATGCATGTTGCACATTCCATATATAAATATGCAATATATATGTGGAATATATATGTACACACACACACACACACACACACACACACACACACACATATATATATATATATATATATATATATATATATATATATATGTTAATTACTTGCGAAGGTTTACAAAAAGGACCACATACCAATAAAATGGAGGCATATTTGACAAAATAAGTAGCCTAGGTAACCCAGCCTCAGAGAGCCTCAGTTGCTGTTTCATCAATACTTGTTTCCAGAACAACTTCAAAGCAGCTAGCTCATTTAGTCAAGCCTTTCAGACTATTCCATTCAGAATTTCTTTTACACCTGTATTTTCACAGAGATTAGAAACTTGGCAGTAAATGTGGCATTTTCTTTTGAAAAATTTGGCCATTTCCCCAATTTCCTTTGGGACTCCCAGAAGGAATGCAATGCTCCAAGTGAGAATCAATTTTAAGAAGGCAACATCCCATTCATGTAAGGCACTGTGGGTAGGTTATGGCCATTCTTTGGATGATGGGTGCTTGTCATTAGAAAGGGTTTGGTTACAAGTTGTTAGTGGTCTTTATCAGTGAGAAAACAAACTATGGAATACTAGTTATAAGAGGCTGAACTGGGGGATTTTTCTCTCTCTTTTTTCTCTATCTTTCATTCTTCTTTAGGTTAGAGGAAAGGGTTTTAAAAGAAAAAAAGGTGATATAGACAGGTATAGCAATGACATACGAATAATAAAAAGGGTAGATTATTGAATCAACTCTTAAAGCAAAGAGCTTTTATAAGCCATAATCTTAAATTGGTATAGATTTTTGAATATGCAAAATTTTGCATACTAAATTGAGGTTATATTTGCTTACACTGGTGTATATTAATTATATTTATGCAAAAATTAAGGTTATTTTTGTTACAACATACTGTATATTATATTTCAACTCTTCTATAAGGTATTGAACTTAAGAAATTCATTGAAAATGCAATGTTTCATTTCAGTACTTAAAAAAATACTATTACTAACTGTTCAGAATAATTAAGTAATACAAGTTAATAGTCAAAAATTTCAACTCATGATCATGTCAGATAGTAGTCAAATTTATGAAAGAAATATGCTTCCAAGTTTGACTGAATAGGAAATATCTAGAAACAAGAAACATTTTCCTTTTGATATGTATTATGAAAAGGTAGATAATCTTCAAAACCTCAGAAATCTATGGAATATGGCATCTAAAAAAGTTTTATTATTTTAATGCCTTTTTGACAACAAGACATGTCTGTTCCTTGTAACACCCCCATGCAATTTCAAATAAAATGATGAGCATTGAAGAATCTCCTGATGGAGTTTGCTTCAAATGTGGTAAGCAGCAATGGGCAAAAAAAAAAAAAAAAAAAAAAATGCCCTTGCTTCAATTACAAAGAGAATACTGTCTAAGATATACAAATCTGATCTCAGGGAAGTCAAATTCCAAGCTTTGCAAGGACAGTGTAAGGCAACCCTTCATAATTCCTGTTTCAAAGGAAAGTCTGTAAGATATATGAGGTCAGAAGGCTGAAGAAGAATGCTCTAGTGTCACAGAGGAATTTGGGGGGCCTATCCAGGAGAAAAAAAACCAAAAAACAAAAAACAAAAAACAAAAACCACTAATAACTAGCAGATGATCTTCCTAAAATGACTTTGCCTTAGATTAAAACTCTATGATTAACTTTGGTAGGCAAGGCCCATGAGAAAATCATTTTAGGAAAGGTTTCTTATTATTAATACGCTTTTCCTGTTATTATTACATATATAACAATCACTAGGTATTAGTCCACCCTTTTGAGAAGATCTCTGCAAAACTACAAATATGTACTGTATTGTTGTGATGCTATATAGACAAGTAGATGATTCTTTTTCCTTAATGATGATCATATAAGAATTCCTAAATTTATAGCATTCATTAAGCTCTTTTAGTAACACTATTAAGTCCTTTCTGATAGTCAGAACTGCAATGAGAACTTTGCCAGTCTTTAGTGTCACTTCTGAGATAGTAAACAGACATTCCACTGCTCAAAGCACACACCAAAAGGTTGTAAAACTATTAACCAAAGGTCATAAAAGGGAAGTAATGATTTATTATAGGTACTAAGACAGAAGATAAAATATTAACTGGGTTTGTCTATACAAAGCTTCACTAATAACCTAGGTATGGTTTTTAACTCTTCATGAATATGTGGAGCCTAGACAGGAGATAAATGTTTAGCCAGATAACTACTCCTAGTGGGTATGCATGTAAACATTCACTATTGTAGATTTTCAATAAATTTAATATTGAAATTTATGTGTAAATTTGTTATGAACAATTTACCATGTGATCATGTATTCTGAAAGATATATAAGTGCTGAGGACAGAGAGGAGTAAGAATCTCCCTTGTTCCACTTAGAATCATTCCACTTTCCCCCTTTTTCTTAGAGAGCTGTTCATAGAAAACATTTTGCACCTTAGAAATAAAATGCTAAATTCATTTTTAAAAGTGTCTTTAATTCCTTTGATTCCTTTTCTTCCTATGATTTCAACTAGCTGGCTGAAAGTTAGAGCTGCAAGGTTCCTGCTGAGATAGGAAAAAATCAACAAGATAGATAAACTCTTGGCAAAAGTAACTAAAGGACACAGAGATAGTATCAAAATTAACAAAATCACACAAAAAGGGAGTCATATCAACAGAAACTGGAGAAAATTTTTTTAAAAAATCCTTACATGTTGTGGCAAAAGCCTTTACTCAAAAGAACTGGAAAATCTAGATGAAATGAATGACTTTCTAGACAGATACCTCATACCAACATTAAATCAAGAGAAGGTAAACTATCTAAACACTCCCACATCCCCTAAGGAAATGGAAAAACTTCTTTAAATCCTCCCAATATGAAAAAGAAAAGCCCAGGTTCAGGAGGCTTTAGTGCAAAATTCTATCAAACCTTCAGAGAAGTGCTAATGCCAACACTCCTCAAAATAATCAATTAAAATAGACACAGAAAGAACACTACCTAATTCATTCTATGAAGCCACCGTTACTCTGATACCTAGACCATGCCCCCCCCAAAAAAAACCCACATTGAAAAGAATTTCAATCCAAATTTAATAATTAATATTGATGCCAAAATACTCAATAAAATCCTAGCAAACTGAATCCAAGAACATATCCAAGCCATCATTCATCAAAATCAAGTAGGCTTCATCTCAGTTATGCAGGGATGTTTCAATATATGAAAATCCATTAACATAATTCACTATATAAACATACTAAAATAGAAAAATCATATGATAATCTCATTAGAGTCTGAAAAAGCCTTTGACAAATTACAACACTACTTCATTTTAAATGTATTGGAAAGAACAGGAATTCAAGGCCCCATACCTAAACATAAAAAAATCAATATACAGCAAACCAACAGTCAATAAAAAAACTAAATGGAGAGATACATTAAGTAATCCCACTAAAATCAGGGACAAGACAAGGCTGCCCACTTTCAACACATGTATTCAATAAAGTACTTGAAAATCTAGCTAGAGCAAAAAGACAACAAAAGGAAATCAAGAGGATACAAATTGTAAAAAAGCCAAAGTATCACAATTTGTGAATGATATGATAGTGCATATGTGTGACCACTGAAATTTTACCAAAGAAAGTCAACAGCTGACAAATAACTTAGACAAAGTGGCTGGATATAAAATTGTAGCCTCAAACAATGTAGCCTTTTTTTTTCTTCAAATGATAAATGGGCTGAGAAAGAAAATAGGGAATCACAACACTTTACAATAGTCACAAATGATGTAAAATGATGTCAGCACTCTAATACTTCAGGTTCTAAGGCCAACAATTGCTTAATGGGACATCATAAATCTAAAAAGGTTCTGTAAGGCAAAAGGCACAGTCAATAGGACAGACATATCAGCAACCTACAGATTGAGGGGATTAAAAAACTTCACTAACTTCACATTCTGTGTAGAGCTATTATTCAAAATATATAAAGAAATCAAGAAGGTAACCTTCACAAAACCAAATAACCCAATTAAAAAATGAGGTCTAGAGCTAAACAGAATTCACAATAAACAATTCTTGAATGCCCATAAAGCACTTAAAGTAATGTTCAAAGTCCTTAGTCATTAGGGAAATGCAAATCAAAAGGACCTTGAGATTTGACCTTACACCAATCAGAACGGCTAAGCTAAAATATTCAGGTAACAGCACATGTTGGTGAGGTTGTGCCTAAAGAGGAACATTCTTCCATTGTTTGTGGATTTGAAAACTGGTACAGCCACTCTAGAAATCAATCTGGTAGTTGCTCATGAAACTGGATATACCTCTTCCCAAAGACTCACCTATACCACTCTTGGGCATATATCAAAAAGATGCCCAGTCATGCCACAGGGACATGTCCTCCACTATGTACATAGTGGCCTTCTTTTTAAGAGCCAGATGCTCAAAACAACCAGATCCCCTTAAATGAAGAAAGGATACAGAAAATATGGTTTGGAATACTATTCAGCTATTAAGATATAGGGCATCATGAATTTTTAGGCTAATGGATGTAACTAGAAAATATCCTGAGTGAGGTATCCCAGACCTAAAATGACATGAATGGTATATACTCACTAATAAGTGGATATTACCAAAAAAGTTCATAATACCTAGTATAAAATCTATAGAACTTGAGTTCAAAAGCAGGAAAGGCCTGAGTGAGGATGCTTCGATTCCACTTATAAGGGGGAAGAAAGTAATCCAGGGGTTAGAGTAAGGGAGGAACCGATACAGGAGAGGGTAGAGGGAGTGGAAGGGGTAAAGGGATCAGGTATGGGGAGGAGGACAGCAGAGAAACCCGGGGGTTCAGCAGAATGAATGGAAATTGCAGCCTCATGGGGTTGGAGGTGAATGGACCCTCTAGAAATTATCAGAGTCCTAGGACATAAGAGACTCAGGACTCAATGGGAGTGAACTTAGATGAAATGCCCAACAGTAGAGAGAGGAGTAACTTGAAGAGTCCATCAGTAGTAAAAAGACATAGCCTCACATGGAAGGATGAGGTTACTAACCCACAGGCAAAATTTCTGACCCACAATTGTTTTCTCTTATAAGCACTTCAGCAAAAAATGGTGAAGGGATGGAGGAAAAGGCAGTCCATTAAGCAGCCCAACTTGAGATCCATCTCATTGGGACACACCAAGGCTTGACACTATTACTAATGCTATTGTGCACTTACAGAAAGTAAGATAATATGGCTGTCTTCTGAGAGGCTAAAACAAAAACTGACTGATATGATACAGATACTTACACAGAACCATTGGACTGAAGTCAGAAACCCCTATGGTTGAATTAAGGAAAGGATGGAAAAAACTAAAGAGGTGCGTGACCCCAGAGGATAGCAGCAGTCTCAAGGAACCCAAACCCATAGGAACTTCCAGACTCTGAGTCACTAACCACAGTGTACAGGAACTGGTCTGTGGACCCTGATACATATATAGCAGAGGATTCCCTTTTCTGGATTTAGTGGGACAAGAAGCACCTAATCCTCAAGAATCTGGAGGCCTCATGAAGGGAGAAGCCCTGGTGAGAGGAAACATCCTCCTGGATGTAGGGGTGAGGAGGAATGGGATGAGGAACTGTGACAGGGGAAATCTGGAGGGAGCAATGGCTGGATTGTAAATATAAGTGGTGGTGGTGATGATGATGATGGTGATGATGGTGATGATGATGATGGTGATGATGATGATGATGATACTGTGCTCAAAATAGCAATACTGTCTTAAGCAAAGCAATATAGGCTCAGAAAAACACTGTGTGTTTTCCCTCATATGTGGATCCTCTCTTCTTTCACATATGTATATCTATACCAGGAAAGAAGTTTAAAAGATAGATTAGTAGGAAAAGTAGTATTGATGCAAGCATGAGGAGAACAATTTGGAGCTTTGCTATTATCTTCATTACTGGGAGAATGGAAACAGAGGAAAACATGACAGAGAAGATAAATTATACACTCAAGAATACCTCTTCAGATTGTAGAAGCTAGAGGAGTCAAGAATACCACAAGGACATGACTCACAGGGGCTCATAGAGACTGAATCAACCATCAGACATCCTGTATGGTTCTGACACAGGCACTCTGCATATATGTTATGGTTGTGTAGCTTGGTCTTCTTGTGGAACTCCTAACGGAAGGAGCAGGGTCTGTCTTTGACTCTCTTGGCTGCTTTTATGATTCCTTTCTTCCTATTGTGTTACTTGGTCTAGCCTTGATATGAGGAGAATTGCTAGTCTTGCTGTAACTTTTTATAACATTTTTGGTTGATATCCTCAGGCAGCCTGCCCTTTTCTGAAGGGAAACAGAGGAGGAATAGATGAGGGAGGCCAAGGAGAGGAAAGGGGAAGAGGAGCTGAGAGGGGAAGTGTGGGAGGGAACCAAGATCATGATGTAATATATGAGATAATAATAAATTTTTAAAAAAAATTAAAAATTTACAAAAGACTATACTCAACAAAACTGGAAAACGTGGATGAAATGGACAATTTTCTAGACAGATATATAGTGGATTACATTGTTGGATTTCCATATATAAACCATCCCTGCATCCCTGGAATGAAGACTTCTTGATCATTAAGGATGATTCTATTGATGTGTTCTTGGATTCCTTTAGTGAGAATTTTATTGAGTATTTTGGCATCAATATTCTTAAGGGAAATTGGTCTGAAGTTCTCTATCTTTGTTGGGACTATAGGTGGTTTAGGTATCAGAGTAATTGTGGTGTCATAGAATGAATTGGGTAGAGTACCTTCTGTTTCTATTTTGTGGAATAGAACTGAAATTAGGTCTTCTTTAAAGTTCTGATAGAATTCTGCACTAAACCCATATGGTCCTGGGATATTTTTTTTTTTTTTTTGGTTGGGAGACTATTAAGGACTGCTTCTATTTCTTTGGGGATATGGGACTGTTTCAGTCATTAATCTGATCCTGATTTAACTTTGGTAGCTGGTACCCATCTAAAAATTTGTTCGTTTCATCCACGTTTTTTAGTAGGATCTTATGGTGGTTTGGATTTCCTCAGGTTCTGTTGTTATATCTCCCGTTTCATTCTGATTTTGTTAATGAGGATACTGTCCCTGTGCCTTCTAGTGAGTCTGGCTAAGGGTTTATCTATCTTTTCTCAAAGAACCAGCTCCTAGTTTGGTTGATTCTTTGAATAGTTCTTTTTGTTTCCACATGGTTGATTTCAGCCCTGAGTTTGATTATTTCCTGCTGTCTACTCCTCTTGGGTGATTTTGCTTCCTTTTGTTCTAGAACTTTTAAGTGTGCTGTCAAGCTGCTAGTATGTGCTCTCTCTAGTTTCTTTTTGGATGCACTCAGAACTATTAGTTTACCTCTTAAGAATGCTTTCATTGTGTCCCATAAGTTTGGGTACGTTGTGGCTTCATTTTCATTACACTCTAAAAAGTCTTTAACTTCTTTCTTTATTTCTTTCTTGACCAAGGTATCATTGAGTAGAGTTTTCTTTAGATTCCAAGTGGATGTTGGTTTTCTATTATTTATGTTGTTATTGAAGATCAGCCTTAGTCTGTGGTGATCTGAAAGGATGCATGGGATAATTTTAATATTTTTGTATCTGTTGAGGCCTGTTTTGTTGCAAATTATATGGTCGATTTTGGAGAAGGTACCATGAGGTGCTGAAAAGAAGGTATATCCTTTTGTTTTAGGATAAAATGTTCTGTAGATATCTGTTAAGTCCATTTGTTTCATAACTTCTGTTAGTGTCCATGTGTCTCTGTTTAGTTTCTGTTTCCAGGATCTGTCCATTGGTGAGAATGGGGGGGTGAAGTATCCCACTATTATTGTGTGAGGTGCAATATGTGCTTTGGGCTTTACTATAGTTTATTTAATAAATATGGATGCCCCTGCATTTGGAGCATAGATATTCAGAATAGAGAGTTCATCTCAAAGATTTTACCTTTGATGCCTATGAAGTGTCCAACCTTGTCATTTTTGATAACTTTGGGTTGGAAGTCGATTTTATTCGATATTAGAATGGCTATACAACTTGTTTCTTCGGACCATTTGCTTGGAAAATTGTTTTCCAGCCTTTTCCTCTGAGGTAGTGTCTGTCTTGTCCCTGAGATGGGTTTCCTGTAAGTAGTGAAGAAGTGTTGGGTCTTGATTATGTAGCCAGTCTGCTAGTCTATGTCCTTTTCTTTGAGAATTGAGTCCATTGATATTAAAAGATATTAAAGAAAAGTAATTGTTTCTTCCTGTTATTTTTGTTGTTAGAGTTGGGATTCTGTTCTTGCAGCTGTCTTCTTTAGGTTTGTTGAAGGATTACTTTCTAGCTTTTTCTAGGGATTAATTTCCATCCTTGTGTTGGTGTTTTCCAATTATTATTCTCTGAAGGGCTTGATTGATGGAAAGATATCGTGTGAATTTGGTTTTGTCATGGAATACTTTGATTTCTCCATCTATGGTAATTGACAGTTTTCCTGGGTATAGTAGCCTGGGCTGGCACTTGTGTTCTCTTAGTGTCTGTATAATATCTGTCCAGGATCTTCTGGCTTTCATAGTCTCTGGTGAGAAGTCTGGTGTAATTCTAATAGGTCTGCCTTTATATGTTACTAGACCTTTTTCCCTTACTGCTTTTAATATTCTATCTTTATTACTGCGTTTGTTGTTCTGATTATTATGTGTCAGGAGGAAATTCATTTCTGGTCCAGTCCAGAACTACTGGAGTTCTGTAGGCTTCTTGTATGTTCATGGGTGTCTCTGTCTTTAGGTTAGGGATGTTTTCTTCTATAATTTTGTTGAAGATATTTATTTACTAGCCTTTTAAGTTGATAATCTTCATTCTCATCTACACCTATTATCTGTAGGGTTGGTCTTCTCATTGTGTCCTGAATTTCTTGGATTTTTTGGGTTAGGATCTTTTTGCATTTTGCATTTTTTTTTATTGTTGTTTCCATGTTCTCTATGGAATCTTTTGCACCTGAGATTCCCTCTTTCATCTCATGTATTCTTTTGGTGATGCTTGCATCTATGGTTCCCGATTCCTTTCCTAGGTTTTCTATCTCCAGACTTCTCTCCCTTTGGGTTTTCTTCATTGTTTCTACTTACATTATTAGATCTGGGATGGTTTTGTTCGATTTGATCACCTGTTTGGATGTGTTTTCCTGTAATTATTTAAGGGATTTTTGTGTTTCCTCTTTAAGGTCTTCTACCTGTTTAGCAGTGTTTTCCAGTAATTATTTGAGGGATTTTTGTACTTCCTCTTTAAGGGCTTCTCCCTGTTTAGAAGTGTTCTCCTGTATTTCTTTAAGTGAGTTATTAATTCCCTTCTTAAAATCTTCTGCCAGCATCATGAGATATAACTTTAGATGTGAATCTTGCTTTTCAGGTGTGTTGGGGTATCCAGGACTGGGTTCTGTTGATGCCTAGTTTTCTGGTTTCTGTTAGTAAGATTCTTTCTTTTGCCTTTTGCCATCTGGTAATTTCTGTTGTTAGATGTTCTAGCTGTCTCTGACTGGAGCTTGTTCTTCCTGTGATTCTTTACCCTATGTCAGTACCCCTGGGAGACCACCTCTCTCCTGTGTCGCAGGGGTCAGAACCCTCTCTACAGGCAAGCTCTCCTCTTGCAGGGAAGATACACAGAAGTCTGGAGCTCAGATCCACCTCCTGATTCCTGGGGTCAGAGCCCTTCCTGGAGGCCGGCTCTCCTCTGGCAGGGAAGGTGTCCAGATATCTGGGTCTCAGCTCTGTCTCCTGGCTGAGGATGAAGGCCCAAAGAACCCTGTCCAAGAAGCTCTGTTGCTTCTTCTGCCCATGTGCTCTCCTGCATAGAGTGTTCTCAGTGATCCAAAGATTCTTGGTGTGTTAGGGCCTGCTTTGTGCTTTGAACCTATTGTTCCTAACACAAGACCCTCTGGGTGTTTTTGGAACAGATGTTGCCTTCCACTCACCAGTGATCTCAAGATCCTGGGTATGCTAGGGTGCCTGCAGCATGGAGAATCCTCTGGGGACCTTGGGACCCTCTGCTGAGATCGAACCAATTATGACACAGGGGTGGCACTGACCAGAATGACACCCAGCCACTGGTCAGCCTAGGGTCCTTTGTCCCTGTTCCAGCTTGCACAAGACCCTCTGTGTTTTTTGGAATTGATGTTGCATTCCACCCACTAGTGATCTCAAGATCCTGGGTATGCTAGGGTGCCTGCAGCATGGAGAGTCCTCAGGGAAACTTGGGGCCCTCTGCGAAGACTGCAAGATGGCGTGGGGGCGCATTTGACCAAATCCAACACCCATTCATGATAAAAGTCTTGGAAAGATCAGGAATTAAAGGCCCATGCCTAAACATAATAAAAGCAATATACAGCAAACCAGTAGCCAACATCACACTAAATGGAGAGAAGCTTGAAGCAATCCCACTCAAATCAAGAACTAGACAAGGCCACTCACTGTTTCCCTACCTATTCAATACAGTATTTTAAGTCCTAGCCAGAGCAATTAGATAACAAAAGGAGATCAGGGGGATACAAATTGGAAAGGAAGAAGTCAAAATATCACTTGCAGATGATATGAATGTGTATATATAAGTGACCATAAAATTCCACCAGAGAACTCCTAAACCTGATAAACCAGAAATGTAGCTGGATATAAAATTAACTCAAACAAATCAGTGGCCTACACAAAGAATAAACAGGCTGAGGAAGAAATTAGTCATAAATAATATAGAAAATATTGGTGTGACTCTAACCAAGGAAATGAAAGATCTGTATGATAATAACTGTAAGTCTCTGAAGAAAGAAATTGAAGAAGATCTCAGAAGATGGAAAGATCTCCCATGCTCATGGATTAGCAGGATTAATATAGTAAAAATGACTATCTTGCCAAAATCAATCTACATCTACAGATTCAGTGCAATCCCCATCAAAATTCCAACTCAATTCTTCAGAGTTAGAAAGGGCAATATGCAAATTCATCTGGAAAAACAAAAACAAACAAAATCTAGGATAGCAAAAACTATTCTCAACAATAAAAGAACCTCTGATGGAATCACCATACCTGACCTCAAGCTGTACTACAGAGCAATTGTGATAAAAAGTGCATGGTACTGGTACAGTGGCAGACATGTAGATCAATGGAATAGAATTGAAGGCCCAGAAATGAACCCACACACGTACTATCACTTTACCTTTGACAAAGAAGCTAAAACCATATGGTGGTAAAAAGACAACATTTTCAACAAATGGTGCTGGCTCAACTGGTAATTGACATGTAGAAGAATACAAATTGATCCATTCTTATCTCCTCGTACAAAGCTCAAGTTTAAGTGGGTCAAGGAACTGGACATAAAACCAGAGACACTAAAACTTATATAAGAGAAAGTGGGGAAAACCTTGAAGATATGGGCAGAGGGGAAAAATTCCTGAACAGAACAGCAATGGCTTGTGATGCAAGATCGGGATTTGACAAATAGGTCATCATGAAATTGCAAAGCTTCTGAAAGGCAAAAGACACTGTCAATAAGACAACATGGCCACCAACAATTTGGGAAAGTATCTATTCCAAACCTAAATCTGATAGGGGACTAATATCCAAGATACACAAAGAACGCAAAAAGTTAAGCTCCAGAAAATCAAATAACCCCATTAAAAATGGGGTACACCACTAAACAAAGAATTCTCAACTGAGGAATACCGAATTGCCGAAAAGCAGCTGAAAAAATGTTCAGCATCCTTAATCCTCAGGGAAATGCAAATCAAAACAACCCTGAGATTATACCTCACACCAGTCAAAATGGCTAAGATCAAAAATTTAGGTGACAGCAGATGCTGCCGAGGATGTAGAGAAAGAGAAACACTTCTCCATTGCTGGTGGGATTGCAAGCTGGTACAACCAATCTGGAAGTCAGTTTGGAGATTCCTCAGAAAATTGGACATAATACTACCTGAAGTTTCAGCAATACCTCTCCTGGGCATATACCCAGAAGATGTTCCAACTTGTAATAAGGACACCTGCTCCACTATGTTCATAGTAGCCTTATTTGTAATAGCCAGAAACTGGAATGAACCCAGATGCCCCTCAACCGATGAATGGATACAGAAAATTTGGTCTATTTACACAAAGGAGTACTATTCAGCTATTAAATACAATGAATTTATGAAATTCTTAGGCAAGTATTGATCTGGAGGATATCATCCTGAGTGAGGTAATCTAATCACAAGAGAGCACACATGATATGCACTCACTGATAAGTGGATATTAGCCCAGACACAATTTGCAAAACACATGAAACTCAGGAAGAAAGAAGACCAAAGTGTGGATACTTCATTCCTTCTTAGATTGGGGAATAAAATACCCATGAAAGAAGTTACAGATGCAAAGTTCAGAGTAGAGTCTGAAGGAATGACCTTCCAGAGACTGCCCCTTTTGATTATCCATCCCATACACAACCACCACAGACACCTAGACACTAGGCAGATGCCAACAAGAACCTGCTGACAGGAGCCTAATATAGATATCTCTTGTGAGACTCTGCCAGTGCCTGGCAAATACCAAAGTGGATGCTCACAGTCATCCATTGGATGGAGCACAAGGTCCCCAATGAAGGAGCCATAGAAAGTACCCAGGAAGGGGTCTGAAGCCCCACAGGGGGAACATCAATATGAACTAACTAGTACCCCCAGAGCTCCTTGGAATTATTCCACCAATCAAAGAAAACACATAGTGGAACTTGTGGTTCTAGCTATATATGTACCAGAGGATGGCCTAGTCGGTTATCAATGGGATGACAAGCCCTTGGTCCTGTGAAGGCTCTATGCCCCATTAGTGGCGATTGCCAGGACCAAGAATGGGAGTAGATGGGTTGGGAAGCAGGGGGAGGGGGAAGGGGATACGAGATTTTCAGAGGGGAAACTAGGAAAGGGGATAACATTTGAAATGCAAATAAAGAAAATATCTAAATAATGATAAATAAAAAAAAAATACCCTTTCAGTTAGTAAATGGGAAAAATGAAATTGAAATCCAGGAAATCATTTGTCCATTACCATTAAAGCATTTCCTCTTATTAAATTATATTTCCAAATAAAAGAAAGAAAAGAAAAGAAAGAAAGAAAGAAAGAAAGAAAGGAAGGAAGGAAGGAAGGAAGGAAGGAAGGAAGAAGTTTGTCTAAATGTATATAAAAGATGCAAGAAAGGATCAGAGAAGTTGAAGAAAAAAATGAGCAAATGAGATCCATCAGTCAAAGAATATATTAAATCTAAATAAATAAATAAATCAGGAAATCTAGGAGAATATGAAAATACCAAAGCTGAAAATAATGCAATAAATATGGAGAAGAACTCAGGCTGAAAAGTCACACAATACATGTAACAAAATCATAGAAAAACATTTCCTAATTTGAATATCATTCCTAGACTACAAGAAGCTTGCAGAATGCTAAATAGAGAGTTCCAGTAAGACAGTCCCCACAACACATAAAAAGCAAAACAATACACATACAGAACAAAGAAAGAATATTAAGAGCATCAAGTCAAAAAGGCCAACTAACATATAAAGTCAGATCTATTAGAATTTCACCCAGCTTCTTAGTGGTGAGTCTTAAAGCCAGAGTAGCCTAGACAGATGTCTTGTAGAAAACTTTAGAACATTGATACAAGCACAGGCTACTATACTCAGCAAAATTTTCAATTACTATAGATGGGAAAAACAGATATTTCATGGCAAAGTAATATTAAACGATAGCTATTCACAATCCAGTCCTACAGAAGGTACTACTGGGAAAATTCCAACCCAATTAGATTAATTACACCCATGAAAAAAAAATGACCATACAAAGTCTCCTGCCAGCAATACTAAAAAATACTAAACAGGAAACAGACACAAACAGGAACAGAAACACACATACAACAACCACCACCACCACCACTACCACTACCACCATAACTACAACCACCATAAAAACAATCAACGAAATAACAAAAATCAATTAACAAAAATTTAAATGAAGAAAAAATTTACAATCGTTGGTTGATCCCTCCACCTCTCCAACCCAATTCATCAGACCTGCTGATACAGAAGCATACAGGTTAGATTTTCTTCCCCCACTGTTGTGGATAGCCCTGGGGTTAATTATATTTGATGTTAATTCCATTCTCCTTGAGTGGTTGTGAACAAGTAATGAGTCAGCATCCAGGTGACTTTTCTGTAAACCTGCTTCCCACCTTAGTTTGTAAAAGAAAGGAGAGCTGATGATTGGGCAGATAAAAGGGAAGGTGGAGCAGAAGGGGGCAGAGAGAAGAAGGAGCAGAAGAGGCAGAAGAAAGAGAAAAGTGGAACAGAAGCACATGGCCTGGAAAAACCATAAGTTCTAAGGGGTCTCATAAGCTGTGGAAGATGGTAGTGTAGATGTGCCCAATCTAGGCACAGAGAATGTAATCATATTAACTGTGTTGTGTTTTCATTCCGGGGCATATTTGGGTTGGAGAGATTTACCACAACACCCCATTCATCATCCCTTCCAGCTAAGGTACCTCCAACTGACCTGTATCACTTTTATCTCAAATGTTGCCGCCATGTTTTCTTTATTGCTTCTATTTACATTTTCAGGTCTTGAACAGTTTCATCATTTCTTTTACCTGTTTAATTATATTTTTCTGTATTTCTTTATATTTATTTTTTCATCTTTAAAGGCTGCTTTCTCTTTGATTGTATTTTCCTGTATTTCTTTAAAGGAATTACTAATATCTCTAGAAATGCCTCTATCATCTTTATAAGATGAGATTTAAGGTCATTGTTTTGTTCTTCATGTGTTAGGTTATCTAGGGCATGTTGTTGTAAGAGAGCTGGGTTCTGATGGTGCCATGTTGTCCTGGCTTGTTGGTTGTGTTCTTGCACATTCCTTTTACCACCTGGTTGTCTCTGGTGTTGACTTCCCTGGTAGTCCCTGGTGGTAGCAGACCTGTCCTGAAACTTGCTCTGTAGACTGAACTTGAACTCAAAGATCAACATGCCTGTCACCTGAGTGCTGGAAATAAAGATGTGCTGCCATGCCTGTCCCTAACTTTTTATTTATCTTGAACTTGATTTGCACCAGGCTGGTCCTGAACTAAGTGGTGTGCTTCCTTTCAACTCCTAGGATTAAAAGAATGCAACACAACACCTGGACCAATGCTTTTAGTCAAAAGAAAAAAAAAAAAAAAACCTTTTACATCATCTTTATAAGAATGGACAGTATTCATCAATATATGGATTACTGCTGTGCCCACCATTTCTGGACTGCATTTCCTAACAGATATAGTCAAGTTCACAACTGAGAGTAAATTTGATTTACAATCATATCTACTTATGCCCAAATAAAAACATAGCCATGTTATAATAATATATAACATGATACAATTATCCCTTTTTCAACTGCAAATGCATAAATCGAAGCTTAGCTGTGTGTGATCTTGTTCAAGGTCAGTTCTCACTTAATTCCACTTAATATGCTTGAGCATAAGATTTAGCCACATTCTACTTTCTGGTGTCCCTTTAATACTTAAATCATACATTTTGTACTTTTGTCTAAGCTTGATATGCTTAATTGAAGCATGATTAATAAGAGTGAACCACATGACTGTCTTTGTTAACCCCCTTTTTTTGAGATTAAATTTGTCAATACAATTATCTTCACCTTAAGCTCACACAGACTCTTTGTACAAGACCAAAAATCAGCCACATTCTTCACCAAATATCACAAGAACAGACTCTAGACCACATAACAAGAATATTCTCCTCAGAAACTTCATGATGTAGGCACCCATAGTTCAAATCACTCCATCACCACAGTCTTCCATATTTTTATTAGTATGACTCATTAAGCCTCACTTAAACCATTCTATTGCTTTTCAGATAGCCAGAAATCTACATTATTCCAAACAAAAACTTGGTCATGACTATCACAGCAATACTCCACTCCTAGTACCAATCTTTATCTTAGGGTTTTATTGCTGTAAAGAGACACCATCACCAAGACAATTCTTAGAAAATATTTAAGTGTGTCTGGCTTATACTTTCAGAAGTTTAGTCTATTATCATCATGGTAGCAATCAATGTAGTGAACAGGCAGACATGGTGCTGCAGGATATCTACATCTACAAGTTATATGTCTTGTTCTGAAAGCAGCAGAAAGTGATTATTTTCTGTAGACAGCCAGGAAGGAGGAAACTGGCTTCTGCAGGAAGCCAGAAGGAGTATCTCATTCCACACTGGGTGGAACATAAGCATAGAAAACTTCAGAGCCCATCCCCCAGTGATATTCTTCCCCCAACATGGCCATACCTACTCCAATAAGGTCACACATCCTAATAGTGCTATACCATGTGGCATTCAAGCGCATAAGTCTCCTGGAGTCAAACATATTCAAACCACCATACATTTTACTTACAAATGACAGCAACAATGAGAAAGACATCAGGGAAATAATCCTCTTCCAATCCCCAAAATAATATGACTTCTTCATGTTACTCAAACCACATACAAGAAAGAAATGGAGAGGATCCCAAAGTGGGACCCAGCTCAAGGGGAGGCCCCAAGGCCTGACACTATTAATGGGGTTATGGAGGGGTCACAAAAAGGGATGTACCATGACTGTGCTCCAAAAGACCAAAGAAACAGCTGAAAGAGCCAGATGCATGTATTTGCACCCAACACATATGGTTGAATTAGAAAAAAGCTGGAAGAACCTGAGGAGGTGGAGGAACCTGTAGGAGGACCAGCAGTCTCAGTTAACCTGGACCCCTGAGATCTCTTAGACACTGGACCACCAATCAGCATGCACCAGCTGATATGAGGTCTCCTACACATATACAGCAGAGGACTGCTGGGTCTAGGTTCAGTCAGAGAAGATGCATCTAACCCTCAAGAGACAGGAGGCCCCAGGGAGTTTAGAGTTCTGGTGGAATTTTTATCTGTGTGTGTGTGTGTGTGTGTGTGTGTGTGTGTGTGTGTGTGTGTGAGTGTGTGGGAGTGTGTGTGTGTGTGTGTTTGTGGGAGTGTGGAGACAGGGGGCGGGGAGGAGGTATGGGATGTGGAACAGTCAGAGGGTGGACTGGGATTGGAATAAAATCTGGAGTGTAAAAAATAAAAGATTAAATAAAAAGAAGAAATGTATAAAAAAGAAATAAAAATAGCCATCCTATCAAAAGCAATCGGCATATTCAATACAATTCTCATCAAAATTCTAACACAATTCTTTATAATCCTTAAAACACAATACTCAACTTCATATGGAAAACCCAAAAAAACACAGGAAAGTAAAAAATCTTATACTAACAAACTAACAAACAAACTTCTGGAAGTATCAGCATCCCTGATTTCAAATTTTAATATAAACCAGTATTAAAAAAAAAAAAAAAAAAAAAAAAACCCTGAGTAGGATTGTCATACAAACAGACAGATTGATAAATGGCATCAAATCAAACAACTAGATATAAATGCACACACATGTATGGACACCTGATTTTTGATGAAGACAGACATATACAATGGAAGAATGAATGGTGTTGTTATAATTAGATTTTGGTCCTTAAAAAGTACAAAGACATCCATATCTATCATCCTGCACAAAGCACAAAGACCTCAACCTAAATAAATACAGATACTCTCCAATTTGATAGAAGAGAAGGGGGAATAGCCTTGCATATATTGGCATAGAAGACAACTTCAGAACAGAACATGAATAGCACAGGCATTAAGATCAACACTCTATAGGATGGGAAGATTTTTACCAGCTCCATATCTGACAGAGGGTTGATGTGTAAAATAAATAAAGAACTCAGGAAACTGCAACAACAATCAAAATTAAAAATCAAGTACAGATCTAAACAAAGAATTTTAAATGGAGGAATTTCAAATGACTAAAGAACATTTATAGAAATGTTCAATATCCTTAGCCATCAGGGAGATACAAATAAAAATGAATTAGGTATTGTTTCCTACTTCTGTCAGAATAGTTAAGATCCAATGCACAATTGACATCTCAGGCTAGTAAAGATATAGACCAAGGGAAACACCTCTTCAGTGCTGTTGGGAGTTCAAATTTGTACAGGAAAATTGAAAATCAATGTAATAGTTTCAATATCAAGATTCAGTTATACCACTACTGGATATCTTTTGAAAGAAAGTTCATTGTACCACAATGACACTTGCTCAAATATTCCCATAGAAGATTTATTTATAATGGCCAGAAACTTGAACCAACTTAGATCTCCCTCAAACCAAAGAATGAATAATGAAAATGGGGTACAATTATGCAGTAGAGTGATTTTCAGCTTTTAAAAATAATGATATAACAAAATTTATAGGCAAATGGATGAAACTAGGAAAAAAAATATCCTGAGTGAGATAACACAGATTCAGCAAGACAAACATGGTATACACTCACTTATAACTGGATATTATCTCTACAATATAGGATAATCATAATCTGCATACCCAGAGAGGCTGAGTAACAAGGCGAGCATAAGGAGGGATATATGGATATCTCTGGGAAGGAAAAATAAAATATATGTTTCTTGTGGATAGGGTTTGGTGAGTTTGGGAACAGGAGTTAGCAGGTGGGAGGGAAAGGGAGAAAATCCTGGAAAAACAGACTAGAATTTAGTTTAATTTGTGAGTGATATAGGAAAGTAATGAAATGCAAACTCTATCGAATCCTTTAATAGTAACCCTGTTAAGATATCTAATAATAGGGGACAGAGCTATCTTCTATACCTAGCCAAGGCCTCAAGTGGAGGGAGTGAGACTCCAACCCAACTACAAAATCTTTGAAGTATAGTGTGTCCTGTCTGCAGAATGTTCTGGGAATGGGCCCTGCATAATCCTTATCTAAGAGAGAAACTAGGGGACTGTCTCCAGCAACTGTTAATAGCAAATACAAAAACCCAGAGCCAAAAATTAGATAGAGCATGAGTAATGCTGTAGAGGAGATGAAGAAATCAGAGGAATGCGGAATACCCCAAGAACTTGGCCCACAGTGTCGACCTACTGGAGCTCTTGAGGGCTCAAAGAGATTAGTGAGTCAGTAGAGGTCTAACCGAGGTCATCAGCATATGTAATGGCTGAGTAGCTTGATTTGCTTGCTAAATTCCTAAACCTGAATGCAGGGGCTTGCCTGATTCTTGTCTACTCTTTGATCTCTTTTCCTTATTCATCCAGGCTTGATGTGATGACATGTGCCTAGACTTACTGTAAATTGTTATGTCCTGTTTGGTTGATATTTCTGGAAGCCTGACCTTTTCTGAGGGGAGTCAGATGAAGGACGGATCTAGAATCAAGAGGAGATGGGAGGAAATTACTGGTAGAAGGGAAGTGAAGAAAATTTGCATTTGGAATTTAATAAATGAGGGAAGAATGAAAATGAAAATAAAAGTAAAAAATATTTGTTACTGGTCAAAATACTGAGAATAAATACATGTTTATTGATCTACCCCAAATAAGACATTTATATTAATGCTCTTGAGTCTTAGAGGTTATAGTAGAGAGGGTAGGCAAGGCACTTAGAATGGTTGTACAAGCTGAAAGATGGGGAATGAGTGTTGTAGCATGCTATATTCTGGACAGGATAGGACTGTTAAAGTCATCAATTACAGCACAGGTTATTATGAGCACAAGAACTGTACAAAACAAGGTAGTCTGTAATTCAACTCATGAGTCCTCACCAATTCCTGAGATATTTATTACCAAATTATGACTGTTGAATGAGGGATTGTAAGTTTTCTTGAAAATGTGGCAGCTAGTGTCTTATCCATAATAGAATGAATGTGCATGCCTTACACCCATGTGCAAGCAGATGATACTGAAGGAAAATGAGATTTTGTAACTTGTGATTCATGTAAAAGAGTTATCTATGAGCCTGTGGCCTGGGGCAGAGAACAAAGCAGAACAAACAGGGCTATCTTGTCTGGGTCAACACCACCTGGCTGGAACCTCCCCTCTGTCTACTGCCCCTTGATGCCGGGTAAAGTCATACATCACCTGGTTGCTATGTGAACAAGATAAGCTCCCAGCCCACAGGAACAAAGTCCTGATGCCCTTTTGCTAACATGTAATCTTTCTGTTAATGTTTAAATAAGCCAATAGTGTGTCACTATGCTGAATTCCACACCCCTAAGCCCTTTACCCCATAAGAACGCCTAGCTTTCAAGCCTCGTGGCCGACATCCATTATCTCCTATGTGGGATGCATGTTGGTCTGGAGCTCCGTTATTAAACGTCCTCATGTAATTACATCAAGAGATGGACCTTCGTGATTTTTTGGGTACACACCAAATCAGGAATTGGGTGGGGGTTTCCCCACTAGGTCTAACAATACCAACTGGACTCAAAAAAAGAAGAGGATTTAATGATGAAGGGAAATGTATTGGTATGATCTCAGTAGAGCAAAGCAGGGATTTTATATGGGTATGATCAAGATCTTGATACATATGTATGTATATATGAATGTGTCAAAGATTAAATTTTAAAATTCAAATATGACTAACTAGTCAAGTAGAAAAAATAAAGGACATATTCTAAATATGTTAATGGCATTTGTAATTCATAAAATAAAATGAAAGTAAATAAAAAAGAATTCCATAACTTCAAGTATATTTACTGAATATTTTAAAATATTATCTTTTAAGAAAATTGTAGAAATCATAGAATCATGATAATGATTTTAAATAATAATAATAATAATAATAATAATTTTAATATCCATGACCTCTAAAAATCCCCATCAGTTGTCCACTAGACCTAATTAGGAGACCCTATTGCTAAAGATAATCCACATTGGTTGCAACATGTAAAGGAAACAAAATAGAACTGAGCTGGAATGTACTTTCCTGTTAGGTAGTTCTCACAATGCCAGGTTCAAAGTTGCCTGAAGGGATGAGAGAATGCATAAGATGTCTGGCACAACTCTGAATTACAATCTGAACAAACCAAGCAAGATATTTCCATTGCTGCAATAATGGCATTATTGGTACTGGGCAACTGACTACTCTCCAAATTTGACTCATGGCTTATTGTGTAGGAGGAATTTCAAGCCTGATATGTAAATATGGTCAAAAACTTATGGTTCAGGAGGTCAGCATGTGCACTGTGGTAAACTACTACTGTTGTATATACAAATTGATATGTCAGTCCTTGCTTCTGGGGCAGACCTCTAGTTGATCTGCTCCAGGGAAGACTCTATACCCCAATTCATTCTAGAGGACTCAGTGCACCCAGAGAAGTTGGTAAGGACCCCTCCCCTCCCCCTAGTCCCTGAGCTGCTGCTGGGAGCCTGGTGGACTCGGGACGCATCGCCCACCAAAAACTCCCTCCCGAACACCACTCCCCTTCCATCCCTTCCACCTGGTCTTTTAAGCTGGAGCAGACTCCTAGTTGGTCTACTCCTGTGAAGACTCCAGATCCAGATCCATCATACAGGACCCATTGCACTCAGAGCAGCTACACCCACAGCATTCAGAACAGTTGAGCAGTTGAGGATCATCTGCACTCAGAGCATTTGAGGATCTGCTGCTCTCAGAGAAGTTGAGGATCAGGTGTACTCAGAGTAGTTGGACAACAGCATGAATGCTCCACTGAAGAACCAATGGTCTGAAGGCCTCTCATGAGAGCTACTGCAGCCAGGGTAAGCGATCAGCAGCTTCTCTGCCCCTGTGATGAGCCCCCAGTTGGAAGGCCTGATAGATGTCTGATACAAAAAGGGCCACTGGCCTACAAGGGCACGTGAAGCAACCCAGGGACAAAAGAGGTAGACGCCATACAGTCACCCAGACCAACAAACACCAGGGATATGCAGATGACAAAGGCAATCACAATACCATAAGCAACAGAAGCCAAAATACGTGGGCATCACCAGAACCCAGTTCTCCCACCACAGCAAGTCAAGAATATGCCAACACACCTGAAAATCAAGAATCTGTACTTCCTATCTCATGAAGATGATAGAGTCCTTTAATGAGGATATCAATAACTCACTAAAAGAAATACAGGAAAACACAGGTGAAGAAATTGAATAAATCAATCCAAGATATAATTGTGAAAGTAGAAAAAATAAAGAAAACACAAATGGAGGCAAACCTGGACATGGAAAACCTAGAAAAGAGGCCAGGAATTACAGATTTGAGAATTACCAACAGAATGAAAGAGATAGAAGAGAGACTCTCAGGTGTAGAAGATACGGTAGAAGAGATTGACATAACTATCAAAGAAAATTTAAAACATAAAAAAATTTAAACCAAAGCATCCAGAAAATTCAGGACACAAAGAAAAGACTAAATCTAAGAATAATTGAAACTGAGAACAAAGATTCCCAGCTCAGAGGACCTGAAAATGTCTTCAACAAAATCATATAAGAAAACATTCCCAATCTAAAGAAAGAGATGACCATAAATGTACAAGAAGCCCATATAACACCAAATAAAAGGAATCACAAAAGAAAATCTTCTCATCACATAATTATCAAATTATAAATGCACAGAGCAAAGAAAGATTATTAAAAGCTTCAAAGGGAAAAGGTTAAGTAACATAAAAAGATAGACCTATCAGAACTACACTAGGGCAGGACAGCACATGGGCCACAGAAGCAACAGAGCTTCTTTTCCAACAGAAGAGGGAGACTATGCACTAGAAAAAGCAAGAAAGTAACCTTTCAACAAACCTAAAGGAAGATAGCCACAGGAACAGAGTCCCAAAACTAACAACAACAACAACAACAACAACAACAACAACAACAACAACAAAATAACAAGAAGAAACAATTACTTTTCCTTAATATCTCTTGATATCAATGGAATCAGTTCCCCAATTAAAAGATATAGACTAACAGTCTAGCTACATAAAGAAGACCCAACATTTTGCTACATACAGGACACACCACAGGGACAAAGTCAGACACTGCCTCAGAATAAAAGGCTGGAAAACAATTTTCCAAGCAAATGGTCCCACAAAACAAGCTGGAGTAGCCATTATAATATCAAATAGAATCAACTTCCAACCAAAAGTTATCAAAAAGAAAAAGGATGGACATTTCATATCCATTAAAGGTAAAATCTTCCAAGATGAACTCTCAATTCTGAATATCTATGCTCCAAATGCAAGGGCATCCACATTCATTAAAGAAACTCTAATAAGGCTCAAAGCACACATTGCACCGTACACAATAATAGTGGGAGAATTAAACACCCCATTCTCATCAATAGACACATCCTGGAAACAGAAACTAAACCAAGATACAGTGAAACTAACAGAAGTCATGAAATAAATAGATTTAACAGATATCTACAGTATTCAGATATAAATGAGAGCAAACAAACACCTTAAAGTGGGATGATCATGCCAAATAAAATGGCTGACCAAATCTAATCATAAATGTGTTTTAAAAGACAGAAGGACCATCCAGAGACTGCCCCACCCGGGGATCCATTTCATAAACAACCACCAAACCCAGACGAGATTACATATGCCAACAAGATTTTGCTGACAGTACCCTGATATAGTTATCTCTTGTGAGGCTTTGCCAGTGCCTGGCAAATACAGAAGTGGATGCTCACAATCATCTATTGGAACACAGGGTCCACAATGAAGGAGCTAGAGGAAGTACCCAAGGAGCTGAAGGGGACTGACTGTAACCCTATAGGAAAAACAATAATATGAACTAACCAGTACCCCGCAGAGCTTGTGTCTCTAGTTGCATATTTAGCAGAGGATGGCCTAGTTGTTCATCAATGGGAGGAGAGGCCCTTGGTCTTGGAAAGATTATTTGCCCCATTACAGGAGAATGCCAGGACCATGAAGCAGGAGTGAGTGGGTTGGGGAGCAGGGCAGGGGGAGGGTATAGGGGGCTATCAGAAAGGAAACTAGGAAAGGGTGTAATATTGGAAATGTAAATGAAGAAAATATCTAATAAAACAAACAAACAAACAAACAAAAACCAAGCAAACAAAAAAAGAACTACACCAGACTTCTCAACAGAGAATATGAAAGCCAGAAGAGCCTAGTCAGAGGTCATGAAGACTCTAAGAGAACACAAATGCCAGCCCAGGCTACTGTAACCAGCAAAACTCTCAATCAACATAGATGGAGAAACCAAAATATTCCATGACAAAACCAAATTCAAACAGTATCTATACAGAGGATCCTGGAAGGAAAACTCCAACACAAGGAAGATACCTGTACCAAAGAAAGGACAAGATATTAAGCATCTCAAAACCAAGTCAAAAGCAGGCAGCCACAAATACATAAAGCCACCTACAAAAACAAATATAACATGAACCAATAGTCATCTCTCTTTAATATCTCTCAATATTAAAGGACTCAACTCACCATTAAAAAGGCATAAGCTAACAGACAGAGTACAAAAACAAGATCCAGCATTTTGCTGTATACAAGAAAAACACTTCCATAACAAAGACAGGCCCTGTCTCAGTGTAAACATATGGAAAAAGTTCTTCCAAAAAAATGATCACAGCAAACAAGCAGTAGTTGCCATATTAATAGCTAATAAAATAGACTTTCAACCAAAAGTTATCAAGCATCATGAAGAAGGACACTTCATATTCATCAAGGAGAAAATCCACCAAGAGAAAGTCTCAATTCTGAACCTCTATGCCCCAAATGCAAGAACACCCAAATTCATAAAAGGAACTTTAGTAAAACTCAAAATGCACATTGGATCCCACACAATAATAGTAAGAGATTTCAACACCCTACTCTCATCAATGGAGAGGTCACTGAAACAGAAAATAAACAGAGACACAATAAATCTAAGAAAAGTTATGAACCAAATGGATTTAACAGATATCTATAGAACATTTCATCATAAAACAAAAGAATATACCTTCTCAGTACATCATGATACATTCTCCAAAATCAACCATATAATTGGTCACAAAACAACCCTGAACACATTTAAGAAGAATGAGAGAAAAACATGCATCTTATCAGATCACCATGGATTAAACCTGGTCTTCAATAACAGCTAAAACTACAGAAAGCCCACATACACATGGAAACTGAACAACTCTTTACTTAATGATAACTTCATTGGGGAAGAAAAACAGAAAGAAATTAAAGACTTCCTGGAATTTAATGAAAATGTTGACACATTATTCCCAAACTTAAGGGACACAATGAAAGGAGTGCTACCAGTGCTATCATAGCACTAAGTGCCCTGGTAAAGAAACAGGAGATATCTTACCCTATCAACTTAAAAGCACACCCGAGAGCTCTAGAACAAAATGATGCAAACTCACCTAAGAGGAGTAGAAGGCAAGAAATAGGCAAACTCAGGGTGGAAATCAGCCAAATAGAAACAAAGAAAATAATACAAAGAATCAACAAAACCAAAAGCTGGTTTTTGAGAGAATCAACAAGATAGATAAACCCTATCCAAACTTACTAAAGGGCCCAGAGGCAGTATCTAAATTAACAAAATCAGAATTGAAAGGGAAACATAACAAGACAAATGGAAGAAATTCAAAACATCATCAGATCCTACTATAATAACCCATACTCAACCAAACTGGAAAATCTAGATAAAATAGATGTTTTTCTAAATAGATGCCACATACAAAAGTTAAATCAAGAGCTGGTAAACTATCTAAACAGGCCTATATCACACAAGGAAATAGAAGAAGTCATTAAAAACCTCCCAACCCCAAAAAGGCCAGGGCCAGGTGGATTTAGTATAAAATTTTACCAAACCTTCAAAGAAGACCTGAAACCAATTTTCCTCAAACTATTCCTTAAAATAGAGACAGAAGGAATAGTACCTAACTTGTCCTATGAAGCCACAATTACTCTGATACCTAAACCACAGAAGGACCCAACCAAAAAGAACTTCAGACCAATCTTACTTATCATTATCCATGTAGAAATACTCAATAAAATTCTTTCAAAATGAATCCAAGAACACATTAAAACCATTATTTACCATGATCACACAGGCTTCATACCAGGGGTGCAAGGTTGTTTTAATATAGGAAAAACCATTAACATAATCCACTGTATAAACAAATTTTAAAAAATTACATGAACACCTTCTTCAATGCAGAAAAAGCATTTGATAAAATACATCACCCCTTCATGTTAAAAGTATCGGAAGATCAGGAATTCAAGGCCTAAACATAATAAAAGCAATTTTCTGTGAGCCAACAGCCAATAACAAATTAAATGGAGACATAGTTGAAGTTATCACACTGAAATCGGGGACAAAACAAGGATGTTCACTCTACAATATCTGTTCCATATAGTACTCAAAGTGTTAACTAAAACAATAAGACAACAAAAGTACATCATGGGGATGCAAATTGGTAAAGAAGAAATAAAACTTTCACTATTTACAGGTGATAGGATAGTATATATATAAGCAATCCAAAAAAATTCTATCACAGAACTTCTCTAGCTGTTAAACAACTTCAGCAAAGTGGCTGGATATAAAATTAACTCAAATAAATCAGTAGCCTTCCTTTGTACAAAGGATAAACAGGCTGAGAAAGAAATTAGGGGAACAACTCCCTTTACAATAGCCACAAATAATATAAAATAGCTTGGAGTAACTCTAACCAAACAATTGAAAGACCTGTATGACAATATCATCAAGTCTCTCAAGAAAGAAAGTGAAGAAGATCTCAGAAAATGGAGAGATCTCCCATGTTTAAGGATCAGGTGAATTAACATAGTAAAACTAAACATCCTACCAAATGCAATCTATGGATTCTTTGCAATTGCCATCAAAATTCCAGCACAATTTTTCAAAGACATGGAAAGAACAACTCTCAAATTCATTTGGAAAAGCAAATAAACACAGAATAGCACAAACAATTATTTTTAATTAGATTTTTTTCTTTATTTACATTTCAAATTTTATCCCCTTTCCCCTCATAAACCCTCCTATCTCCTCCTCTCTCTGCCTGCTAGCCAACCCACCCACTCATGCTTCCTAGCCATGGAGTTCACCTACACTGGGGCATAGGGCCTTCATAGGACCAAGGGCCTCTCCTTCCATTGATGACTGACAAGGCCATTCTCTGCTACATATGCAGCTGGAGCCATGAGTTCTACCATGTGTACTCTTTGGTTGGTAGTATAGTTCCTGGGAGCTCTTGGTGTACTGTTTAGTTCATATTGTTGTTCTTTCTATGTGGCTGCAAGCCCCTTCAGCTCCTTGGGTACTTTTTCTAGCTCCTTCATTGGAGACCTGGTGCTCAGTCCAATGGTTGACTGGGAGTCTACACCTCTGTATTTGTCAAGCACTGGTAGAGCCTCTAAGGAGGCAGCTATGACAGGATCGGTCAGCAAGCACTAGGCATCCACAATAGTGTCTGTGTTTTGTGACTGTATATGGGCTAGATTCCCAGATTGGGCAGTCTCTGGATGGTCATTCCTTCATGCTCTGTTACACACTTTGCCTCTGTAACACCTTCCATGGTTATTTTGTTTCCCCTTCTAAGAAGGACCAAAATAATAATTCATAAACCATATGAAACTCAAGAAGGAAGACCAAAGTGTGGACACATTTCAAACTTTATTACCTTACCTCATTTCCTCTCCAAAAACCCTACAATACCATCCCCATCCTTCTGTTCACTAAACCCACCCACTCCCACCTCCCTGTCCTGGCATTCCCCTAAACTCAGGCACGGAGCCTTCACAAGGCCAAAGGCATTTCCTCTCACTAAGGTCCCACAAGGCCATCCTCTGCTACATATGTGCTGAAGCCTTGAGTCCCTCCTTGTGTCCTTCTTAAAAGGGAGATCAAAAAACCAATGGGAGGAGATACAGAGAAAAAGTTTGGAGCAGAAATTGGAGAAAAGATCATCCACTGACTGTCCCACTGGGGGATCCATCACATAAACTGTTATCAAACCCAGACATTATTGTGGATGCAAAAAAGTGCTTGCTGGCAGGAGCCTGATATAGCTGCCTGGTTAAAGGTTCTGTCAGTTCATGACAAATACAGAAGTGGATGTTCACAGCCATCTATTGGGCTGAGCACAATTTAACCAATAGAGGAGCTAGAGAAAGGACCCAAGACCTTGCCAGCAGAGTCGCCCTACACCTGCAAGGGCCCACCCAGGATTCCCCACGGGATCCTAAGACCTCTGGTGAGTGGAACACAGCGCCTGCCCCAATCTAATCGCGCTGAACCAGAGACTGCAGTAAATAGGGAAGCAGACTACCAGGGCCTGACCTGGGGCACAAGTCCCTTCCACTCCACTCGAGCACCGGGGTACCTTGCCAGTGGAGGCGCCTGAAACCCGCAAGGGCCCACACAGGATTCCACACGGGATCCTAAGACCTCTAGTGAGTGGAACACAACTTCTGCCAGGAGTCCGGTTTGAACACCAGATATCTGTGTACCTTCCCTGCAAGAAGAGAGCTTGCCTGCAGAGAATACTCTGCCCACTGAAACTAAGGAGAGTGCTACCCTCCCAGGTCTGCCCAAGCTCTTAACAGACACAACTATAACAGCTAGCTTCAGAGATTATCAGATGGCGAAAGGCAAACGTAAGAATCCTACTAACAGAAATCAAGACCACTCACCATAATAAGAACGCAGCACTCACACCCCACCTAGTCCTGGGCACCCCAACACAACCGAAAATCTAGACCCAGATTTAAAAACATTTCTCATGATGATGATAGAGGACATCAAGAAGGACTTTCATAAGTCACTTAAAGAATTACAAGAGAGCACTGCTAAAGAGTTACAGGCCCTTAAAGAAAAGCAGGAAAACACAACCAAACAGGTAGAAGTCCTTAAAGAAAAACAGGAAAACACATCCAAGAAGGTGATGGAAATGAACAAAACCATACTAGAACTAAAAAGGGAAGTAGACACAATAAAGAAAAGCCAAAGTGAGGCAACGCTGGAGATAGAAACCCTAGGAAAGAGATCTGGAACCATAGATGCGAGAGCATCAGCAACAGAATACAAGAAATGGAAGAGAGAATCTCAGGTGCAGAAGATTCCATAGAGAACATCTACACAACAGTCAAAGAAAATACAAAATGCAAAAGGATCCTAACTCAAAACATCCAGGAAATCCAGGACACAATGAAAAGAACAAACCTACGGATAATAGGAATTGATGAGAATGAAGATTTTCAACTTAAAGGGCCAGCTAATTTAATCTTCAACAAAATAATAGAAGAAAACTTCCCAAACATAAAGAAAGAGATGCCCATGATCATACAAGAAGCCTACAACTCCAAATAGACTGGACCAGAAAAGAAATTCCTCCCGACACATAATAATCAGAAAAACAAATGCACTAAATAAAGATAGAATATTAAAAGCAGTAAGGGAGAAAGGTCAAGTAACATATAAAGGAAGGCCTATCAGAATTACACCAAACTTTTCACCAGAGACTATGAAAGCCAGAAGATCCTGGACAGATGTTATACAGACACTAAGAGAACACAAATTGCCAGCCCAGGCTACTATACCCGGTCAAACTCTCAATTACCATAGATGGAGAAACCAAAGTATTCCACGACAAAACCAAATTCACACAATATCTTTCCACGAATCCAGCCCTTCAAAGGATAATAACAGAAAAGAAGCAATACAAGGACGGGAATCACGCCCTAGAATAAGCAAGAAAGTAAACCCTCAACAAACCAAAAAGAAGACAGCCACAAGAACAGAATGCCAACTCTAACAACAAAAATAAAAGAAAGCAATAATTACTTTTCCTTAATATCTCTTAATATCAATGGACTCAATTCCCCAATAAAAAGACATAGACTAACAGACTGGCTACACAAACAGGACCCAACATTCTGCTGCTTAGAGGAAACCCATCTCAGGGAAAAAGACAGACACTACCTCAGAGTAAAAGGCTGGAAAACAATTTTCCAAGCAAATGGTCTGAAGAAACAAGCTGGAGTAGCCATTCTAATATCAGATAAAATCGACTTCCAACCCAAAGTTATCAAGAAAGACAATGAGGGACACTTCATACTCATCAAAGGTAAAATCCTCCAAGAGGAACTCTCAATTCTGAATATCTATGCTCCAAATGCAAGGGCAGCCTCATTCATTAAAGACACTTTAGTAAAGCTCAAAGCACACATTGAACCTCACAAAATATAGTGGGAGACTTCAACATACCACTTTCAGCAATGGACAGATCGTGGAAACAGAAACTAAACAGGGACACAGTGAAACATACAGAAGTTATGAAACAAATAGACCTGACATATATATACAGAACATTTTATCCTAAAACAAAAGGATATACCTTCTTCTCAGCACCTCACAGGACCTTCTCCAAAATTAACCATATAATTGTTCACAAAACAGGCCTCAACAGATACAAAAATATTGAAATTGTCCCATGTATTCTATCAGACCACCTTGGCCTAAGACTGATCTTCAATAACAACATAAATAATGGAAAGCCAACATTCACGTGGAAACTGAACAACACTCTTCTCAATGATACCTTGGTCAAGGAAGGAATAAAGAAAGAAATTAAAGTCTTTTTAGAGTTTAATGAAAATGAAGCCACAATGTACCCAAACCTATGGGACACAATGAAAGCATTTCTAAGAGGGAAACTCATAGCTCTGAGTGCCTCCAAGAAGAAACGGGAGAGAGCACATACTAGCAGCTTGACAACACATCTAAAAGCTCTAGAAAAAAGGAAGCAAATTCACCCAAGAGGAGTAGACGGCAGGAAATAAATAAACTCAGGGGTGAAATCAACCAAGTGGAAACAAGAACTATTCAAAGAATTAACCAAACGAGGAGTTGGTTCTTTGAGAAAATCAACAAGATAGATAAACCCTTAGCTAGACTCACTAGAGGGCACAGGGACAAAATCCTAATTAACAAAATCAGAAATGAAAAGGGAGACATAAAAACAGATCCTGAAGAAATCCAAAACACCATCAGATCCTTCTACAAGAGGCTATACTCAACAAAACTGGAAAACCTGGACGAAATGGACAAATTTCTGGACAGATACCAGGTACCAAAGTTGAATCAGGATCATGTTGAGCATCTAAATAGTCCCATATCACCTAAAGAAATAGAAGCAGTTATTAATAGTCTCCCAGCCAAAAAAAATCCCAGGACCAGACGGGTTTAGTGCAGAGTTCTATCAGACCTTCAAAGAAGATCTAATTCCAGTTCTGCACAAACTATTTCACAAAATAGAAGTAGAAGGTACTCTACCCAACTCATTTTATGAAGCCACTATTACTCTGATACCTAACCCACAGAAAGATCCAACAAAGATAGAGAACTTCAGACCAATTTCTCTCATGAATATCGATGCAAAAATCCTCAATAAAATTCTCGCTAACTGAATCCAAGAACACATTAAAGCAATCATCCATCCTGACCAAGTAGGTTTTATTCCAGGGATGCAGGGATGGTTTAATATACGAAAATCCATCAATATAATCCATTATATAAACAAACTCAAAGACAAAAACCACATTATCATCTCATTAGATGCAGAAAAAGTATTTGACAAGATCCAACACCCATTCATGATAAAAGTTTTGGAAAGATCAGGAATTCAAGGCCCTTACCTAAACATGATAAAAGCAATCTACAGCAAACCAGTAGCCAACATCAAAGTAAATGGAGAGAAGCTGGAAGCAATACTACTAAAATCAGGGACTAGACAAGGCTGCCCACTTTCTCCCTACCTTTTCAACATAGTACTTGAAATATTAGCCAGAGCAATTCGACAACAAAAGGAGATCAAGGGGATACAAATTGGAAAGGAAGAAGTCAAAATATCACTTTTTGCAGATTATATGATAGTATATATAAGTGACCCTAAAAATTCCACCAGAGAACTCCTAAACCTCATAAACAGCTACGGTGAAGTAGCTGGATATAAAATAAACTCAAACAAGTCAATGGACTTTCTCTACACAAAGAATAAACAGCTTTAGAAAGAAATTAGGGAAACAACACCCTTCTCAATAGTCACAAATAATATAAAATATCTCGGCATGACTCTAACTAAGGAAGTGAAAGATCTGTATAATAAAAACTTCAAGTCTCTGAAGAAAGAAATTAAAGAAGATCTCAGAAGATGGAAAGATCTCCCATGCTCATGGATTGGCAGGATCAACATTGTAAAAATGGCTATCTTGCCAAAAGCAATCTACAGATTCAATGCAATCCCCATCAAAATTCCAACTCAATTCTTCAACGAATTAGAAGGAGCAATTTGCAAATTCATCTGGAATAACAAAAAACCTAGGATAGCAAAAACTCTTCTCAAGGATAAAAGAACCTCTGGTGCAATCACCATGCCTGACCTAAAGCTTTACTACAGAGCAATTGTGATAAAAACTGCATGGTACTGGTATAGAGACAGACAAGTAGACCAATGGAATAGAATTGAAGACCCAGAAATGAACCCACACACCTATGGTCACTTGATCTTCGACAAGGTAGATAAAACCATCCAGTGGAAGAAAGACAGCATTTTCAACAATTGGTGGTGGCACAACTGGTTGTTATCATGTAGAAGAATGTGAATCGATCCATACTTATCTCCTTGTACTAAGGTCAAATCTAAGTGGATCAAGGAACTTCACATAAAACCAGAGACACTGAAACTTATAGAGGAGAAAGTAGGGAAAAGCCTTGAAGATATGGGCACAGGGGAAAAATTCCTGAAAAGAACAGCAATGGCTTGTGCTGTAAGATCGAGAATCGACAAATGGGACCTAATGAAACTCCAAAGTTTCTGCAAGGCAAAAGACACAGTCAATAAGACAAAAAGACCACCAACAGATTGGGAAAGGATCTTTAACTATCCTAAATCAGATAGGGGACTAATATCCAATATATATAAAGAACTCAAGAAGGTGGACTTCAGAAAATCAAATAACCCCATTAAAACTGGGGCTCAGAACTGAACAAAGAATTCTCACCTGAGGAATACCGAATGGCAGAGAAGCACCTGAAAAAATGTTCAACATCCTTAATCATCAGGGAAATGCAAATCAAAACAACCCTGAGATTCCACCTCACACCAGTCAGAATGGCTAAGATCAAAAATTCAGGTGACAGCAGATGCTGGCGAGGATGTGGAGAAAGAGGAACACTCCTCCATTGTTGGTGGGATTGCAGGCTTGTACAACCACTCTGGAAATCAATCTGGTGGTTTCACAGAAAATTGGACATAGTACTACCAGAAGATCCAGCAATACCTCTCCTGGGCATATATCCAGAAGATGCCCCAACTTATAAGAAGCACACATGCTCCTCTATGTTCATAGCAGCCTTATTTATAATAGCCAGAAGCCGGAAAGAACCCAGATGCCCCTCAACAGAGGAATGGATACAGAAAATCTGGTACATCTACACAATGGAGTACTACTCAGCTATTAAAAAGAATGAATTTATAAAATTCCTAGCCAAATGGATGGACCTGGAGGGCATCATCCTGAGTGAGGTAATACATTCCCAAAGGAACTCACACAATATGTACTCACTGATAAGTGGATATTAGCCCAAAACCTAGGATAGCCAAGATATAAGATAAAATTTCCTAAATACATGAAACTCAATAAAAATGAAGGCTGAAGTGTGGACACTATGCCCCTCCTTAGAAGTGGGAACAAAACACCCATGGAAGGAGTTGCAGAGTCAAAGTTTGGAGCTGAGATGAAAGGATGGACCATGTAGAGACTGCCATATCCAGGGATCCACCCCATAATCAGCATCCAAACCCTGACACCATTGCATACACTAGCAAGATTTTATCGAAAGGACCCAGATGTAGCTGTCTCTTGTGAGACTATGCCGGGGCCTAGCAAACACAGAAGTGGATGCTCACAGTCAGCTAATGGATGGATCACAGGGCTCCCAATGGAGGAGCTAGTGAAAGTAAGTACCCAAGGAGCTAAAGGGATCTGCAACCCTATAGGTGGAACAACATTATGAACTAACCAGTACTCTAGCTGCATATGTATCAAAAGATGACCTAGTCAGCCATCACTGGAAAGAGAGGCCCATTGGACATGCAATCTTTATATGCTCCAGTACAGGGGAACGCCAGGGCCAAAAAGGGGGAGTGGGTGGGTAGGGGAGTGGGAATGGGTGGGTATTGGTGACTTTTGGTATAGCATTGGAAATGTAAATGAGCTAAATACCTAATAAAAATGGAAAAAAAAAAAAAAAGAAAGGACCCAAGAGCTAAAGGTGTTTGGAGCCCCATAGGAGGAACAACAATATGAAAAGACCAGTACCAGAGCTCCCCAGGACTAAACTGAAAACCCACTAATACACAAGTTTGCAAAAACAATTCTTAACAGTAAGAGAATAGCTGGTGGAATCACCATTCCTGATCTCAAGCTTTATTACAGAGTACTAGTGATAAAAACTGCATGGTATTGGTACACAGACCGACATGTTGATTAATGGAATAGAATTGAAGATGCAGAATTAAAACCACACACTGAAGGTCAAATGATCTTTGACAAAGATGCCAAAAATATACAATGGAAAAAAGAAAGCATCTTCAGTGAATGGCACTTGTCTAACTGTCTGTCTGTATGTAGAGGAATGAAAATAGTACTATATTTATCACCCTGTAAAAAGCTCAAGTCAAAGTGGATCAAGGACCTCAACATAGAATCAGATACACTTAATCTAGTAGAAGAGAAAGTGGGAAAGAGCCTTGAACTCATTGGCACAGGGGGAAATTTCCTAAACAGCATTCCAATGGCTCATGCTCTAAGATCAAGATTTGATAAATGGGACCTCATGAAACTGGAAAGTTTCTGTAAGGCAAAAGACATAGTCAATAAGACAAATTGGCAACCTACAGACTGGGAAAAAATCTTCAGTAACCACACATCCGATAAAGGGCTAATATCCAAAATATATAAATAACTCAAGAAGTTAATCACCAAAAAACCCAAAATACTCTATCAAAAAATGGGTTATAGAACTAAACTGAGAATTTCCAACTGAGGAATATCAAATGGGTGAGAAGCACCTAAAGAAATGTTCAAAGTCCTTAGTGATCAGAGAAATGCAAATCAAAACAATCCTGAGATTCCACCTTACACCAATAAGAATGGCTAAGATCAAAACCTCGAGTGACAACCCCTGTTGGAAAGGATGTGGAGAAAGATGAAAAGTCCTCCATGGCTGGTAGGATTGCAAACTGGGATGACCACTCTGGAAATCAATCTGGAGGTTCCTCAAAAAATTGAAAATAGATCTACCTGAATATCCAGCTATACCACTCTTGGGAATATACCTAAAAGATGCCCCACCATGCCACAGGGTCACCTGTTCCACTATGTTCATAGTGGCCTTACTTTTGATAGCCAGAAGCTGGAAACAATCTTGATGTGTTGGGACAGAATAATGGATACAGAAAATGTGGTACATTTACACAATGTAATACTACACAGCTATTAAGAAGGAGGACATCCTGAGTTTTGTAGGTAACCAGATGGAACTAGAAAATATCATTCTTAGTGAGGTTACTCAGACCCAAAAGGGCATGCATGGTATGTACTCACTAGTAAATGAATATTAGCCAAAAAAATAAAAAATACAGAATACCCAAGATACAGTCCACAGAATTAAAAAAGGCCAACAAGCTGAAGTGCCCAAGTGAGGATGCCTCAGTCCTACTTGGGAGAGAGAAGAAAGCAATCACAAGTGGGAAGTCAGGGTGTGACCTGGGAGGGAAAGTAGAAGGGGGAAGAGTGGTGTGAGAAGGGAAGTTGGTCTGGTATTGGATGAGGGAAAATGACTGAAGTCCTGAGGGTGGACAGAAAGATTAAAAACAGGCAACCTTGGGAAATAGGAGGTTGGGGGACACTCCAAAATGCACTGGAAACCTAGGAGGGGAGAGACTCTCAGGACTCAAAAGGAGGGACCTTAGATGAAATACCCAACAGTAGGGAACCTATAGAGGCCACCTCCTGCAGAAAAACAGGACATCAGGTGAGAGATGGGGTTGCCATGCCACAGTCACACCTCTGACTCATATTTGTCTGAAAGAATTACAGGAACGGAAATGGAGAGGAGCCCAAGGATAAGAAGGTCCAGTGGCAGACCCAAAGTGGGATTCAGCTCAAGTGGAGGTCCCAAGGCCTAAGACTATTACTAAGTCTATGGAGCACTCACAAAAAGAGACCTATCATGACTACCCTCCAAAAGACCCAACAAGCAGCTGAACGAGTCAGATGCAGATATTTGCACCCAACCAAGGAATAAATTCAACTGACCCTTGTTTTTGAATTAGGGAAGGCTGAAAGAAACTGCGGAGAAGTGCAATCCTGTAGGAGAACCAGCAGTCTCAATTAATACGGACCCCCGAGGTCTCTCAAACACTGGACCACCAAAAGGACAGCATATACCAACCATCTGATTGCTGAGTCCCCCCATTACACATAAAGTTGACGACTTCTGGGTCTGTGTTCATTCAGAGATAATGCACCTAACTCTTAAGAAACTAGAGATCCCAAGAGACTGGAGACCCCAGGGGGTTGGATGTGGAGATTAGGTATGAGATGTGGAAGAGTTGGAGGGTGGATTGGGGAGGGAATAAAATATGGTGTGTAAAAAATAAATTAATTTTTAAAAACTTCACAACTCAATAAAAAGAAAAAGAAAGAATTGATATGTCAAACTGATTCCTAAACATCTAAGTTTATACCCTAGAAAAATAGTCACTCTTTCTACAATATCTGTATAAAACAAGGGAATGTTACAGAAGGTATAGGAAGACTATAAAAACTAGATGACAAATAGAAGAGTGGTCAATTCCTCAGTTTAGGTCTTGATTTCTTCTATATTGTCTTCAATATTTAAGAATCATTCTTCTGTCTCTTCTATTTTGCTGGTGAGTCCTACCTCTGTGCAGTGAAAATTTTAGGAACTTGTACAAGAAGCACAGAGGTAGGACTCACCACCAAAATAGAAAAGAAAGAAGAATGAATCTCAAATATTGAAGAGAATATAGAAGAAATCAATTTGTAGTCAAGGAAAAATTTGAATCCAGGTGTGGTGGCGCACATCTTTAATCCCAGCACCTGGGAGGCAGAGACAGGCAGATTTCGAGGCCAGCCTGGTCTACAAAGTGAGTTCCAGAACAGCGAGGGTTACACAGAGAAACCCTGTCTTGGAAAAAAACAACAACAACAACAACAACAACAACAAAAAATTGAATCTAATAGCATCAAGTAGAAAATACTCAAGAGAGTTTAGATGTTATAAAAATGAATCTAAAAATAATTATAGAAAAATGTGAAATTCAGTATAAAGCATAGAAAATGTTTTAAACAAAATCATAGGAAAACTCTTTTTTAGCTTAAAGAATGAGAGGTCTATCAAAGCGTAAGAAGTACACAGAAAAAAAATAGAACCAGAAAAGAAATTCTTCACTGCCCATAACAATAAAAAACAAAATGTACAGATCAAGACACAAATAGGAAGGAACTAACTACAAGTACTTTTTTTTTTCAGATAATATATGTATACATAAGTAACCCTACAAGTATAACCATGAAACCCATTATGGCTGATAAATACTTTCAATAAAGTAACTGAATACAAAATTAACCAACAAAAAATACCATTCTTCTTACATAAAAATTTAAAATGGACTGGGAAAAATATCAGGTAAACAACGCATTTCATAGTAGATTCAAATAATATAAACTATCTGTGGTACTTCTAACAAAGCAGGTGAAAGACTTGTATGATAAAACTTTAATACATTGAAGAAAGACACTGGGGAAGATATCAGATAGTAGAAAGATATTCCATACTCATGGATTAATAGGGCTAACATAGCAGAAATGTGTAACCTACCAATTAGAACCTTCATATTCAAACAAATTCCCAAAACATTTCTTGATAGATCTTGAAAGGATAATGTTCAGCTACAAATGGAAACATAAAAATCCAGGGTAGGTTTAACACTATTAAATAATGAAAGAATTTTTGTGTTCATCAATATGCTCCTTCTTAAATTTCACTTCAGAGCTATAGTAACAAAACCATCATGGTGTTGGAACAAAATTACACACATTTCTCACTGGAATTGAACTAAATACTCAGACATATGTAGTTTATACACTTATGGACACCTGTTTTATGATAACATCATATTATATACACTGGAAAATTACAGCATCAATGTACAGTTTGATACTGTTTGCACCATTTGTTCCTGTTTATGGTGGATGAATTAAAGTAGAAGATTACAAATTGATCAGTACCTACAACTTATCAAAAAACTTAACTTCAAGTAGATCAAGAACCTCAATATAACTCCAGATACAAAGAGTATGATAGAAGACAAAATGAGAAATCATTTTGAAACCCTTTACACACACACACACACACACACACACACACACACACACACACACACAACCTTTCTGAACAAGACATCATTAGCACAAGTACTTAAGAACACATAATAAATAAGATCTCATGAAACTGAAACTTCAAAGAACACTATCATTTGTAGAATTTTTTTTTTACCAGCTACACATTCGATAGAGTTAACACCTAAGATGTATGAAAATTTAAAAAGTTAGACATGGAGAAAAGAAATAATTTAAAAGGGGGTACATATAAAAACAAAATTCTCAAAAAGAAAACTCAAATGGCTATAAAAACACTTAAACATGTTCACCATACTTAGCCATGAATGATATGCAAGTCAAAACTTCACTGAAATTTCATCCTACACCCACCAATTACACTTTTCAATAAAAGAAATGACAGTTCTTACTGGTAAGGATGTGAAGTAAAAGGCACATATATCCGTTGCTCATAGGAGTGTAAATTAAAGAAATCACTGTGGTGGTTTCTCAGAAACCTGAGAGTAGATCTACCTCAAGGTATAGCTATTCTACTCCAGAGCACATACCTAAAGGATGCTTTCTTCTAGTGCAGGGACAGTTTTTCAATCATGCAAAAGAATATAGGCAAAATATTCAGAAATACACACACACACACACACACACACACACACACACACACACACACACACACACATACATGCATTCCAAATAAAATTACCAAGTAATGAGACCGACAATGAACAAACTGGACATCTCTCCTCACCGAATGAAGTTTCCAGTACCAGAACACAAGCAAATGTGCATCAGTGTAATTGTATCAGTGGACAATCAGCTCTTTTATAATATTTGTTGTCTAATTTTTTTAGTCTACAAGTAATCTGTATTTAACTGTGATTCACACAGATGTCCCTACAAAATCAAATTCTATTTCTCATAGCTTATTTCATCTTCCCTCTTCTTTTTCCACTACTATTTTTGTTAACTTAGAATTATTCTAATATATTTCTGAACCTACAACAATTCCTCAGTGTAAATATGATATCCAAGTTTTGTGCATTTAGTACAAATATTGAGTCATATTTGCTGAATAGACACAATGACTAGTTCCTCTAAACTGGATACTATTGTGACTTTCTTTATTTCATTGTTACATTCACTCTTTAGGAACAATGGTTTAAATACCCTGCCCTTTGTACCAGATCTTCATTTTCCTGAAGTACTAAACATTGATACAGCTCAAAAATGCAAGTGAGAGGTTCATACCTGTACTCAGTGCTACCATCTGGAGGAGAAACAAAACAACACAGTGTGCAGTAAGAGGTACTCCTATAGTTCCCATTACACCTGTGATGAGACATAAGTTAATCACTAGTTAAAACACAAATTTGGAGAAATCAAATACTTCCATATTTTCTACAACTGGTTTCCAAGCAAAGTTACCCACCATTAAGGCTCAATTTCTGACAATGAATAGTTTAACTACAGTCATTTATCCCAGATTTCTAAAATAATTATCACATTTTAAATTGGTGAATCTGGTGATCCTAGTTTTAGGAAAGTTCCATGTAATGAATAGATTGCTTCAGATGTTTCTTCCCCATTAGAGAATCACAAACTCCCAGACTTGATGGTATCATCTGGATTTGCAAGCTTTATTATATTGGCTGTCTTTCCAGAAAATTTTATGGAACTAACAAACAGATACAAGTCTCAAAAGCCTTTTGGTATACTGTCATATTTAGTTCAATTTAATTAGAGAAAAGTTATGATACAGATTTAGCCTTACAATTTTTAGAATAATTACATTAGCATTTTAGAATCCTATGACTTTCTTGTCCAAAATTATTAAAATTTAGTTTTAGGGAGAATTCATAATTTGAATATGTTTTGGGGACCTTATTGTTAGTAAAAAGTTAATGTTAAAAATAAACTTTCATACTCAAATGTGAAGGCTTTTTATCAGTTACTTAGTATTTTGGGCTCCAATAAAGTGATGAAATGGATAGTTTTCTATTTCTATCAATCACAAACATAAAAGTTTAGGTACTATGGTTGTAGAGACATGGGAAATTGAAAGGAACCTTAAAATTAATATAATCTATACCTTTGTCTTGTGTCCTATATTTTTAAGAAATACCAAAATATTTGTGATATATTCTTTTTCAATTTTAAATAAACAAAATAAATTTTTTTCCTATATATCAAATATGTTTTACAATTTTTTAAAAAAATTATTTTCTTTGTGTGTATGTGTGTTTTACCTGCATATATGTAAGTATACCACTTGTTTTTATGATGAACACATAGAGAAAAAGAAGTTCTTGAACATTCAGAAACCAAAGTTAAAGTTAGTTTTGAATCACCATACAAGTTTCAAAATTAAACCTGGGTCTTCTGCCAAATCAAAACCCATTTCACTTAGTACTAGAGTCAAATATGGTTATGTACCGTCTTATGGGTTCTAGAAGTAATTCTGGACCCAACACAAGAGCACACAGTCTTCTTAACTACTTACACATCTCTCCACCCCTCCTTCTTTTATATTTTATTATTGTATATCAATTATACACAGTAGATATCATTATGACATATTTAAACATGTATTTACTTAATATTCACCTTCTTTGCCCTCTCTTGAAACCTTCCATTCTCTCTAATTTTCCTCATTCCAACTACTTGCCTTCATACTTTCATGTTTTTATTTTTTAATTTATTGTTTTTGATAATTCTAATCAAACTCAAAGTGTCTGTAATTAGGATATATTGCTGGGCTATGGTAAAGTTTTGTTCACGAGAAAATAGTTCATTAATGGATACACCCCTGAAAATCATCTCTTCTCCGACTGTCAATTATTAGTTTCATATAAAGCTTCAGAGTGGGATGAGATCTTGTGAGTTTCTCCCACTTTCACAATGTTAAATGATGGATATTGATCCTTTGCAGGACTTGTGTAGGTAATCACAGTTGCTATGAGTTAAAATATTTCCAAGTAAAGTTTAATGTTCTATTAAGAATGTCTATTTTTTCCCTTCCTTTAGCATTCTGTTAAAATGTGATGTGTGCATTCTATGTGCTATAGTGTGGCATTTCAAAATGTAAACTTTACAAGTTAAAACTATTGATGATCTCTTCCAGTTCTTTTAAAAACATAAGATAAATGGGTCTTTTTGTTTGTTTGTTTTCAAGAAAAGGATTCTCATGCTATCATAACTCTGGCTCTCCTGGAACTTGGTCTGTAGACCCAGCTGGCCTTGAACTCAAAGACACAGTACTGACTTTGCCTGTGGATTGCTGGGATTAAAGGCATGTAATAATTTATCTGGGTACAGTTAATTATTTTAAACTAGAGTTTCTCTACTACATTTATTTCTCCTAGATAATTATACATTTGTAAATTCTCAAAAGAATAATTATCTCCCATTTCTCCATCTCTTTGCATTTTCTAGATCCTAGTGATGATGAGTCTTGCTGTCTACTACGAAACCAACACTTTAAAAATATTTAAATTGAAATAGAATTATATTACATTTTCACTACCCTTCCTTCCTCCAGCTTCACTCACACTAACCCCTCTCAAGCCAAGAGCATCTTTTTTTTATTATTGCTACACACATACATATATCTATATATACAGATCTATCTATCTCTCATGTATATAAACATATGTACATTATATATATGTTTGACATTATTATATCGCAATATACAATGTCTTTTTATTATAAAAATAATAATACAGAAATGTGTACAATTGTGTATATATACTTGTGTGTGTGTGTGTGTGTGTGTGTGTGTGTGTGTGTGTGTGTGTGTGTGTGTGTGAACATATCCTGCTGAATCATTTGATTTCTGTTTGGTTTGAAGGTTGACCACTCTGCATTGGACAAGCAAAAGTAGGCTCATTCCTGGGAGAAACCAAATCTTCTACAAGCAGTCATTAGTTCTTTGTAGTTCCTTGTCTACAGTTGGAATCACTGTAAAATTTTCTTCTTATACATTAACATGTCTGTTAATTCTATTGTTCCAGTCCTTTTTATGTAACCATTTCAATGAAATCAGGCTTTAAAACTTCCACTCATGACTAAAAATATGAAGTACATTTCGTTTTTGCTAGCCTATTTTAGAAAACACACTTCTAAAAGCACATTTCAGAAACTCAACAGGTTAATCTCACATATTCTACCCATTTCTGATTTTGTTCATTACAACTAAACACAATAGAGAAGGTCTTTTGGTTGATCTCATGGGACAGGCATGCATTTCATTTTATGTACCTGAGAAAAAAATAGTCATAGGCACATATTTTCTTTGCCCTGATATAAGGGCAATACATAACCTGAGCTCAGTATCCACTAAGATTCAATTTCACAGAGTCACTTTCAGATTTCAACTGATATATAAAAGAAACATGGAATCCCCACCAAAATGCATTAACTTTCCATCTATCTGAACTCTGAAATCTACTAATCATTATATACTTCTGTCTAAGTCCTTGTAATGTATTTCTAAGGGGACAGTATTCTTCCCAGTAGGCACAAGGAACTAGAAAGTGTAGAAAAATAAAAATTATCTGTGAAGACAGAACCATATCCTAAAAGCTTACTAAGTTCTCTTACTTACCTGAGCCTGTTGATCCTAAGTCAGCTCTCTTGTCCATATAAAAGTAGCAGTTGTGTCACCTGTGTTTCTAATAATGCTTCAACACTTTTTTCAAGCCACAAAGCACTCCAGAGTCAGATAGAGATCGGGGAAACTAAATACCAACACCCATCTCCTACCCTGAAAATCTGGCCAAATGATTCTATAAGCCTGAAAATTACGACAGGGCTGGGCATGTCAACTCACAAGGAAAATCTTTGTTTGCCTGACTGACTGCATTTGGTATTACTCAAGTACTATCAGGAGTTGCCTCACCCATGGAAGAAATAAAACAAAATTGGACCCCTACCTGCCATACACTGAGTACAGAATGAAAAGCTGTGTTGAATGCATTTCAAATTCTAGACCTATACATATAAAGGGGAGGATTTTAGAAACTCAAGCAAGAAATTTTAAGTGATGATAATTCATTTAAGGAAGTTTCATACCGTTAATAATATTTGGCAATAATCTTGAAATTAGAAAACATCAAACTAACAAACAAAGACAAAACAAAAACAAAAAACAGTTAGTCCCATTAAGCAAAGAGGCACAGTAGTACCCCAAGCTGAAAGAGCACCCTAAAACCAGGGTAACAAGTCTTCACAGAGCCTATAATTTGGCCCAGTCTCAATACCTGGTACATTTTTTGTTTGCTTGTTTTTGTTGTTGTTTGTTTGTTTTCAAGACAGGGTTTCTCTGTATAGCCCTGGCTGTCCTGGAACTAACTTTGTAGATCAGGTTGGCCTTGAACTCATAAATCTGCCTGCCTCTGCCTCCCAAGTGCTGGGATTAAAGGCATGCACCACCACTGTCCGGCCCTGGTACATCTTAAAGACACAAAATAAAGTATTCAATCAAAAAGCTCCCAGTAATATCCATAGCTTGACTGGGAGAACAGATGGGGACAAATAACAAGAGGTGAGCATCAGGAAAATATAAGAGGGTAAAGAACTTTAAAATACATATGTGATATGTATATCAAGACACATACTCATCAATTATGTACACATAGAAAACAATATGACATTTACTGAAGAAGCTAGAAATAGATTTTCCACTAGGTACAGCTATACAATTTTAGGTATATAACTGCCCCCCCCCAAAAAAAAAAAAAACCGACATCACACTAAAAAAAAAAAAAAAGGTCATTCATTGTATTAATTAGGGTTTCTATTATTGTGAAGAGGAACCAGGACAATGAAAACTCTTTTTTAAAAATTACTTATATATTTATTCACATACATCATAATATCTGCCCCCTCTTTTCCAAGTCCATCCTTCACACAATTCCTCCCTCACTCCACCTGCATTTCTCCTCTGAGAAGAGAAAGAACACCCTGGATATTATCGCTCCCTGACACATCACCTCATTGTAGGACTAGGCACATCTTCCCCACTGACATAAGAAAAGGCACCCCAGTTAGAGGAATAGGATCCATAGGCAGATAACTGATTCATGGATAGTCCCACTTCAATTGTTGGACAACCTGCATGAAAGCCATGCTGCACATGTGCTACATATGTGCAGGGGGCCTAAATGCACCTCATGTTCATTCTTTCATTGGTGTTTCTGTCTCTGGGAGTCCATAAAAATTTATATTAGTTGACACTGTTGGTCTTCCTGTGGAGTCCTTCTCTCCAACTCATTCCTACTCCTCAATTCTTCCATAAGACTCCACAAACTCCATCTAATGTTTGATTGTGGGTCTCTGCATGTGTTTCCATTGTCATCTGGGTGGAGCCTCTCAGAGAATAGCTATGGTAGGCACCTGTGTTCAAGAATAACAGAGTATATGCAAACATAATGGTGTCAAGAATTGGTTCTTAGCCGGGCAGTGGTGACACATGCCTTTTATCCCAGCACTCAGGAGGCATAGACAAGCAGATTTCTGAGTTTGAGGCCAGCCTGGTCTACAGAGGGAGTTCCAGGACAGCCAGGGCCACACAGAGAAACTGTCTTAAAAAACAAACAAACAACCAAAATTGGTTCTTGCTCCAGGAGGTAGATATCAATTTGGGCCAGTCATTTATTGGACATTTTCTCCAACTCTGTTCTATCTTTGACACTGCACATGTAGGCTGGACACATTTTGAGTCGCAGCTCTTGTGGGTGGGCTGCTGTCACTTCTTCCTCAGTTAGAAGTCTTGTCTGGCTACATGATGTGGCCACTTCAGGGCCCATCTCCCACATTGCTAAGAATATCAGTTAGAGTTACCCCCTTAGACACCCTGGGAACTCTAACTGTCCCTGGTCTCTGGAACATGCTATAAATGTCCCTCACTCAGTTGACTGCCAACTTTGATATCTCTCCCCTGCTCTCCCTACACCTGATGCCACTCCCATCCTGCTCCTTTCCCATGCCCTCTCCCACCCTGATCCCTCCATCTATCAACTTCCAATATCTATTGTATTTTATTTTCTGAGACAGATTCAACCATCTTCCTTTGGGCTGTTTTGTTATTTGGTTTCTTTTGGTCTGTGGATTGTAGTCTGGTTATTCTGTTTTTTATTGCCAATATCCAATTATAAGTGAGCAAATCCCATGTATGTCCTTTTGGATACCTCACTCAGGATGATATTTCCTAGTTACATCCATTAGCCTTTAAAATTCATGTTGTCCTTGCTTTAAAAGCTGAGTAGTATTACATTTTGTAAATTAACCATATTTTCTGTATCCATTCTCCAGTGGAGGGACATCTAGGTTGCTTCCTGCTTCTGGATATTACAAATAAAGAAATTATGAACATAGTTGAGCTAGTATACTGGTGGTATGGTAGAACATCTTTTAGATATTTGTCAAGAAGTGGTATACCTGTTTCTTGAGGTAAAACTTGTCCCAATTTGAAAGAAACTGCCGAATTAATTTCCAGAGTGGTTGTACAAGTTTGTACTCCCATTAGCAATGTAAAAAATGTTTCTCTTGCTCAACATTATCATCACCACCCATCATGTATTCTACTTTGAGTACTATATCTTAGGCAATCTGATGGGTGTAATGTGGAATCTTAGAGTCATTTTAATTTGAATCTCCATGATGACTAAGAACTTTCAAAGTTTCTTTAAGACTTCATTGACCACTAGAGATTCTTCTATTCAGAATTCTCTGTTCAGCTCTGTACCCCAGATTTTAATTGGGTTATTTGGGTCACTGGCATCTAACTTCTTTAGCTCTTTATATAATTTGAATATTAGTTCTTTGTTAGATGTATGATTGGTGAAGATCTTTTCCTAATATATATGCTGTAATATTTTTTATTTTTATGATGTTCTTTGCTTTATAAAAGGTTTTCAGTTATTTTTTCAATATAAGTAGGCTGTGATGTTTTCCTATTGATGATGTTCTTTGTTTTATAGAAGATTTTGAGTTTCATGGGGTCTTATTGCCTAAGCTATGGGTGTTCTGTTTGGGATTTGTCTCTTGTACCAATGAATTCAAGGTTATTTCCATTTTATATTTTATTAGATAGTTGATCTGTTTGTTATTGCGGTATTTAATGCACTTTAAAGTGGTTTTTTCTCAGGGTAATAAATATGGATGTATTAGCATTCGTCTACATGCACATATCCAGTCAAACCAGCACTCTTTGTTTAAGCACCCTTCTCCATTGTATTGTTTAGGTTCTCTGTCACAAATCACGTGTTCATAGGAGTCTGACTTTATTTCTTTCTTTTTTATTTGATTCCATTGGTCAATCTGTCCTTTCTATACCAAATTGTGTGGGTAGGAAAAGGCGATATCTCTTGAAGATGTGCTTATAGACTTAGGTGATCTAAATATAGTATAAAAACAAGTTTGAGATAAGTAATAAAGATGAGAAAATATATTTTATAAATAAAACAAGTGAATGCATGCAGTTATATAAGTAATTGTCTTCAATGAAATAATCTGGACATAAAAAGATAAACATTTTCTGTTATATGTGAATACAACCCTTGATTTTTGCATATATCTCTATCTACTATATCTCTATCTCAATTTCTCTCTGACTCTGTCTCTCTCTGTCTGTCTGTCTCTCTGTCTTTCTCCATCTCTGTCTCTCTATCTCTTTGCCTCTCTGTCTCTCTCTCTCTCTCTCTCTCTGTCTCTCTCTCTCTCTCTCTCTCTCTCTCTGTATATATATATATATATATATATATATATATATATATATATATATATGAAAATTTGTAAAGGACCCTAATAGAGCAGATGTCTTTAAAAGGAAGGGGAAGAAGACTAGAATATTCATATAAGGGAGAATAATAGTGAAATAGGAAGGATTACATTAGAGTGAGTGTTGGAAAGCAGGTGTGAGGAGGAAATATGTGAGAGATAACTAATAGTAACATGACTTTTAAAGAGACAAATGGAAGGCTCTTACTGTAGAACCTTTTAAAATATATACAAAAGCATATAGCAAAAGGTGTTCAAATCAGAATAATGACAGGGACAGTTCCCCAATTAGACACTTCCTAATAGTAAATAAATACCTTAGTACTGGAAATAAGTAATCTTTTTTGAATAGGCAGCCAATGGATCTGTTAGGCCCCAAATCTTATAGTCTATTTTGGTACCCTATAAGTCACAATAAAAATTGAACTAATAGAATGCATATTCATTATAAAATTGAATTCATTCAGTTTATATAATAGGATCTAGAGTTTCAATACATGAATCTTGATGTCTTTTTAGTCCTAATCCAGTGTGGAAGTTCTAGAAGTTCCTCAGAATGTTACTGATACTCAGTTTAGATTAGATGACCATAGCAACTTGATTGTGTATTATCAGAGGATGTTGCAGCAACAGTAATAGGTATACAAGGAGAGATATATGTGCTCAGGAAGAAGAAATGTCAAGCAGGTAACAAGGCTTATTCTTCAGACTTTGAATGTAAGACCTACATAGAATGTAGATCTCTTCCCTTTCCCTCAATTGTTCAGTTATTTTCTCTAAGTATATAAATGTCCATTTTTTTTTCTAGGAATTAGGTCTGGAAGGAGTAAAGGGCAGAGCAAAGTTATTCAGGAAACCAGTGAGATTATTGAGCTTCTCTATAAAGCCTAAATAAGGAGTTAATTATAGGGTGTGGCTTCTCTCTTCTCTCCCTGCAGCAGGTTGCACTTGAAAAGCCTTTAACCATCAGGTAAGAGGGCTTCTCCTTCCCCTTGCAGATGAAATATTTTTCTTCTTCTGTCTCTTGTTCTCTATCATCTAACCCCATGAAACTGAAGAAGTGTTGCTATATCATGTAGGAAGAAGCCTCTGAATACTTAAGTGAGCATCTTATAACCCTCTAGATCCCTCACAAGCAGGCATAGGCAGTAAACAAGACTAGGAAGGAAAATGGTTTTGCAAGGGTATACAGCTAAACACCCCATGAATGCTATCACTTGTCTTAGAATTTAGTCATTCACAACTCCATGGATAGAAAAGTATGTTGAATGTTTTAGTAATTTATATAGTCAGGCAGTGGTGGCATATGCCTTTAATCCCAGCACTTGAAATACAGAGGCAGGTGGATTTCTGATTTCAAGGCCAGCCTGGTCTACAGAGTGAGTTCCAGGACAGCCAGGGCTATACAGAGAAAATCTGTCTTGATAAAAGAAACAAACAAAAACTTCTTTACATAAAAGGTTACATATTTTGTTTATTTCAAGTCATCAATGCTCTAGGTACTTCATTAGATAAATCATTTTAAAGTTTATTATAATAATAATATAATGGAAATGCTAAGCAGTTGTTCTATATTTTTTATTTTCTTTATATTTGTTTTTCTCTCATACAATATATCCATCCCATCCCATCCCTCCCATCCTAGCTCTACCTGAGTGTTCTGCTTTCTTTCATGACCAAACTGCAATGTAAACATGTATTTTCTTAGTCAATATAAAATTTATCAAGAGATTAGAGCAGTTCTACAAAAAAAAAAAAAAAAAAAAAAAAAAAAAAAAGTGGCTGCTCCATACTATTCTGGGAAGTTTGTTTCTTCCAATTGATCAAGTTGTCCATGATAATTGAGATACACTGTTATGGTAGATATGGAACTAGGTAGTTCTCAGATTTACAGTTTTGAGCTTTCATGCATATGCCAGGAATAAAACCTATGTCCTCTGGAATTATAGGCTGTACTTCTAACAATGAACCATATTTACTATTTTTTAAACTGTACAATTATACTCAAGCAGGAGAAAACTACTACTTTACCTTAAAATAACAAAGTATAACTTAAAATAACAGTCTACATTAATATGTGAACTCTCGAGAAAACAAGTGAACACTGACTAATAATGACTTATAAATCAGGACCTTCAAGAGAAAAAAATGACCATATTAGTCTTAAAAAATTACTCTTCTTGTTTACTTACACTTACATTTTAATCTGTGTCAATAACAATAGAATAGTTGTAAAAGTGAAAATTGTCACCAAAATTCATGCCAGCATTACAGTATTCACCATCCAGCTATTTACAAGGAAAATAAGAAATCTAAAATAAAAACTGAAAAATTCCATTCCTATTACATAGAAATTCAAAACATGTTATATTATATAGAAAAATGTGTCTTCTATTATAACCAAAGCTAAAAAAAAAAAAAAAAAAAAAAAAAAAAAAAAAAAAAAAAAAAAAAAAAAAAAACAAACCTTGAAATAAAGAGTCATTCTGAGATTATTTGGGTGAATCCAATTATGAATAAAATTCTTAAAAGTAGAGATGTTCACTAGCTGCTGAGTGTGAATGAAGAAAGTATAGAGTGATCTAAGACTAAAAGTGACCTGACTCTTCTTCATTTGGCAAGTTACATGGGAAGCATATGATATAATTCAACTGAGTGTCCATGTCACCTAGCAAGAAAAGGGAGCTCTACAATCCCAATTGCAAGGAACTAATAGGTCACCTCAATGTAAAAATCGTGTGAATTAATGAAGTTCTGATTAATAATATAATTGCACAACCTATACAATGAGCAACTATACCAGGCCAGTACATTGAGTTTTTTTCTTGACGCCGGGAAAAATCCTGTCTTTAGTCCAATGAAATCAATTTTAGAATTTTGCTATCCAGACATATAATAACAAATTTCTCTAGATTTTATGCACTAAATGTAAGGGAGTTTCTTGTGCTATTCAGAAAATTAAATGTAACAGGAAAAGAACAAAATGAATTCTAGTACTATGTCCCCAAAATATAAGGATATATGCATGCCCTTACAATGGCTTCACACTCATTTTTTTGCATTTAAAATACATTTATTAGACAACTTACTGAAAATACAGAGCTTTAATAATGCATGCAAAAGTGTTATCATAAATAGTATCTAATAAACACGAATCAGAAATATTTTATAGAAAATGACCAAAGCAATAACTTTCTCTAAAAATCTGGTATATGACTTTTAATCTCTTTAGAATGGACTCTGCTTTAATAATTAATGATATTTTCACACAATTAAAGAACAAAACAGTTGATAGAAAGTTGGCCCATCACTTTCTGTATACCTGATGTTCACTTATTTTCTTTTTACCGACTTGATTTTTGTACACAAATTAAAGCACCTACATCATTACCTGAAGAAAACCAACAACTTGGTTTTCCCCTGCAATAATCTGACTTGCTAATTTACAGGGAAAGCAGTATTTTGAAAAGTCCAAAAAGCTTTCCAAATGTGTTAGTAAGAAAAGTAATGCTTGATTGCACTATAACAGGAAGTAGGGTTGCTGTTTGACCAAAAATGTACTATGAGATGTAAGATCGGTCTTTAAAATGACTTAAAATATATGTTCTTTGAAGATTTTCATAACTGAGCACTTTTTAAAATACAGAGTTTAGATAAATATCAATATGTTGACAAAAATGAATTCACGATATTTCTTACCTTTACTTCTTATAAAATAGTCAAGACCTATTAAACTCCTTCATCATCAATGGCAATCAGATAAGCCACAGGTCTTTAAACTGTAAAAGATGATATGTACTTCACAACTCCCAAGAGATTTACCGCACGTAAAGCAGACTTTTACAACTGTGGATGAGACTGTGCTTCAGTCTTGGACATAACCATTCTTTATGGTCATTAAAAGTTATTGAGTTAACTGTTCATTACATGGTTTAATCTTCAGTTTTACTTTTTGCTCTACTTTTAGGAGAACACAGAAGTGGATGCTCACAGTCAGCTATTGCATGGAACACAGGGCCCCTAATAGAGGAGCTAGAGAAAGCACCCAAGGAGCTGAAGGGGTCTGCAACCCTATAGGTGGAACAACAATATGAACTAACCAGTACTCCCAGAGCTCATGTCTCTAGCTTCGTATGGAGCAGAAGATAGTCTAGTTGGTCATCATTGGAAAGAGAGACCCATTGGTCTTGCAAACTTTATATGCCCCAGTACAAGGGAACACCAGGGCCAAGAAGTAGGAGTGGGTGGGTAGGGTAGCATGAGGGGGAGGTAATAGGGGGCTTTCGTGATAGCATTTGAAATGTAAATGAAGAAAATACCTAATAAAAATTGGAAAATAAAGAAGAGATAAGATTAAATTCTTGTAACCTCTAAATTTCAGACACCTTTATACTGAAGTTAAACATTAAATATTATTAACATTTTGGCAGAGTACTTATTTTAACCTAACTACTCCAACTCTCCTAAAAGTTTCACACTCTTGTTAAGGTGGCCCAGTGAACTACAAAAGAACATTGATAACTGAAAAAAATGATTCCTGTAGAACATGAGAGGTTCCCTAAAAAGAAGTCATAAGGGAGGGACAAATAGTAATCCTGGACTGAAAAGAATGATGAAGTAAACCAAAATGAAACATGGAACACAATAACAGAAAACATTTGATCAAAGATAGTGCATAATCTTTAATTAAAAAGACAAAGATTATTTAGAATTTTCAGATAGAGAGGAAATTTCAAACATTAAAGGAATTAAAAACTTCTATACCATGTGAGAAACAGTCATGCATCTAAGGTTTGCATGATAAAAGTTATGGAAAGAAAAGAGACATTATTTAAAGAAATGATAGATCAAAACTTGACAACTTTAGGAAATCATAGGAGCATCAGACTACAAAAAGTTCAATAGGCTCTAATGAAGTTAAACCCAACGCAGTTTTTTTTTTAAACCAGGATATCTCATATATAAGCTGTCAAATTTAAAAGAGTACCCAGTCATACAAAGTTGAAACCATTGTACACACCATTATATTTTAATATGTGAATCTTGGACAATACCTACAGATCTAGGTAATATTATCTAAGGAAGTCTGTCATTTTTGAATGACAGAGAATATAAAATATATAGAACTGTAAATAAATATCACAGAAGAAAATTCCTAAAGACTCAAATATACAATAAAGAATATAATATTTAGGGTATCTGTGATCATAGAATAACCAGTATTTTAAAAAGCAATTTTATTCCAGTCAGATTTTGCATATGTCTTTAATCTCAGCTTTTAGGAGGAAGAGAAAAATATATCTTTGAGTTTGAGGTCAGTCTGGTCTACAGAGCAAGTTCCAAAATGTCCAGGGTAAACAAAAATCTTTTTGTTTTGTTTTCTTTTGTTTTGTTTTCTTTTGTTTTTAGAGACAGGGTTTCTCTGTGTATTCCTGGCTGTCCTGGAACTCACTCAGTAGACCAGGCTTGCCTCGAACTCAGAAATTTGCCTGCCTTTGCCTACCAAGTGCTGGGATTAAAGACATGTGCCACCACGCCCAGCTCAGAAAATCCTTTCTTGAAAATCCAATAATGATGATAATTGTGGTAGTGGTGGTGGTTGTGATGGTAGAGGGGGAGGTAGTTGTACTAGTGGTGATAGTGATGTGCTGATGGTGATGAATGATGATGTTTGTGGTGGCATTGATGATGATGTTAAGAGATTGCCCAAAATGGTTGAACATAGATGACCAAATCTTATTGCCTTGAAAAGTAATAAATAAACCAAGAAATGGATTACAGTAGCTAAAAGACAATATGTAAATGAAACAGATGAAAGAAAAGAACCCTGTAATGCACAAAGACTGAAAACTAAAGCAAAGACAAAAATATTGAGCAGTCTGGCTCTCCATAAGAAGGTATGCCTGATCCCATGCACTCCATTTTCCAGCCCACAACTCTGTCTGCTTTTTTCAAGGCCCTCTGGCAACAGAGACATCACCCCACAACTCCACCTGCTTTCAAGATGGTCACCCAGATAATAGGAACATCAGGCAAGATCCGTCATTATATACCCTTTGCCCACCCATGCCCCTTAAAGCACACCAAGCAGCAAGAAACTGCACACCTTCCACTGGGTTCTATTTTCAGGCCCACCACACTGTGTGGTTTGGGGATAGCATGCAGGAACAAGGGACCCCAGGCCATTATAGTACTAGGGATCCTAGATGTACCATTAGCATCCTACATGCAAAATATGACATAGGCCACAAAAAAAAGAAGAGGCATTCTCCTGGATGTACAGACTCTCTGGTCATATAAATATCACTCAAGACAGAAGACAGATAAATCAGAAACTGTCAAGATCAAACAAGCTAATAAAAAGCAGGTGATCTTTCTGTGATGAGTCTGCCTTGGATTATATTCCATGACAGATTTGCTCCATGAGGCAAGGACCAGAAATAATTAATTTTTGAAAGATTCCTGCTGTTAATATGTTTTTTTTCTGTTATCATTAAATGGAAATGACAATCACCAGGTGTTAGCCCACCCTCTTGAGCAGATCTCTAAAGAACAACAAAGATGTACTGTTTTGTAGCAGTGCTATATAGACAAATAGATGACTCCTTAATTCTTAGTGATAATCCTGTAAAAGAATCCTTAAAATTATATTTGTAGTTATTAAACTCTTATATAGTCAGACGGTTATTAGGTTCTCTCCGATAATCAAAAATGCACTGAGAACTCTGCCAGTCTTTAGAGTCATGAGTTAATAATTTCTGAGAAAGCAAGCAGGCATCTACTTCTCAAAGCACATTCTAAAAGGTTAAAAACCATTAACCCAAAGGTCATAAAAGGGGAAATATCAATTTATTATAGGTGTTAGTACAGAAGATAAAATATTGACTAGGTTTATTTATATAAACCATCATTAATTACTTAGTTATTAGTTATTGTTTTGACTATCCATGAACCTGGGGAGTTGTAACAGGGGGTGACATTTAACCACATAATAACTCCTAAGGATACACATGTAAACATTCTCTATTGTAAACATCTTATTCAATTTATGATTTGGATTTAAGGGTAAAAATGCCAAGGACCAGATGGGTTTAGTACAGAGTTCTATCAGACATTCAAAGAAGACCTAATACCAATACACCTCAAACTATTCCATAAAATAGAAACAGAAGGTACTCTACCCAATTCAATATATGAAGCAACAACTACTCTGATACCTAAATGACACAAAGACCCAAGAAAGAAAGAGAACTTCAGACCAACTTCCTTTATGAATATCGATGCAAAAATACTCAATAAAATTCTCACAATACAAATCCAAGAACATACCAAAATGATCATCCATTATGATAAGTAGGCTTCATCCCAGAGAGGCAGAAATATTTCAATATATGGAAATTCATCAATTGAATACACTATATAAAAAAACATACACACACACACACACACACACACACACACACACACTCACACAAAACCATATGATCAGCTCATTAGATGCTGAGAAAGCATTTGACAAAATCCAACATACATTCTGATAAAAGTTTTGGAAAGATCAGGAATTCAAGGCCCATACCTAAACATAATAAAAGCAATATACAGCAAACCAGTAGCCATCATTAAACTAAATGTAGAGAATTTTGAAGCAATCCCACTAAAATCAGTGACTAGACAAGGCAGCACACTTTCTCCCTACCTATTCAATATAGTACTTGAAGTCCTAGCCAGAGCAATTGGACAAAAAAAGGAGATCAAGGGGATACAAATAAGAAAGGAAGAAGTCAAAATATCACTATTTATAAATGATATGATAGTATACTTAAGTGACAACAAAAATTCCACCAAAGAACTCATAAACCTGATTAAAACAAAAACAAAAACAAAAACAAAAACAAAAACTTCAGCAAATTAGCTGGATATAAAATTAATTCAAAAAATTAGCGGACTTCCTCTACTCAAAGGATAAACAGGCTGAGAAAGAAATTAGGGAAATAACACCCTTTAAGATAGCCACAAATAATATAAAATATCTTGATGTGAAAGATCTGTATGATAAGAACATCAAGTATCTGAACAAAAAAAAATCAAAGATCATCTCAATAGATGGAAAGATATCCCATCTTCATAGATTGGCAGGATTAATATAGTAAAAATGGCTATCTTGCACAAAGAAATCTATAGGTTCAGTGCAATCCCTATCAAAATTCCAACTCAATTCTTCACAGAGTTATAAAGGGCAATTTACAAATGCATCTGGAATCACAAAAAAACCTAGGATAGCAAAAACTATTCTCAACAATAAAAGAACTTCTGGTGGAATCACCATCTCTGATCACAAGCTATACTACAGAACAATTATGATTAAAAACTGCATGATATTGGTACATTGAAAGGCAGGCAGATCAATGGAATAGAGTTGAAGACCCAGAAATGAACCCACACACCTATGGTCACTTGATGTTTGACCAAGGAACTAAAACCATACAGTAGGGAAAAAGACAGCATTTTCAACAAATGGTACTGGCTCAACTGGCAGTTAGCATGTAGAAGAATATAAATGAATCCATTCTTATCTCCTTGTACAAAGTTCAATCCCAAGTGGTTCAAAGATCTCCACATAAAACCAGATACACTGAAAGATATAGAGGAGAGAGTAGGGAAGAGCTTCAAACATATGGGCACAGGGGAAACTTCCTGAAAAGAACACAAATGGTTTGTGCTGTAAGATCAAAAATTGACAAATGGTACCTCATAAATTGCAAAGCTTCTATAAGACAAAGGACACTGTCAATAAGACAAAAAGGCCACCAACAGATTGGGAAAAGATATTTACCAATCCTAAATTCAATAGAGGGCTAAAATCCAATATATACAAAGAAGTCAAGAAGTTAGACTCCAGAGAAACAAATAACCTTATTAAAAATGGGCTACAGAGCTAAACAAATAATTCTCAACTGAGGAATACTGAATGGCTAAGAAACAGCTAAAAAAAAAAAAAAGTTCAACATAGTCATCACTGAATTGCAAATCAAAACAACCCTGAAATTCCACCTCACATCAGTCAGAATGGCTAAGATCAAAGTCATGTGACAGCAGATACTGCTGAGGATGTGGAGAAAGAGGAACACTCCTCCATTACTGTTGGGATTGGCAGCTGGTACAACAACTCTGGAAATCAGTTTGGCAGAAACTATTGCAGATGCCAACAAGTGCTTCCTGACAGGAGCCTGATCTACCTGTCTCCTGAGAGGCTCTGCCAGTGACTGAAAAAATACAGAAGTGTATGATCACAAGCATCCATTGGACTGATCCCAAGGTCCCCAATGAAGGAGCTAGAGAAAGGACCCAAGGAGCCGAAAGGGTCTGTGGCTCCATAGGAGGAACAACAATATGAACTAACCAGTACCCCCAGAGATCCCAGGGACTAAACCACCTACCAAAGAATACACATGGTCGGACGCATGACTCCAGCTGCATATGTACCAAAGGATGTCCTAGATGTTCATCAATGGGAGGAGAGCCCCTTGCTCCTGTGAAGGCTCTATCCCACACTGAAGGTGAATATGAGGTCCAGGAGGTAGGAGTGGGTGGGTTGGTGAGCAGGGGGTAAAGAAGATAGGGGGGCTTTGGTGTGGAAACTAGGAGAGGGAAAAACATATGAAATGTAAATAAAGAAAATATCTAATAAAAAGCTTTTGGTCAACTTCTTTTCATGTCATCGTGTAGTCTCAAAGATATATCAATGCTGCAGACAAAGATATGAAACAGGAACTGAGCTGAGGACCCTTTTATTAGACAAAACTTTTTAGACAGAACTGAACTGAACTGTGAAGAATATTTTAGACAGAAGTGAACTCAAGAAGAACTTAGAAGTAAAGGTATAGCATTGGAAGAAAAGGCATTGAGAGTAAGAGCATTGTTTTGATTTCAGAGCAAGAGAGAGCTATAAGGAGTATGCCAAATGGAAAAACTTAGTAACTACAAGGCAAGTTAAAAATCTAAGAGAAAAATATGCAGAATGCAGATGGAAAGAGGAAAAGAAAAAGAAAAAGCTGTAGAGAGAGCAGAAAGAGCAGGGAGACTTCTCCTTAACCTGGGGCAGTTACTTCACTCAGCTTATTTCCTAGTTCCATCCATTTGCCTGCAAATCTCAGGATGCCCTCATTCTTAATAGTTGAGTATTATTCCATTGTGAAATGAACCACATTTTCTGTATCCATTCTTCTGTCGTGGGACATCTGGATTGTTTCCAGCTTCTGGCTATCACAAACAAGGCTGCAGTCTCAATTAACCTGGACCCCTGATAACTCTCAGACATTGGATCACAGACCAGAGAGCATACACCAACTGATATGGGTCCCCCAATACAGCAGAGGACTTCTGGGTCTGGGTTTAGTCTGAGATGATTCACCTAACCCTTTGGAGTCTGGACACCCCTGGGAGTTCAGAGGGCTGGTGGGGTGGGGGTGAAGCTTTGGGACATCATTGTGGAGACAGGTAAGGAGGTATGGGATGTGGAATGTTTGGAGGGTGAACTGGGAGGGTAATAAAATCTGGAGTTTAAAATAAGTAAATTAATAAATTAATTTTAAAACATGAGTCAAGCAGGTTTTTATAGCAAATATAAAATTAGCAAATATAAAATAGCAAAGCAGCTTGTTTTACTGAAAGAACAAAGGTTTCTTCTTATAGACTGGGGTTTAATTCATTTAGTGATAAAAAGGTAGTCATTTTTTTCTTTCTCTTTGCAACAAACATTGGAGGTCATTTTTCATCGAGAATGAGTGAAGTCTTTATGCACTGGTGTTTAGCCTTTTGCTGTATTTATATTGGTAAGTATAGAGGGGTGTGTGTGTGTGTGTGTGCGTGTGTGTATGTATGTATGTATGTATGTAATAATGAGACTGTGTGTAATCTGGGGCCAACTGCTGTATAAATGAGTATTTATGGAACTGTAAATGAATTTATGAGACTTTAATCCATATTTACTAGTGTAAAATATTTTCATTTTGAAAGCATGATTATCTTCTTTTGGTTTCATAGAAATTTACTGCTCCAAACTCCCCCCAGCCTGAAAAGGGAAAGGCATCTGGATAAAGGTAAAAACGGCTGTAGCAGTTAATCATTTACATAATAACCTGCTGTTGTACAATGAGGTGCTAAATGACAGAGCTTGCAGTCTCTGGCCTCAAAAGAACTCAGGCAGGTCAGCAACAGTAGCAAAGTAATTTAGACTGACAGAGGTGAATGATTTATTATTATACACAAATCCTAAATATCTTGTAAGACCAAGTCTTACCCCTGCCAATGCTCTCCCTGCTCTGCTGCCTCAAGTAGAACCAAACAAGAAAGAAGACCTTCCAATGCTGGCCCCCCAGCAAAAAAATCCCAGGAGAAAAAAATATTAAAAAATACATTCATTCAACAAGAACAAACTCAGAAATCAGCACCTAACCCTATAATAACCATAAAACCCAAATGGCCAGAAACAAGTGTAGGAAAAAAATCGACAATTTCCAGGGTTCTATAACACCACAAGAGCAGATATATATACTGTAGCAAGCCATAGATATTTTAACACTGCTGAAGCACAAGGAAATGAGCTTAAACATAATTTTAGGAGGATAGTAGGGGCCTTCAAAGAGGAAATGAATAAACCCCTTAACAAAATCTAGGAAAATGCGATCAAACAAGTGAAGAAAATCAATAAAATTGTTTAAGGCCTGAAAACAGAAAATCAAAAGAAAAAAAGCAATAAACAAAACATAAACTGGGGGAATCCTGGAGATGGAAAATCTAGGTAAATAAACAACAACTACAGATGCAAGGATCTCCAACAGAATACAAGAAATGGAAGTAAAAAACTCAGGCATAGAAGATATGATAGAAAAAATTATACATCAGTCAAAGAACATGTTATGTATAAAATGTTTTTAACACAAAAACATGGAGAAAACATGAAACACTATGAAAATACCAAACCCAAGAATAATAACAATACAATAAGGGTGCACACTTTTTTTTATTACATATTTTCCTCAATTACGTTTCCAATGCTATCCCAAAAGTCCCCCATACCCTCCACCCCCCCACTTCCCTACCCACTCATTCCCATTTTTTTTTTTTTTTTTTTTTTTGGCCCTGGCATTCCCCTGTACTGGGGCATATACAGTTTTGGTGCACACTTTTAATCCCAGCACTCAGGATGCAGAGGCAGGCTGATTTCTGATTTCGAGGCTAGCCTGGTCTACAAAGTGAGTTCCAGGACAGCCAGGGTTATACAGAGAAACCCTGTCTCAAAAAACAACAACAACAACAACAAAACAAACAACAACAACAAAAGAATACAAGAAGGAAATGATTCTCAGTTCCACAGCTCAGAAAATATTTTCAACAAAATCATAGAATAAAAATGTCCTAACTTAAAGAAAGATATGTTTGTAAAGATACAAGAAGATTATAGAACACCAGATAGATTGGACCAGAAAAACTCCCTGCCTCATAATAATCAAAACAATAAATGTAAAAATAAAGAATAGTAAAAGCTGAAAGAGGAAAAGCCAAGTAGCATATAACAGCATATTTATTAGAATTACATGTGACTTTTCAACAAAGATTCAAAGCTATAAGTACCTGGCCAGATATATTTCAGATTCTAAGAGACCACAGATGCCATCCCACACTACTTTACCCAGGAAAACTTTCAGTTACCATAGAGGAAGAAAACAAGATATTTCATGACAAAACCAAATCTAAACACTATCTATTCACAAAATATTGCCCTACAGAAAATACTACGATGAAAACTCCAACCCAAGGAGTAAACTACACTCAAGAAAACACAGGAAGTAAGTAATTTCATACCAGCAAAACAAAAGGAAGGGAAGCACACACTACATACATACATGCACACACACACACACACACACACACACACACACACACACACACACTGCCACCACCATTAATATGCTTTAAAATTTATGGCACCAATTCCCCAATAGGAAGACACAGACTAAAGAAATGGATGAAAATTGGGATATATCATTATAGTATATACAAGAAACAGACCTCAATATCAAACAAAGAAATTACCTCAGAATAAGTGGTTGGAAAAAGTACTTCCAGGTGAATGGACCCAAGAAGCAAGCTCATGTATCAATTCCTAATAACTAATGAAATAGACTTGATTATCAAGTAAAATTAATAAAAAATATTGGGAAGTAAAATTCACGCTTAAAGAATATGGTGTCTCAATTCTGAATATCTGTGCCTTGACTGTAAGGGCATGCATATTTTCAGCACCTATGGAACTTCTCCAAAATTGACAATATACTTGGTTACATATCAAATCTTAACAGATATAAGCAAATTGAAATAAAACCCTGTATCTTATCAGAACACTATGGCTTAAAGCTGAACTTCAACAACAGAAAAAAAAAAAAAAAACAGAAAACCTACAAACCCTTAGAAACAGACAATTCTGTACTCTGTTCACTAAATCAAGGGAAAAGGAAAGAAATTAAAGATTTGGTAGAATTAGATTAAATGAATGCTCATTATACCCAAATGTATGGGACAGAAGGAAAGTAATGCTAAGAGGAAAGTTCATACTACTAAATGCCTTCATAAATAAATACATGAGGTCCCATACTAGCAACTTAACAGAACACCTGAAAGCTCTAGAATCATAAGACGCAACTTTCATAACAGCAACTAATAATATAAAATATCTTGGCATAAATTGAACCATTCAAATCAAAGTCCAGTATAACAAGTACTTCTCGTCTTTGAAAAAAGAAATTGGAGAAGCTGTCAGAAGATAAAAAGATCTCCCATGCTCATGAGTCACCAGAATTAACATAATGCATATGTTAACATAGTAAATATTAACATAGTAAATGAGTAACTCAGTGGTTTTCTCTGTCTGGGAGATTACTACCAGAAGACCCAGAAATAACTCTCCTCGGCATATACCCAGAAGATTTTCCAACTGGTAATAAGGACACATGCTCCACTATGTTCATAGCAGCCTTATTTATAATAGCCAGAAGCTGGAAAGAACACAGATGTCCCTCAACAGAGGAATACATACAGAAAATGTGGTACATTTACACAATGGAGTACTAGTCAGCTATTAAAAACAATGAATTTATGAAATTTTTAGGCAAATGGATGTATATGGAAGATATCATCCTGAGTGAGGTAACCCAATCACAAAAAAAGTCACTTGAAATGCACTCACTGATAAGTGGATATTATCCCAGAAATTTAAAATACCCAAGATACAATTTGCAAAACACAAGAAAATCAAGAAGGACGACCAATGTGTGGATACTTCATTCCTCCTTAGAATAGGGAACAAATACCCATTGAAGGAGTTACAGAGACAAAGTTTAGAGATGGGACAGAAGGATTGACCATGCAGAGACGGCCTCATTTGGTGATCTGTGCCATAATCAACCACCAAACACAGACACAATTGCATATGCCAGCAAGGACCTTGCTATAGCTTAGTCTAGTAAGGCTATGCCAGTGCCTGGCAATTACAGAAGTGGAGGCTCAGCGTCTACGATTGGATGGAATACAGGTCCCCCAATGGAGGAGCTAGAGAAAGTACACAAGTAGCTGAAGGGTCTGCAACCCTATAGGTGGAAAAACAATATGAACTAATCATTACCCTCAAAGCTCATGTCTCTAGCTGCATATGTAGCAGAAGATGGCCTCGTCGGCCATCATTTGGAAGGGATGCCCCTTGGTCTTGCAAACTTTATATGCCCCAATACAGGGAAATTCCAGGGCCAAGAAGTGGGAGTGGGTGGGTAGGGGAGCAGGGCAGGGGGAGTGTATAGGTAACTTTCGGGATAGCATTTGAAATGTAAATAAAGAAAATATCTAATAATAAAAAATATGTTTAAGAATGTTATAAGTTAAATACATACCATAGTTCAAACTCTTTAAAAGTATGAAATATATATACATATTTATTATAAAATATAAATATTTAATGTCTTGTATGATTTTTATATATGCATACATATATATAGTAACATATATATTAACCTTCAATTAACAAAACTCTTCTGAGTAATGTATGCATAGAAATGTAAGTATAAATTTAAAACATTTGTCTGCAAGTGTTCAATTGATATTAAAGAGAGGTAACTGTTGCTTCCAAATATGTTTGTTTTGTAGGTGGCTTTCTATGCTTGTGGCTTTTTTGTGCTTCTGGCTTTAAGTGCTTGTGGCTTATGACTTTGTTGTGAGATGCTTAATATCTTGTCCTTTCTTTGGTTCAGGTATCTCCCTTGTATTGGACTTTTCTTTCCAGGATCCTCTGTAGATAGATACTGTTTGAATTTGCTTTTGTCCTGGAATACTTTGATTTCTCCATCTATGTTGGCTGAGAGTTTGCTGGGTATAGTAGCCTTGACTAGCATTTGTGTTCTCTTAGTATCTGCATGACCTCTGACCAGACTCTTCTGGCTTTCATAGTCTCAGTTAAGAAGTCTGGTGTAGTTCTGATAGGCCTATCTTTGTATGTTCCTTGGCTTTTTCCCCTTGCATCTTTTAATATTTTCTTTGCTCTGTGAATTTAGTGTTTTGATAGTTATGTGATGAGAAGATTTTCATTTTTGATCCCATTTATTTGGTGTTATATAGGCTTCTTGCACCTTTATAGCTATCTCTTTCTTTAGGTTGGGAAAGTTTTCTTCTATGATTTTGTTGAAGACATTTTCAGATCATTTGAGCTGGTAATCTTTGTTCTCCTCAATTCTGATTATTCTTAGATTTGGTTTTTCCCTTGTGTCCTCAATTTCCTGGATGCTTTCAGTTAGGAGTTTTTTGTTTTGAATTTTCTTTGACAGTTGATTCAATGTTTTCTATTGTATCTTCTACACCTGAGATTCTCTCTTCTATCTCTTGTATTCTGTTGGCAATACTTACATCTGCAATTCCTGACCTCATTTCTAGGTTTTCCATTTCCAGGTTTGCCTACATTTGTGTTTTCTTTATTGTTTCTACTTCTATTTTTATGTCTTGGATTGATTTATTCAATTCCTTCACCTCTTTACCTCTGTTTTCTTGTGTTTCTTTCAGTGAGTTATTCACAACCTCATTAAAGGACTCTATTATCTACATGAGATATGATTTTAGGACAGATTCCTGATTTTCAGGTGTGTTGGTGTATTCATGGCTTGCTGTTGTGGGAGAACTGGATTCTGATGATGCCCACATGTTTTGGCTTCTGTTGCTTTTGGTCTTGTGCTTGCCTTTCATCATCTGGATATCCCTGGTGTTTGTTAGTCTGGGTGACTATATGGTGTCTGACTCTTTTGTCCCTGGTTTGCTTCTGGTGTCCTGGTAGGACTGCAGTCCTGGCTGTATCCAACCATCTGTGGGGCCTTTCAACTGGGGCTTTTCACAGGAGCAGAGAAGCTGGTGATCTGTTGTCCTGGATGCAGTAGATCTCCTGGAATTCCTTCAGACAACTGTTCTCATTGCAGTAGGTCCTCAACTACTCTGAGTATAGCCTGTCCTCTAGAATGGATCAGGATATGGAGTCTTCATGGGAGAAGACCAACTAGAGGTCTGCCTAGGAGCAAGGGCCTGCTGGAAGGGATGGATGGGATGGAAGGAGAGACGTATTCCCTAGGGCAGGGATTTGGTGGGTAATGGGTCCAGAGTCTACCAGGCTCTCAGGAGCAGCTCTGGAACTGGGAATGTGGGGTTTGTGGGGGTGGGTTCTTACCAAGTGTTCTGTGTGCAGCAGGTCCTCTAGGATGGATCAGGATGTGCTTCATGGGAGCAGACTAAATAGGGGTCTGCCCCAGCCGCAAGGACTGGGCAGAAGGGGTGGAAGGGGAAGAAGGGCTTGTCTTTTCTTCTTTATCTCATTCTACTTTTTGAGGGAGACAAGTTATATGCTAAAGTATTTAGAAAGTGTCTTTATGTTTATGATTAATGCAACTACTTTAATGTTGTTTTACATTAATCCACACTAATAATTATACATTTAGGTTATTATGGACCCTTTTCGGTAACATTTATGTCTTATTTTATATTTTTCTGCATTTTGTCTTATTATATTTTTTCATTCTTAAAATCATTTTGTTTACATATTCCAAAGTTGTCTCCCTTTCCAGTCCCATCTCCAAGAGTTCTTTGCCCCTTCTTCCATCTTCTTTGCCTCTGAAAGGGTTCTCCCCCATACCCTTCTACTACCCTCACCCACCCATCCCTACTTTACCCAACTCCATGCATCCATCTTTCCTGGGGCATCAAGTCTGTGCAAGATTAGGTGCTTCCTCTCCCACTGAAGCCAGACAAGACAGTCCTCTGCTATATATGTGCCAAGGGCCAGGGGCCAGCCACTGTATGCTCTTTGGTTGGTTCCTTAGTCTTTGGGAGCTACGAGGTATATGGGTTAGTTGATACTGTTGGTCTTCCTATGGGGTTTTCATTCCCTTCAGATCCTTCAATCTTTCCCCTAACTCTTCCACAGGTGTTCTTGGCATCAGTCCAATGATTGGCTGTAAAAATTTTTATGTTTCTCAATCAGCTCTGGGTAGAGCCTCTCAGAGGACAGCCATTCTAGGCTCCTGTCTGCATGGCATCAGTAATAGTGTCAGGATCTGATGCCTGCCCATGGGATGCATCCTGTCTTAGTCAGGGTTTTTATTCCTGGACAAACATTATGACCAAGAAGCAAGTTGGGGAGGAAAGGGTTTATTCAGCTTACACTTCCACACTGCTGTTCATCACCAAAGGAAGTCAGGACTGGAACTCAAACAGGTCAGAAAGCAGGAGCTGATGCAGAAGCCATGGAGGGATTAGCTTGCTTTCTTATAGAACCCAAGACTACCAGCCCAGAGATGGTACCACCCACAAGGCCACCTCCTCCCTTGATCACCAATTGGGAAAATGCCTTACAACTGGATATCATGGAGGTATTTCCCCAGCTGAAGCTCCTTTCTCTGTGATAACTCCAGCCTGAGCCAAGTTGATACAAAACTACAGATTCCATGTTGTGCTTGTCACTGGATGTCCATTCCTTCAAACGCTGCTCCATTTTGTCCCTGTATTTCTTTTAGACATGAACAGTTCTGGGTCAAAAAAATTAAAGTTCATTTTTGACACCATCTCTTCACTAGGAGCCTTTTCTGTCTACAATTTTAAGAAAACATCTGATATAGAAGAATATGGAACCATGTTGTATTTCAAGGAATGTGTCTGCAAGGAGTAGTTACATACATACATGAAATGCTTGGGACTTAATCCTTAGAAAGTGTCTCTATTTTGGTAAGTAGTAAAAGTTTGACTAGTTTTTGACTTGAAAAAGAAAATGGGCCCCCAAGGGCATGATGAAAAATTAAATAACTTTTGCCAACCACTTCTTTCTCTTTTCATTTTTTCCACTGCAGTGTTAACAAACTCGCTCAAACACATACTTATAGAATCATGATTTCTTTTCCCAATTGTGGGCCCAAATGACCAGGGTCAGAACATAACGCAACTCAAAATAAATGTTCTACTCACTCATTTCCATCAGACATTCAGTCACAATTTTGAGAAAAGTAACTAAAGTAACACTTTTGTGAATTATATCATCCTGTGCTAATATTGATTTGGAAATATTTTCTGCTAACACATTCATGGGAGTAAAGGAAATCAAGTTCAATTTGTGATGTGACTGATGGGACACACATATTATTGAAAATAAAATATTGTGGGAAATATATTACAACATGCTACATTACTATATATGCATCTATAGAATTTAATAATAAAATGAGAATTTACTATCTACATTTTTAGTTTACACTTTCTTATAGAAACCAAAATTCAGAAAAATAGAAATCATATATAATATGTGTCATTTACCATGTTACAAGTAACATCAACCATATATTGAATATTTTAAAAAATATAATCACTAAAGAACACACAGGGGCTGGACCTAGATCCCCTACACATTTGTAGCAGATATACAGCTTGCTCTTCCTGCATGTCTGCTAACAATTGGAATGGGGGCTTTCTCTGACTCTACTACTGCAATTGCATTCCCTTTCCCAAGCTGGTATGCCTGGTTTGGCCTCAGTGGAAGAGGATGTACTTTGTTCTTCTGGGAATAGATGTCCCACAGTATGGTAGCATCCAATGTGTATTTACCCCTCTCTGGGGAGGGGGAGTAGGATGGGGAATTTGTAAAGATGGGACTTGGAAGGGAGGAGGGAGGGAGGCTGATATGTGGATGTAAATTATAATAAAAATAAGCAAATTATTGAAAATTGAAATAAATATGAAATATGAGATCAGGTACTTCCAGTTTTTGCAGAATGAATATTTTAGCCTTACCTCATAAGCAATCTCTCCTACCTACTTTCTCTTCATTTTTCTCTCTTTCATCATTTTCTGTCTTATACACAATCAGAGGTACATAGGAGACAGCAACTTTGAAATGTAACAGGATTTATTCATGAATACTGTAATTAAGAACCAGTAGTAGGCCATCATTGGAAAGAGAAGCCCCTTGGACTTGCAAACTTTATATGCCCCAGTACAGGGGAACGCTAGGGCCAAGAAGTAGGAGTGGGAGGGTAGGGGAGCAGGGCAGGGGGAGGGTATTGGGGACTTTTGGGATAGCATTTGAAATGTAAATGAAGAAAATATCTATTAAAAATTAAAAAAAAAAGAAAAAGAAAAAGCAGTCCACAGATTCAATGCAATCCTCATCAAAATTCCAACACAATTCTTCAAAGACATAGAAAGAGCAATTCTTAATTTCATATGGAAAAAAAAAACCTCAGAATAGCAAAAAATTATATTCTCAATAAAAAAGAACTTCTGGGGGACCATAGGTGTGTGGGTTCATTTCTGGGTCTTCAATTCTGCTCCAATCATCTTCCTGACTGTCTCTGTACGAACACCCTGTGGTTTTTATCATTATGGCTCTGTAATACAGCTTGATGTCAGGGATGGTTATTCCACCAGAAGTTCTTTTATTGTTGAGAATAGTTTTTGCTATCCTGTTTTGTTTTGTTGTTGTTGTTGTTTGTTTTTTGTTTTTCAAAATGTATTTGCAAATTGCTCTTTCTAAATATGTGAATAATTGATTCAGAATTTTTATGGGGATGGCATGGAATTTGTAGATTTCTTGTGGCAAGATGTCCATTTTTACTATATTAATACTGCCAATCCATGAGCATGGGAGATCTTTCCATCTTCTGAGATCGTCTTTGATTTCTTTCTTCAGAGACTTGAAGTTCTTGTCATACAGATCTTTCACTTGCTTGGTTAGAGTCACACCAAGGAATGTAATAATATTTGTGATGGGTGTCATTTCCATCATTTCTTTCTCAGCCTGTTTATCCTGTGAGTAGAGAAAACCTACTGATTAGTTTGAGTTAATTTTATATGCAACCACTTTTCTGAGTTTATCAGCTTTAGGAGTCCTCTGGTGGAATGTTTGGGGTCACTTAAATATACAATTATATCATCTGCAAATAGTGATGTTTTGACTTCTTCCTTTCCAGTTTGTATCCTTTGACTGCCTTTTGCTGTCTAATTGCCCTAGCTAGAACTTCAAGTACTATGTTGAATAATCAGGTAGAGAGTGGGTGCTACGCCCACTTCAGTGAAGTCTGCTTGGCAGGCTGAGAAGACTGGAAGCACTCACGAGGCAGGGAGTTTCAAGGAAACTCAACCTCCTAGAACCAGGCATTCTCATAACCCATATACTCATACCCTATCCCCACCTTAGACTGGTGTATGGATCCACGTGCTCTCTTTCAGTATTTTTTTTTATAAATGCCTTTAAAGATTGAATTCTGACATAGGTAAGCCTCTACCAGTGTTCCAAAGTCCTAGAAAATCCTTGAAGCCAATGAGCTTGGAATTCAGTAGGAATTCAGTGAGAAGGTTGCCTATTCAGTAACATTCAAATTTACTTCTAGTAGAGACAGTGAAACTAATTAGGCATTACAAAGAATGGAGCTAGAATAGCTCAGGGCTAGTCTGCAGAGTGATTACTTAGGACAGTAGCCAGTCTTACCCAAACATGGAATACACAATGGCCTAGCTAATAGGTGGATTTGCCATGTAAGAGTTAGGGAATCCCACTGAGACAGGAATCTTCACTACAGCCAGGTATAGCAGGCTATATTTCATATTAGAAGAAAGTTGGTGAATTCTTCTGGCAAATGAAAGTTCCCCACAGATTCTTTAAAGAACAGCCAAGTTACACTCATACAAGAATTTATCAAGGCCTAGGAAATAGGAGGTTTGTTGTATTGCATTATTCATGAGAAGATCTGCTAGAGCAGAATCCCTGGTGCTAGCTTTCACAAGGCTCAAAGGAGTAGCAGAAATTGTGACTAGGGTGTGAAATCCTTACCTGCCATTAGCTGACCCTAAGCATAGCTGTTTTATCTTTACTGTAAATATTACTTGGTTCCTATAAGTCCTTTTGAAGTCATTCTTTGTTTTGTGTCAGGTAACTTCAATGTACTTTGCCTGCTGTGACAGCCTACCCCTTTATTTTCTGTATTATATAAGACTGGTGTTCTCTTTGTGACAATACACTCAGATACAACATGTTCTCTCGTGTCACTTCTGTTTGTCATTCGCTGACTGCTTGCCCACCTGCAACTAGAGACCCGTTCTATGCAGACAGGGACATTTAACATGAAAGGATCCTGAATTTTTTCGAATGCTTTTTCAGTATCTAATGAGATAATCATGTGTTTTTTTTCTTTGAGATTGTTTATGTAGTGGATTATGTTGATAGATCTTCATACATTGAAACATCCCTGCATCCCTGGGTTGAAGCATACTTGACCATGGTCAATGATCATTTTTATGTGTTCTTGGAATCACTTGGCAAGAATTTTATTGAGTATTTTTGCAACAATGTTTATAAGGGGGAATGGGGCAACGTTTGCTTTCTTTGTTTGGTCTTTGTGTGGTTTAGGTATAAGTGTAATTGTGGCTTCACAGAATGAATTGGGTAGTGTACCTTCTGTTTCTATTTTTGTGGAATAGTTTGAAGAGTATTAGTATTAGGTCTTCTTTAATTGTCTGATATAATTCTACAGTAAACCATCTGGTCCTAGGCTTTTTTGTTTGTTTGTTTGTTTGGAGACTATTAATGACTGCTTCTGTTTCTTTAGGGGTTATGGCACTGTTTTTGTGTTTTATCTGATCATGCTTAAACTTTGGCTCCTTGTATGTATCTAGAAAATTGTCCCTTTCATTCAAGTTTTCTAATTTAGTTGAGTATAAACTTTTGTAGGAGGATCTGAAAATCTTTTGAATTTCCACAGTTTTTATTTTTATCTCTTACATTTCATCTCTGATTTTATTAATTTAGATACTGTCTCTGTGTCCTGGCTAAGGGCTTATCTATTTTGTTGATTTTCTCAAAGAACCAGCTCCTGGTTTGACTGATTCTTTCTATAGTTCTTTTTGTTTCTAGTTGGTTCATTTCAGCCCTGAGTTTGATTATTTCCTGCCCTCTACTCCTTTTGGGTGTATTTGCTTCTTTTTGTTATAGCTCTTTCAGGTGTGCTGTTAAGTTGTCACTGTAAACTTTCTCCAGTTTCCTTTTGGAGGAACTTATAGCTATGAGTTTTACTCTTAGGACTGCTTTCATTGTATCCCATAAGATTTCATATGATGTGTCTTCATTTTCATTAAACTCTAAAGTCTTTAATTTCTTTCTTTATTTCTTACTTGACCAAGTTATCATTGAGTAGATTGTTGTTCAGCTTCCAAGTTTATGTGGGCTTTCTATTGTTTATGTTGTTATTGAATACCAGGCTTAGTTCATGGTGATCTGATAGGGTGCATGGGATTATTTCAATCTTCTTGTATCTGTTCAGGCCTTTTTTGTGGCCAGTTTTATGGTTAATTTTTGAAAAGGTACCATGAGATGCAGAGAAGAAAGTATATTCTTTTGTTTAAGGATGAAATGTTCTCTCTCTCTCTCTCTTTCTCTCTCTCTCTCTCTCTCTCTCTATATATATATATATATATATATATATATATATATATATATATGTGTATATTAATTCCATTTGGTTCATAACTTTTGTTAGTTTCCCCGTGTCTTTGTTTAGTTTGTTTCCATTAGCTGTCCATTGCTGAGATTGGGGTATAAAGTCTCCCACTATTATTGTGTGGGGTGTGATTTGTTCTTTGAGCTTTCATAAACTTTCTTTTATGAGAGTGGGTGCCTTTACATTTGAAGCATAGATGTTCAGAATTGAGAGTTCATCATGGTAGTTTTTTTTTTTCCCTTTGACCAGTATGAAGTGGGGCAGCCTTTGGATGGCCTTTCCTTCAGACTCTGCTCCACACTTTGTCCCCTTATTTCCTCCTGTGAGCATTTTGTTCCCCCTTCTAAGAAGCACTGAAATATCCACACCTTTGTTTCCTTCTTCTTGAACTTCATATGGTCTCTGAATTATATTTTGGGTGTTCTGAACTTTTGAGCTAATAGCCATTTATCAGTGAGTGCATACCATTAGCACTCTTTTGTGAATGGGTTATGTAACTCAGAATGATATTTTTTAGTTTCCATCCATTTTCCTGTGAATTACATAAAGTCATTGTTTTTAATAGCTGAGATAAATTGTCTAAATGTACCACATTTTCAGTATCCATTCCTCTGTTGAGGGACATCTGGTTTCTTTCCAGCTTCTGGCTATTATAATTATGGCTGCTTTGTACATAGTGGAACATGTGTCCTTATTACATGTTGGGGCATCTTCTGCCTAGGAGTAGTATAGCTGGATCTTCAGGTAGTACTATGTCCAAATTTTCTGAGGAAATGCTACACTGCATTCCAGAGTGATTGTACCACCTTGCAATCCCACCAACAATGGAAGAGTGTTCTTCTTCCCCCACATCCTCACCAGCACCTCCTCTCATTTGAGTTTTTAATCTTAGCCATTCTGACTCGTGTAAAGTGGAATCTCAGGGTTGTTTTGACTTGGATTTCCCTGATTACTAAGGATGTTGAACATTTCTTTGGATGCCTCTTAGCCATTCAAGTTTCCTCAGTTGAGAGTTCTCTGTATAGCTCTGTGCCCCACATTTTAATAATGTTACTTGGTTCTCTAGAGTAATACTTCTTGATTTCTGTGTCTATATTGGATATTAGCCCTCTATTGTATGTAGGATTTGTAAATATATTTTTGTAATCTGTTGTGTTGCTGTCTTGTCCTATTGACAGTGACCTTTTCCTCACAGAAGCTTTGCAATTTCATGAGGTCCCATTTGTCGATTCTTGATACTAGAGCATAAGCCATTGATTATCTGTTCAGGAAATATTCCCCCATGCCCATCAAAATGATCAAGTAGGGTTCATCCTAGGGATGCAGGGATATTTCAATATTTGTAAGTCCATAAATGTTATTCACTAAATAAACAAACTCAAAGGAAAAAAAAAAAACAACATGATCATTTCTTTAGGTCCTGAAAAAGCATTTGACAAAAGTCAACATCACTTCATGTTAAAAGTATTGGAAAAAAACAGGAATTCAAGACCCAAACGGAAACATAGTAAAAGCAATACACAGCAAACCAGTAGCCAACATCAAAATAAATTGAGAGAAACTTGAAGCAATTTCACTAAAGTCAGAGACTACAAAAGGTTGTCAATTCTCTCCCTATCTATTCAATATAGTACTCAAAGTTCTAGCCAGAGCAATTATACAAGAAAATAATTTCAAAGGGACACAAATTATAAAGGAAGATATCAAAATATCACTATATATAGCAGACATGTTACTATACTTATATGACCCCAAAAATACCACCAGAGAACTGAGTTTTTAATCTTAGCCATTCTGACTCGTGTAAAGTGGAATATCAGGGTTGTTTTGACTTGGATTTCCCTGATTACTAAGGATGTTGAACATTTCTTTGGATGCCTCTTAGCCATTCAAGTTTCCTCAGTTGAAAGTTCTCTGTATAGCTCTGAAACCAGAGGAACAACTTCAGCAAAGTGGCTGGATATAAAATCAACTTAAACAAATCAGTATCCTTCCTCTATTCAAAGGATAAATGGTCTGAGAAAGAAATTAGGGAAATGACACCCTTCACAATAGTCCCAAACAATATAAAATATCTAGGTGAGATTCTAACCAAAGAAGTGAAAGATCTGTATGACAAGAACTTAAAGTCTCTGAAGAAAGAAATCAAAGATCTGAGAAGATGGAAAGATCTCATGGATTGGCAGGATTAATATAGTAAAAATGGACATTTTACCAAAAGCAATCTACAGATTCAGTGCAATCCCCATCAAAATTCAAACTGAATTCTTCATAGAGTTATAAAGAGCAATCTGCAAATTCTTCTGGAATAACAAAAAATCCAGGAGAGCGAAAACTATTCTGAACAATAATAGAACGTCTGGGGGAACCACCATCACTGAGCTTAAGCTGTACTACAAAACAATAGTGATAAAAATGGCATGGTATTGGTACAGTGGCAGGCAGGTACATCAATGGAATAGAATTGGAGACCCAAGCCAGGCAGTGGTGGTGCACACCTTTAATCCTAGTACTTGGGAGGCAGAGGCAGGTGGATTTCTGAGTTCAAGGCCAGCCTGGTCTACAGAGTGAGCTCCAGAACAGCCAGCACTACACACAGAAACCCTGTCTCAAAAAATCCAAACCTAAACCAAAAAGAATTGGAGACCCAAAATGAACCCACACACCTATGGTCACTTGATCTTTGACAAAGGATCTAAATTCATCCAGTGGACCAAAGAAAATATTTTCAACAAATGGTGCTGGTTCAACTGGTGGTCAACAAGTAGAAGAATGCAAATCAATGCTTCTTAGCATGGTGGCTCCCTCTCTCTTATACTTCAAGTGAGACTTTCCTATTTCAACAGACAAAATGAGCATCCACCAGTTCCCAATATCCAGTATCAGTCATCCCATCAGTCTTCTGTGTCTACCTTGACTGTACATTTAATCTCCAGCCTCCAGCATGACTTGTTATCAGTCTGCAGTATCTAGCTCAACCACTCATTCAGTGGCTGTTTGACTTGCTCTGGCTTAGCTTCTGATTGGTTCAAGCTACATCATATCTCAACTGGTACTATTCATTTCCAACCTGCAGTCTGTTTTTGCTTTCGTGGTGATATTTCTATAACAAAAATAATCTTTAGAAACTGAATTTAGACGCCTGATATCACCACTAATTCTGATCAGGGGTGTTCTAGAGCAATAAAAGCCAATGACATTTTATGTTCTCACAAAGACCAGAGCTGGTACCAGTAGGAGGAACAGAGGGAAGAGGTTCCAGTTCTGAGGTTGATGACATAATCTACTTACCACAGAGTTTACTTTTATAATGCGCTGCTTGGGACAGGGAAAGAAAGATAAATAGTGATTACCCACATCTTGGTAAGCATCCAGATAAGTGCACCAGGCCCTCTGCTAAGTCAGACATCATAGAGAGTGTTGAGAGATCAAATACAGGCCTCAGATTCCACATCAGGTCTGAAGTCTGCAAGCATTGAGCTCAGCCTCTATTTCCATGTTGTATTCTTGGGCAGAAACCCTGAGGGAATTTGAAGGAGGCTGACTTTTTTTTTTTTCTCTTCTTTGGAGACAAATATTTTCTAGGGCTAGGTAATAGGTAATCTCTCCTACTGAAATATGTTGGAACTGTGGTAAGAAAAAGCTGCCCTTTGGTACCCAGCTGTTGAGATCCCCTCTTCCCTACTTCAAAGAATTTGTAGATAAGAGGGCCTTTGTGGCTTGGCGTGTTCCTGTGCTCCTGTGCCCTCCTGCCTTTCCCATGCTAAATATGCACAAGAAAATTTACCTTCCTTTTCTTTCTAGTATTAGATTGTTACCCTAGAGCTTAAAAGGACAAGGTGTGTGTGTGTGTGTGTGTGTGTGTGTGTGTGTGTGTGTGTGTAGGGAGGGAACTGATGATCCATTCAAATGTCCTTAAGGGCCTCCAGCTGTGTACCACAGGACATTGTTCCTTCTGAGGAACTCCTACCTGCATGGAAGAGTGAGGCTCTGCTTGGCTAGCAATGGAAAGGAATGCTTGTAACCTGGAAAGGCAGCTGAGGGAAGAAGAGTTGGGTGAAAGGATCTTAGGAGAGGAAAGAAGGCATTTTTGTCTCCTGACTAAATGAGGCAAAGGCTCTCCGCTTTGGAGGGAATGAATTTCCACTAATGCAGAGTCCTTATTTCACAGGAAATAACCATCTGGGTGATCAGATGGTTAGAGATCGAGCACTAAAACAAATCATAGTCCATTTAAAGACATATTGATGCTTCTTTAAATTCCATAGTGAGTCAGCCCTACCCTGTATCCCCAAGGATCTCCAAGTAAACACAGGGTAACACTACAGTTGTCAATTAATTTGGAAGCAAGCTTCAAAACATGGAAAGGGTGTGGCTACAGGCTGTAGACAAAATCAAGCTGAAGTCTCAGAGTATATGGGCTTATGCCCTAGGAATTTGAGATTTTCAGAACATTTCATGAAACACTTTGAAATGAAACTCAAAATAACTTGATATGTTGGCTGAGTGTTGAATTGCTACTTTTTAAATTGTATTTTAGTATGGTTAAGAGATAGGAACCACAGGGGTAACCCTGTGTGTGGGGAATTGCAGGCTGGTCTGCAGTCAAGCTGAGGTCTGAATCCCAATGGTCATAATTCACCTTCATGACACAGTAGGCATTCCCTCATGCTCCTGGAACTCTGGCCCCTACCTAAGTTATCACCTCCCACAGCCCCTGTTGGGGCCGGCCTGCGGCTCTCATATCTGGGTTTGAGCCTGGGAGGTATCTTGGAACTGAAAGAAAAGAGGGAATTTAGGCAGGTAGAGAGAGAAATGGAGCCAAGACAGTATTCTGATCAAGACTCAAATGTTTAATGATAATCTGTACTTTATAAAGAGGGAAGCCCAACCTCAGTCACTCCAAGTTCCTTGTGAAGTTTGTCAGAACTGCCTTTTAGCAGGAACTTGGGAAAATCACAGTTCACAGCTAACTCCAGAAGATCTTGGAGAACTGGTTTGGCCACAGGCAGGTAGCAGGCAGTGAAATATCAAAGGAGAGTGATGAGAAGCAGCACAGCAGGTGGCTCTGCCTTAGTGATGGATGGTCTGAACCAGCCTGGCTAGGCTGGAAGGAGGTTACAAACCCCCACAAGAGAAGTATGGTTAGTAGTCATGTTAAGCAATGGCCCAAGCTTCTAACCTCATCCCCAGTGACCTAGCAACAGGGAAGACCATAAAAAGGGGTGTTCTGCTCCCACCTCACTCTCTTATGCTCTCACTCCTTTGTCTTCTTACCTCTCACTTCTCTCACCCTCTCTCTCCTCTCTTCTCTTTCCTTTCTTTGTCTTCTCCTCTCTTCTTCTTCTCTCCTCCCCTCCCCTCCCCTTCTCTTCTCTTCTTCTTCTTCTTCTTCTTCTTCTTCTTCTTCTTCTTCTTCTTCTTCTTCTTCTTCTTCTTCTTCTTCTTCTTCTTCTTCTTCTTCTTCTTCTTCTTCTCCTCTCTCTTTCTTCCTACCTTCTTTCTTTTCCCCTGCATTTCTATAATAAAGGTCTTAAGCCATAGTCTCTGCTCCATCAAGATCTGCTGCGCACTCTGGTCAGTGTTGGCAACCTCTTCCCTTATCCCTCTCTCTTATAACCCTGGGGCAACAGGGTGTAGCCTCAGTGACCCCAGTCAGGGGCTGCCCCTTGTCCACCAAGTGAGGTCAGAGGCTTAGATACCCACCTGAGCTGAGTGGAAAGTGTCTGGCAGCTCTCCCCTAGTCTGCCTGCACAGAGCAGAGGAACTCTGGCCAGACATGGGCTATTTCTGGCCCCCCCCCCGTCTTCTGCAGGGCCTTCTCCCTAGCCCCCCTTCCTCCCCCTGCCCTCTTTTGTTCCCAACACCTGTGCTACAGCTATCTGGATTCCAGTCCTGCCCCACATCCCAGTCCTGCCAAGAGAGAGAAGGTCTTCTGGGAGTGCTAACACACCAAAGATCACAGAAGTGCTGACACACCTAAGACCACCAAGGGCTCACAGGCTCATAGAAGTGACAAGCTCCAGTTACAGAAAGCGAAGCCACCTATTGAGATGCCAAATTTTGTAAATTCAGACTCCATTTTAGAGAAATCGACCTAAGTTTGAACTCAGGTAAACTAACAATCTAGCTAACCTAGCATTAATTTCCAAGTTGTCCCCAAACAAAACCCAAGCTTAGCTCCAGTCTCTAGGCTAATCCCCAACATGACCAGTGTTTCTAGGTTAAACTCTCAACAAGACCAGTACCTCCAGGTTATTCCCCCAACAAACCTACACCCCCAGGTTACAAGCCCACTCCCTGCCTAATGAGCACCATTGCAAAGGGGAGCAGAAATTAAGTTTATGATATGATTCCCAGCACCAGACAATTATGTTGAAGGCCTCAATAACTTTCAAAATAGATGCTTGCACACATACACCCTGCTTTCTGTTTACTATAAAGCTTTGCCCCAATAGATATTCGCAGCTCCACCACCAACAAAACCATAGTGCATGAAGGTGGTGCGTTACGGGAGGGGACAAGCTAGCATGAATAGATTAAAGACCATGCTGTGAATTGCATCAGATTGGCTCCTATGTGTGTTTTGGAGGACTAGTAACATCCCTGACACAACATTTTGGAGCGTTGCCCGAGAAGTTCCCCATGCCACACACGACTACATATCTGGGGAATTTTAAAGCGGGAAAAACTAGTTTAGGTATTTGTGGTTTTGTGTTTGTAATACTGAGCTCTCTATTTGTCTGAGCGTTCTGTGTGAGATCTATAGAGCAGAAAGGAGGCAAGCTTAAGTAGAGGTAAATGTGGAAAACTTACAGCTGTGCTGAAATGGTTTATTTGTGTGGAACCTGGTAGCTTGTGTTGCCACGGTAAATCTAGGTTTGAGCAGTGCTGTGGAATCTGTCTGAGTGTCAGAAGTTTTCTATGTGGTCTGAGTAGGTGAGTGTTTGCACAGCAGTGCAAAAGCTTGTGCTTTGTATAGCAGCTAATTTATCTGAATGCTAGAAACTTTCTGTGAGGTCTACAGATCATAAAGAAAACTAGTGTAAAGAAAAATGACTTAAGTTGCCATGGTGAGTTTTTTAGATCTCAGTAAACATTTGCACTGGGGGTTGTCATGTGTCTGTGAGAGCCACTGTCTGGTTGGTTCTTGTTACTACAGGCTATATTTTTTCTGATTGTGTCTTTTCTTTCTTTATTTCTTTTTTCTTTTTTTTAAATTGGGTATTTATTTCATTTACATTTACAATGCTATCCCAAAAGTCCCCCACACGCTCCCTCACCCACTCCCCCACCCACCCACACCCACTTCTTGGCCATGTTGTTCCCCTGTACTGAGGCATATGAAGTTTGCACGACCAATGGGCCTCTCTTTCCACTGATGGCTGACTAGGCCATCTTCTGATACATATGCAGCTAGAGACACGAGCTCCAGGGGGGTACTGGCTAGTACATATTGTTGTTCCACCTATAGGATTGCAGACCCCTTAGCTCCTTGGGTACTTTCTCTAGCACCTCCATTGGGTACCCTGTGGTCCATCCAATTAGCTGACTGTGAGCATCCACTGAAAGAGTAGTAAACTCAGTGCTCCAAGGTATGCTAATCATAAAACAGATATTGACATTCCTCCACCCACCCACTTCCTGAGTTCAAGGAGTATTCATTCAAAGAAAGTCACCGTGATCATTACCGGAAGCTGCAATGCAAATGTGCTATTATTAGGGGCTCTTAGAAACTGTCTTGAGAGTTAACAATTACCAGGTATTCCTTGTGACACACCTGTGACTTTGTACTTCCTTGTGACTCTTATCGGGTATTTTTTGTATTTTCCAACAAAGCCCTTCCCACCTCCTTGAGTTGTGGTTTTTTCCTTTAAATACCCCTTTACTCAGCTACTCGGGGTGCCACAGTCCTCTACCCCTGCATGGTGTATGACCGTGGGCCCGAGAGTGCTCTTGAATAAAAATCCTCTTGCAATTTGCAGCAAGACCGTTTCTCATTGGTGATTTTGGGGTGTCGCCTCTCCTGAGTCAGAACGTGGGGGAGTCCTCACGTTGTGGGTCTTTCACCACTTCTGTGTTTGCTAGGCCCCGGCATAGTCTCACAAGAAACAGCTCTATCTGGGTCCTTTCAGCAAACGTTTGCTAGTGTATGCAATGGTGTCAGTGTTTGGTAGCTGATTATGGGATAGATCCCTGGATATGGTAGTCTCTAGATGGTCTATCCTTTCGTCACAACTCCAAACTTTGTCTCTGTAACTCCTTCCATGGGTGTTTTCTTCCCAATTCTAAGAAGGGGCATAGTGCCCACACTTTGGTCTTCGATCTTCTTGAGTTTCATGTGTTTAGCAAATTGTATCTTATATCTTGGGTATCCTAAGTTTCTGGGCTAATATCCACTTATCAGTGAGTACATATTGTGTGAGTTCCTTTGTGATTGGGTTACCTCACTCAGGATGATGCCCTCCAGGTCCAAACATTTGCCTAGGAATTTCATAAATTCATTCTTTTTAATAGCTGAGTAGTACTCCATTGTGTAAATATAGCACATTTTCTGTATCCATTCCTCTGTTGAGGGGCATCTGGGTTCTTTCCAGCTTCTGACTATTATAAATAAGGTTGCTATGAACATAGTGGAGCATGTGTCCTTCTTACCGGTTGGAACATCTTCTGGATATATGTGTCTTTTCTATTCAATGATTCTAAATGGAGTAGAAGGCCTTCAATTTGTTTATGTGGCCAGTTGTGTTTAGGATAGATGTATGTGGAAGCCATGGCTACGGCAGGACCAGGAGACCTGAGTCTCAGTTTGGAGTGGGAGTAGGCTCAGAGAAGCCAAGAGATGCCCATCAATCTTGTTCTTTCCTTGGGGGTGTGCACCACTTTCTGGTTATTTCTCATTTCTGCCTGATAGAGAGACAAGGTTGCACTTGTGTTTTGGGTCCCACAGAGAGGTCTTTTTCATGAGTGCCATTTTCTGGTTGTTTCTTGTTTCTGGGCCAGACAGGGAAGGTTTTGTGTTTCTGTATGTTGTGTTTGTGTTTCTCACATAAGTCTCCCTTATGAGGGGACTTTGACAAGATGATTTTGACGAGATGACTTTGACAGGTAACTTTTACGAGATGACTTTGATGAAGTGACTGTGACTTTGACGGATATATTAGCATGAGGCAGGCTAAGTCTACCACATTCTATAGGTTCCCTCACCACAGAAGAGGCCAGGAAGCTGGTTCCTGGCCCTACAGGAAACCCCTCCCCCAATATTCTTGCTTTACGCTGATCACCTTGATTGGGATTTTAACACCAATGACGATCAGAGGAGGCTCTTTGGTCTACTATCCGGCTCTGCTGGCCGGTCTCACGGTGGCCACAAGAAGGTCCACAAATTTGGCCATAGTGTATGATATTAGACAGCAAACACCCTTTTAGGGAGGGTCGTGGAGGCATTTTGACATTACAAACCCATGGACCTTGGATTATTAGAAGCAAAGTCAGCAGTCACTCTATATTTTCTTAATCAGACAGCACCAGATATTAAGAAAAAACTCTAGAGGGCTGAGAGGTTAAGAGAAAAGAGTCTGAAAGATTTAATGATAATGACAGAGACAGCATAAGAGGACAAAAGCAACAGACTGGAGACCTGGCAAAGACACTATTGGCAGCCAAGGTCAAAGAAGACAATAAAAGAGCCCTAAAACAGCCTCAGAAGAAGGAGATAAAGGGGATAGAGAGTACTGAAGATCAAAAGTTCCCTCTTCCAAAGCCCAGGGTAACAATAAAAATAAAAAGGAAACCCACCAGCTTTTATTATTGACATTCTGTCTTGCTAAAACTTGAAGATACTTCCTGGTAGCAAACAAAACAAAACAAAAATTCAAGACCTATTATATACCCTGAAGAGTACCAACTACTTGTTCCTCCACTTAGAAGGCTGCCATGGATCAGCCCCAGTAGGCTTCTCTCAATCCATGAGAAATTTTGGGGTTCCTGGTTACAGGTGGACAAGGCCTAGGCTACAAAAAAAGTGACAAATGGACACAGACACAAGGAAGTACTGTATCTTAATGTAATTTTTCACAAAACGAACACCAGTCTTATATAATACAGAAACCAAAGAGTAGGGTGTCACAGCAGGCAAGGTACATTGAATTATCTGACACTAAACAGATGAATGCCTTCAAAGGACTGACAGAAACCAGGTAAGGTTCACAGTAAAGTTAAAGCAGCCATGCCTAGAGTCAGCTAATGACAGGTAAGGATTTCACCCCCTAGTCACAATTTGTGCTACTCCTTTGAGCTTTGTGAAAGCTACCACCAGGGGTTCTGCTCTAGCAGACCTTATTATGAATAATGCAATACCACAACCTCCTTTTTTCCTAGGCCTTGGTAAATACTTGCAAATGAGAGTAACTTGGGTGTTCTTTTAAGTATCTGTAGGTAATTTCCATTTGTCAGAAGAATTCAACAACTTTCTGCTAATATGCAATGTAGTCTGCTATACCTGGCTGTAATGAAGACTCTAAGTATAATTTGCTAAGCTTGCCCTGAGATTTCTAACTCTAATCCAGTAAAATACTGTAAAAAAAAAAAGCATGCAAGCCCCTCTACAATATCTCAGGGACAAATCTGGGGCATTCTAGCTATGGGAATGCCAAAGTTCTAGGAGGCTAAGTTTCCATGAAACTCTTCGCCTCATGACTGCTTCCAGGCTTTTAGACCTGCCAATCAAGTCACTACTGGAGTAGATGTAGCAGAAGGCCTTACTCTGCCAACTACAGGTGATCTCCCTAGACCCTAACTTGGGGCCCTGGCATCAGCCAATGGCCAATGTGTCACCAACTGCCAGAAGTTGGCCCCTGCCCTATTTAGACATCAGTGCAGCAATGACCTCCTTGTTAAAGATGATGGCAGAATGACTCATTACCAGCCTTTCTTATGGAACGCCCCCAGGATAACTTTTCAGCTGCCCTGCTGCCTGACCTTGACCTCGATGGACTTTACATCACTGCTCAGATGTATGCAGAGGTAACATGCTTCACCAATGGCAACAGCCTCATTCAAGATTGACAGAGGTATGGTGGGGCAGTGTTGGCCTCAAACACTGAGATAATCTGGACAGAGCACTCCTGGCAATAACAAAACAGTCCAGGATCTAAAAATGGAAACATAAATAATAAAGAAATCCTAAAGGGATATAACCCTGGAGATAAAAAACCTAGGAAAGAGATCAGGAATCATAGATACAAGCACCATCAAGATGTTTACTGGCCCTTTGAATTGAGAATCTTAATTCTCTTCTATCCCTATTATCCTTAGGTATGTTCTTTTCATTGTGTCTTGGATTTCCTGGATGTTTTTAGTTTAGGAGCTTTTTGCATTTGTATTTTCTTTGACTGTTGTGTTAATGTTTGTATCACATCTTCTATGCCTGAAATTCTCTCCTATTTCTGTGTGCATCCACATGGGTCAAACGTAGCATTCATTAAGAATTCTTCAGTGAGTGAAATAAGTCCTACCCTCACAAACTCAGCCCATGTGTTTGGGGTTCTCATAATGTTGCCTATTCTCCTGGCTTCCCTAAGAATCTAGTCACACCTAAAGCCATGGTCCTCAGACCTCTACTCAGAGGACAGGCACCTTATCACTGTGATTTATAAGTCTGTTGAACCATGTTAGTGTAGGTACAAGTCTCAGCTCTTTTCAACAGGTTAATTTGGTTTCTTTTCTTTTTCTCTTCTCTTCTCTTCTCTTCTCTTCTCTTCTCTTCTCTTCTCTTCTCTTCTCTTCTCTTCTCTTCTCTCCTCTCCTCTCCTCTCCTCTCCTCTCCTCTCCTCTCCTCTCCTCTCCTCTCCTCTCCTTTCATTCTTTCTTTCTTTCTTTCTTTCTTTCTTTCTTTCTTTCTTTCTTTCTTCCTTTCCTTTCCTTTCCTTTCCCTTTCTTTCTTTCTTTCTTTCTTTCTTTCTTTCTTTCTTTCTCTCTCTCTCTCTTTCCATCTTCCTTCCTTCCTTCCTTCCTTCCTTCCTTCCTTCCTTCATTTCTCCTCTTCCTCTTTGTCATTCTCCTCCTTCCCTTCCCCATTCTCCTTCTCCTCCTCCTTCTTTACCAGGGCTTCTTCAGCCTTTCAAGGGCACTTTTCACTCTATACCCTTGTGATTTATTTGTTGAGCTGTCAATACTACCCAGAAGCTCTTTATTCATGCATGTGATCACAATCCAGCAGAGTCCCAGTCCTGAGTGTCCACATGTGTCCATATCTCTACAGCAGCACCGCTCAACAGTATCTCAAGTGCAAGGTGGAAGAGACTGGATTTGGCCTCTGCAGCATAATCCCTCCCCTGCTAGTCTGGGACCCTTATCTCCTCCTTTTTGCAAATTCTCTGCATTCTGAGTCCAACAGGATGTGGCAAGGCAGGATATGTGGTGGTCACACATATCTGGCCAGAGGAAAGAAACTCTTGACTCAGTATGAGATGAGTACCTGGCCAGCCATCATATCCCAGTCATCCAGCAACATCAACACTACCATGATACCAGCAAAGCTTTAGAAGGAGTTTTTGGGAATTTAGGGTAGAGAGTCAGAGCTGCAAGAGGGGAGTGGCTTAAAAGTAAAGCAGACATGGATAATTCCCCCAATGCCAACATGTGTGTCTGCCTAACATCTGCCTCTAACTTTCTGCTTTTTCTTTCTGACAGAAGAGTCTATGTGGTACCCATTTGCCTAGAGTCCAGGAGGCCCTGAGACCAGAAGACCTTAGGAAGTACATCAGTCTGGAAAATCACTGACAAGTTTTCAACAAGACATATTTTCAGATGGAAGTTGGGTCCATGAATGCAATCCTAGGTAAGTTGCCCGAGTGATGGATGCTGAGATGTTCTCATCTGCCTCTGTGCTCTGTCCCACTCATCCTATCCTCCACTCAGCTTTCTTGTTCTCTCTTTGGTCTCTGGCCAGTGATGCTGGGTGTAGAAAAGCTGTTAATCCATCATGCAGGAGATGCAGGGAAGCTTTTGCCATCAGTTCATAAATCAGTTCATCCCTGCTGATCTGTCAGATATAGAACAGAGGCATCTGGTATACGGTTAGTGGGGTCCTCTACCTCAGAACTCAGGCTGCTCTGGGACGAAGGACATGGAGTTTTGACTGGCTTATCACATGGGGCAGTGTCTGGCAGGTGTTGGGGTATGGGAAGCCATGGGACAATGCTCCAGGTGTGGGGGAGTACAGTCTGAGTAGTAGGAACAGCAAGAAATGGCTTGGGAGTCCCCAGGCTTGCAGGGAGGCCTGAGCTGTCTGGTTCTCAGTCTTTTGAGCACCCAGGTGTGGCTGGGAGCTGAGGAAGAGTTGAGAACAGAGTGGGGACCCACAGGCTGGGTGTAGCCCAGGGCTGAAGGGGAAAAGAGGAGAGCACCAGCTGGATCCTCTCTGCCTCACAAAGGAATAAAAAGATGATTTTGAAGGACCCTTCAGAGTCACAAACCACTCAGCTGCTCTGCAGTTGGTTGTCATGTGTGTCTACTGGCCCTGATGCTGAGGGTCTTCAGACCTCTCCCTTGTTTCAGACCATCAGACTCAGACACAAAACTTTGCTTTTCTCCTTTTCCTATGACAATCTAATTACACAGGGATTTTTTTTTTTTCTGGCTTTTGCCACTTTTCTGAAGATTTGATGATGTCATCAAGGAGAGATCACAGGTCCTGCCAACTTTATAGGTTGGAACTAGGGAATACTTCCCACTTCCTCAACACTTTGTGACCTGTGACACTGTCCACAGATTCCAGAGAAGTCCAGATCAGGGATTTCCCATTAGCTCTCACTCCACTCCACACCATAGCTTTTTAAGGAGAAGGATTACAGGTTTATGTTCTGTCACTGAAGACAGAAGAAAAACAGTATTCTTCATTTCCCTCCCTGATTAATATCCTCACAAAGGTTCCAGCCCCAGGGGTTCCCAGATGAGTGCACAAAGGGTAAAGAGGCTTGTTCTGACTCAGAATGGAGATGCTATATTCAACCCTGAGACCTACCCAAATTGCCTTGTGCTTTCTCTGTTCTAGGAGATGTGCTATGACTGAGAGGTGAGGAAGAACCTTCAGTGCATTGAGTGGATTCACATCCATCCATCCATCCATCCATCCATCCATCCATCCGTCAACTCAACTAGTAGGTACTTCCCATTTCCAAAGATCATATAAGTTCTTTGAGGACTGGAGTTTTGTGTGCTTCACAAACTTCTCATCCCTCTTTGTGCCTTAAATTTTCCATTTATGCCAGCAGCTGGGAAAAGTAACTAGGGAAGACTGACTAAGTGCTCTCTTAATATCTCTGAAAGTTTGAGATCCTGTAATTTTTGATGTCACAATGATGGATGTGATTTCTTACTGACAATAGGAACTAGGTAAGTTTATGGAGAATTCCAAATGATTTACTGAAAACTTTTATCTTTCTGGCTCCAGGTTGGGCAGGGGCTTTGTTCAGCTGGGATTCTGTTCACCTGTAGCAAATAGAGCTGGAGCTTTGGAGTGAGAAGAGCTTGCCCCAAATAAGTAAATCAGGATCTTTGTGTCCTCTACAGGGTGAGCTGCCTTCCCAGCCTTGTAGATAGTGCAGCAGTACAAAGTGGTGTACTTTGTAACTGGCAGTTGAGGGGTGGAATAAGAGAGTATCTCTAGCATTGCTGTACTGTTTGGAGGGGTGGAAGAAGAAAAAAGCTACTGTTGAGATGAGCCTAAGTTATGAATGGAGCCTTCTTCCAACAAAGTAGACTTTGTAGAAAAAAAACGGAAATCCAACAGTCTGACACTGGAAATTATATAAAAGTTCCAAAATTTCCCTCTCAAATTTTGCAAGATTAGTTTGTTTAGAGTGGCTACCAGAAAATGTCTGAGCTTTGGTATTATTTTTTAAAGTAAGTTTTACTTGGCTCATGATGATGATTGGTTTTCCAGAGACCCATTGCCCAAAGACAGGAGGAAGTTGCTAAAGATTACAATGACCCTATCCCTACTTCACCATCACCTCTTTCTAATTTTTCCTTTTTAATTAAACCAAAATGGGGGAATGTTGGAATTTTGCTAGGCTGTGCCCCACAGGTACTGACTGTCAGGACCCATAAAAGGATGAGCTAATAACAAATAGGTAATCTTCCTGGGATGGCCTGCTTCAGATTATTGTATAATCTGCAACAGGTTCACCCTTATCATACAAGGCTGGAAGGGAATTCATTTTAGTAAAGTTTCCTGCTATTAGAATGCTTTCTTATTATTGTTAAACATATATAACAATCACTAAGTAATAGCACACCCCATCGGGGCAGATCTCTACAGGTGTATGAAGATGTCTTGTCTTGTAGTGATGCTATATATACAAATAGATGATGCCTTACATCTCAATGTTCATCCTATAAGAACTCCTAAAATTATATCTGTGTTTATTAAGCTCTTTTATAGTGGGACTGCTATTAGGTCCTTTTCTGATAGTCAAAACTGCAATGAGAACTCTGCCAATCTCCCAAGTGCGACAAGTTAACTACTCTTATATTGTAACCAGACTTTCTTCTACTCAGAACACATTCCAAGAGGTTGTAAAACAATTAACCAAAGGTCATAAAAAGGGAACTAATGATTTATTATAGGTGCTAGAACAGAAGAAAAAATATTGACCAGGTTTATCTATACAAAACTTCACTAATAGCTTAGTTGTGGTCTTAATCCGAACCTGTAGAGCTGAAACAGGTGATGTATGTTTAGCCAGATAATCACTCCTAATGAATATGCATGTAAACATTCTCTGTTGTTAACTTCTATTTCAATTTATGATTTGATTTTTGTGTGAACTTGTGATGAATTTTTGAACATGTGATCATGTATTCTGAAAAATGTATAAGTACTGAGGACAAAGAGATGAGGAGGAAGAGAAAAGAAGAAATTTTCTGCTTTCCCAGCTTAGGATCTTTCCACCTATCCCCTTAGATAGCTTGCATAAGAAACGTTTTACAATTTAGTAATAAACTCTATGATGACTTCTCTCAGTGTCCCTTTTTCTTCCTGTGACTTAAAAACTAGCTGGCTAAAAGTTAGATGGAGCAGTTCCTGCTGAGAAAGAACAAAGGCCTCATTATGTAATCCTCAGCTGTTTTGGCTACAAGTGCTAATTACCTAAGCCAGTAGCTTTCTACCCTCAAAAAGGACTAGAAAATTTTTAGGACATTTTAGAAGTTATCATTAGCATTTCAGTACAGTTAGAGAGCTAGAAGGTCCAGAGTCTCTTAGACTTTACAGCCACACCAAAGTCCTACTCTGTGACTCCACTACTACCCTCTCTAGGCTGGGAGACTCCCAGCACCTGACAATAGCCAGATATGGCAGATTCAGTATAAAACTGGCTGCTTGCCCCCTCCCAATTCTATTCTTTTCTCCTCTTGCTCTTGCTCCCTTACCCTCTTCCTCCTCTCTTCCCACCCCCCCCTCCAAGTGCTCATGACTGGTCTCTCTCTCTCTCTCTCTCTCTCTCTCTCTCTCTCTCTCTCTCTCTCTCTCTCTCTCTCTTTGTCCTCTACCCCTTCAACTCCCCTCTCCATCTTCAACTCCCCTCTCCATGCCCTAAATAAAGTATTTTCTATACCACCCTATGGCTGGTACCTGAGGGGGAAGGCACACCTCAGCATGGACCTTCAGAGGTACCCATTTCCCCCACACCATACTGTGTCTCCACCATACATATTTCTGGCTTATTTTTTAAAAAAAATATATATATAATACAACAGTGTCAACATCCCAGAAAGAGCTCCTTGTCTGCACCAGAAACATAATGGAAAAATGTAAAGGAAACAACCACATTCATGGGTCATGAGTTTACAACAGCCTGTGCTGGTGAGAACTAACTGGGATCCATACAGAACCCAGGCTTTTTTGATGACAGCATTCTCATGAACTAATTACCTTGCCCTAGGCCCAAACTCTTAAAGATTCTTCCACCTCAATGTAATTTCACTGGGGAGCAAGTTTCAAAAACACAAATTTAGGGAATGGGGCTTAACACTCAAACTGTATCCAAACCATAGCAGTCTCCAAAACTCCTTTCAAAATCAGTTATTTGAGTGTCTACCATTATTGCAAGTAGTGTGCTTGGCTCTATGCCATAGCAGAGAATATGAATGATAATTCTGAATGATATATTATTTAACAGAAAGTTATGTAATATCTGGATATATTTGGGCCAGACAAGGATTCCAGTGTCTAAATAGGGATTTTCTTAAAACCAGGGAATGTAGAACAGAGCTGGCAGTTTCAAGGGAAAGGGCTGGAGCCTATAGCATGTAATGAGTCACCCAGTGGCCCCAAATGAGTCACTCAGTGGCCCAAAGCACTCTCTCTGGAGTGTGAATGGCTGCTGAAGAGCAATAGCAGAAAGAAATGTGTGTGATTTGTAATGATTCTGAGGCTCTCAGAACGGCTGACTTGGGCTGATCTTGTCCAAGAATATTCTTCCTTCTCAATGCTGACTTGATGACTCAAAGGTTCTCCAGAAATCAGGGAAATCAGTCGATGAAGCAAAGATCAGACAAATAAATGGGGCTTTATTTCTCTAGATCCCATGAAACACCTCTCATTCCTTCTAATACTTTAGCTTTATTTGTGTTTTTCCTGAAAATCTTTTATGCACCTCTTCTTCATTCAGCATTTCCTTTTAACGTAGGATTTGATTTGGAGTCAACAGTATTTCTTTTATAAAAAGACTTACTTTATTTTTAATTATATGTATGCATGTGTATATATGCATGGTTATGTGCTTATGAATGCCAGGTGTCCATGAAGGCCAGAAGATGTTGCCAAATATCTGGGAGCTGGAATTACAGCTTGTTATGAGCTGTTTTACTTCAGCATTAGAAACTGTCTCTGCAAGGATATTAGGTGCTCTTAACTACTGAGCCATTTCTGAAGAGCTATGATCAACAGTATTTTGACCTGTGGTCTGGAGTTCCTGTCCTAATATTTCAATTCATTCCTTCATTCCTTCATTAATTCATTTGATGTTTATTTGTTCAATATTTGTTCAATATCTCATTTCTTTCTAGTGTGTGTTGGGTATTGAGGACACAGTTTAAACATACTCTGATGTGGTTGATGCCCCTCCTCACTGTACATAGAAGGAGGCAGCTACACCCTACTTTGACAGATAAAGAATAAAGGAGAGGTAGCAATGGAAACTTTGGAAATGACACCTCAGATTACACCTAAAGATACTTAGGTTTAGCTAGGCTGGGGAAAGGAAGGGTACCTAGGAGAAGAACAAACAAATGGAACCCTGAAACTAAGAAGGCACTTTCCTGGATTTGAGAGTGTTAGAGACCTGAGTGTGTAGTTAATAAGACAGCAGGTTTACAGGCTGGTGGGGACACTTTACAAGGGGACTAGAAACTCCTGACTTGTACCTTGACCTTCATCCAGAGGACAATGGAGAGTCATGGGGACATCTTTGCCTATCTAGCTACAGAGCAAATATTACCATCCTTGTTTTCATCTTGCACTAGAGGCTTTGACACAAAGCCTCCTCTGCTAGTTCATCCTACTACCTTGGATCTGTACTTTGTTCCTATATATCTCAACACCTACACAGCTCCTCTCTAGCTTCCAGCCTTAGGCCTCTGAATCTCTAAAAGAGGGTGTTTGAACTAAATAAGCATTTAAACGAACTAATTCCATTCTACGATATTTTACTGGACTCATTTACAAATCTGTGCTGGGTATTTGATGAAATGATGGAGATACCTCTTGCTAACGAACCACAGCTTACCCTGAGAAGATAGATTCATAAATCTGTGTTCAGAACACAAAGAGTGAGGTTAGAACTATGGGAGCACAGCAGAGCAAATTATTCATTCTCCCTCAGGAATCTGGAAGTGGCAGATGATCTAGGCCTTGAAGGATGTACTGGAGGATAAAGATAGGGCCTGTTTTGTTCACGGGTAATGAGTCCTCTGAAGCCTGGAGACCAGATCTGGGTACCCAAGACCCCTTTGAATACCAGGCCAAGGCGGGTATTCTCTGCCATCTGTTGGTTGTGGGGAGCACTAGAGAGTGCTAGGAGTGTTAGTGGGCTTCCTTGCTCTTTCTTTGGGAGCTTCAGTAGAGTTTGTTTCATTCACTGTAGTCAAATTCATGTGGTGCAAGCAAGAAAGGAGGGATAATTTCCCAACCTCAGATATAGGCCTGACCCAGAGCTGGTTTACTGAATACTACTGAATACTTGATTTAGTTTATTATCATTGTCATCATCATCATCAATTTTGTAATAATAATTTACTTTATATGTATGAGTGTTTTCTCTGTGTGCCACATGCATACATTATAACTTAGGAGGCCAAAGAGGATGTCAGATATCCTGGAACTGTAGTTACAGATTCTTGTCGGTGCTGGGAACTGAAACTGAAAGAAAAGTCAGTGCTCTCAACTGCTGAGCCATCTCTACAGTTCCTTGATCTTTCTTGTCTTAGCCTTGGCAGCAACTTCCCAAGATGGAGTTATAATAAAGTGAGGTTTAGTAATGGCTTAATCAGACACAGTTGGAAACCAGTAGAGCCCGGACAGCACATTGGTTTAAGTCCACTGCAGAGCTGGTCTATTCCTCCCAGCTTGCTGTCATTCTGGCCAGAATGCTGAGCTCAGGGTGGTTATTTTTCCACTGGACCTGATGCCTGTGTAGACATGCTGCATCCAAGATGTTTACTGCTGGGGATAGTAGGGTGTGGAGGGGAACACATGCCAGAGAGATGGGTAGGAAGTATCTCACATTTATCCTGTCTCTTAATACCTTTCAAAAATGGCTCTCCAAAGCACTGTATCAGAATAAACTATTGAACCCTCTACAGAGATAAAAAGTGTTATCTCCTCCCAGCCTTGAGTGTTGGTAGATGTGGCCTCTCAAGCCAACCTGGAGCTGTGAGGAAAAGTTGTCAGAGCAGAGTGGGATGAGGCAGGCCCTCAGCCCTGTCTTTCTCTGGGGGATGCCCCAACACAAATGTTCATCTTTTTAGCAGGGGAGATCTAGAGGTGACCGGGGAGGTGGATAGGTCTACCTGCCAGCCCTGGATCTCATCATAATGTGATGGAGGCAGGCTGCCTGTAATGATTTATATATGCTTGATCCAGGGAATGGCACTACTGAGTGAGGAGGAATCTCAGGGTTTTTTTGATTTCCATTACCATGATGACTAAGGATGTTGAACATTTCTTTAGATTCTTCTCATCCATTTGATATTCCTTAGTTGAGAATTCTTTTTTATCTCTGTCCCCCCTTTTTAATAAGTTTTTGTCTCTTCAGTCTAACTTCTTGCTTCCTTTCTATATATTGGATAGTAGCCCTGTATTGGATGTAGAATTAATAAAGATTATTTCCCTTTCACCCATGAGCTCAATGTTCTCCACTACCTTCTTTTCTATTAGTTTCAGTGTATCAGATTTTATAAGGAGGTCCTTGTTCCACTTGGATTTGAATTTTGTACAAGGAGATAAGAATGGATCAATTTGCGTTCTTCTACATGATGACTGCCAGTTGAACCAGCACAATTTGTTGAAAATGCTGTCTTATTTCTACTGGATGGTTTTGGCTACTTTGTCAAAGATAAAGTTACTAAAGGTGTATGGGTTCATCTCTCCATCTTAAATTCTGTTCCATTTATCTACCTGCCTGGCTCTGTACCAATATAACGCAGTTTTTATCACTAATGCTCTGTAATACAGCTAGAGGTAAGGGATGGTGATGCCCCCAGAAGTTCCATTATGGTGGATAATAGTTTTTGCTCTCCTGGGCTTTTTGTTATTCCAGATGAAGTTCAAATTGCTCTTTCTAACTCTATGAAGAATTGAGTTGGAATTTTGATGGGGATTACACTGAATTTGTACATTGCTTTAAATAAGATGGCCATTTTTACTATGTTAATCCTAAGAATCCATAAACATGGGAGATCTTTCCATCTTCTGAGATCTTCTACGATTTCTTTCTTCAGAGACTTTAAGTTCTTGTCATACAGATCGTTTACTTGCATGGTTAGAATCACATCAAGGTATTTTATATTACTTGTAACTATTATAAAGAATGTAGTTCCCTAATTTCTTTTTTAGCCTGTTTATCCTTTGAGTAGAGGAAGGTTAATGATTTACTTGAATTAATTTTATACCTGGCCATATGGCTGTAGTTGTTTATTAGTTTATTCTGGTGGAAGTTTTGGGGTCACTTAAATATATTATCATTTCATCTGCAAATAGTGATATTTTTACTCATTCCTTTCTAATTTGTATCCCTCTGACCGCCATTTATTCTATAATTGCTCTGACTAGAACTTCAAGAACTATATTGATTAAGTAAAGATAAAATGGGCAGGCTGGCTTAGTCCCTGAATTTAGTGGGATTGCTTCAAGTATCTTTCCATTTAGTTTGATGTATATTGCTTTTAATCTGTTTACATATTGGCCTTGAATTCCTGATCTTTCCAAGATGTTTATCATGAAGGGGTGTTGAATTTTGTCAAATCATTTCTCATCATCTAATGAGATGAGCATATGGATTTTTTTCTTTGACTTTGTTTATATAGTGGATTACTTTGATGGATTTCCCCATATTTAACCATCTCTGTATCCCTGGGATGAAGCCTACTTGATCATGATGCATTATCATTTTGATGCGTTCTTGGATTCAGTTTCTGAGAATTTTATTGAGTATTTTTCATAGATATTCATTACAGAATTTGGTCTAAAATTCCATTTTTTGTTGGGTCTTTCTGTGGTTACATATAAGCGAAATTGAGAAGTCATAGAACAAATGGTAGCATTTGTTCTGTTTCCATTTTGTAGAATAGTTTGAAGAGTATTGGTATTATTTATTCTTTGAAGGTATGATAGAATTCTTCACTAAAGTCATCTGTTCATTAATTTATTTTGGTTGGGAGAATTTAATGACTGCTGCTATTTTCTTTGGGGTTATGGAACTATTTAGATAGTTTATCTGATCCAGCAGTTGGTATCTGTCTAGAACATTGTTAATTTCATCCACATTCCCCAGGTTTTTTTATTATAGTCTTTTGTAGTAGGATTTTTTTTTCTTAATTTCTTCTGTTTTGTTATATGTCTCCATTTTCATTTCTGATTTTATTAATTCAAATACTGACTACTCTCTGGTTAGTTTGGCTAAAGGTTTATGCATCTTGTCAATTTTCTCAAAGAATAAACTCCTGGGTTTGATTGTATGTATAATGTATAGTGCTTTTTTTTTTTTTTTTCCTACTTGGTTGATTTCGGTCCTGAGTTTGGTCAATCCTGCCTTCTACTCCTCTTTGGTGTATTTGTTTCATTTTGTTCTAGAGCTTTCAGATGTGCTATAAAGCTGTTAGTATATGTGTCACAGACCCTCATTCTTTTTAATAGCTGAGTAGTACTCCATTGTGTAAAAATACCACATATTCTGTATCCATTCCGCTGTTGATGGGCATCTGGGTTCTTTCCAGCTTCTGGCTATTATAAATATGACTGCTATGAACATAGTGAGCATGTGTCCTTCTTAGCGGTTGGAACATCTCCTTGATATATGCCAAGAAGAGGTATTGCTGGATCCTCTGGTAGTACTCTGTCCAATTTTCTGAGGAATTGAGAGATTGCTTTCCAGAGTGGTTGTACAAGCTTGCAATCCCACCAAAAATGGATGAGTGTTCCTCTTTCTCCACATCCTCGCCAGCATCTGCTGTCACATGAGTTTTTTATCTTAGCTATTCTGACTGGTGTGAGGTGGAATCACACGGTTGTTTTGATTTGCTTTTCCCTGATGATTAAGGATGTTGAACAGTTTTTCAGCTGCTTCTCAGCCATTTGGTATTCCTCAGATGAGAATTAATTGTTTAGCTCTGAGCCCCATTTTTTAATGGGGTTATTTGATTTTCTGAAGTCCACCTTCTTGAGTTCTTTATATATGTTGGATATTAGTCCCCTATCTGATTTAGGATAGGTAAAGATCCTTTCCCAATCTGTTGGTGGTCTTTTTGTCTTATTGACTGTGTCTTTTGCCTTGCAGAAACTTTGGAGTTTCATTAGGTCCCATTTGTCAATTCTCGATCTTACAGCACAAGCCATTGCTGTTCTGTTCAGGAATTTTTCCCCTGTGCCCATATCTTCAAGGCTTTTCCCTACTTTCTCCTCTATAAGTTTCAGTGTCTCTGGTTTTATGTGAAGTTCCTTGATCCACTTAGATTTGACCTTAGTACAAGGAGATAAGTATGGATCAATTCGCATTCTTCTACATGATAACAACCAGTTGTGCCAGCACCAATTGTTGAAAATGCTGTCTTTCTCCCACTTGATGGTTTTAGCTACCTTGTGGAAGATCAAGTGACCATAGGTGTGTGGGCTCATTTCTGGGTCTTCAATTCTATTCCATTGGTCTACTGCTCTGTTTCTATCCCAGTACCATGCCGTTTTCCCCACAATTGCTCTGTAGTACAGCTTTAGGTCAGACATGGTTATTCCCCCAGAGGTTTTTTTTTATCCTTGAGCAGATTTTTCACTCTCCTAGGTTTTTGGTTATTCCAGATGAATCTGCAGATTGCCCTTTCTAATTCGTTGAAGAATTGAGTTGGAATTTTGATGGGGATTGCTTTGAATCTGTAGATTGCTTTTGGCAAGATAGCCATTTTTCATACATTGATTCTGCCAACCCATGGGAGATCTTTCCATTTTCTGAGATCTTCTTTAATTTCTTTCTTCAGAGACTTGAAGTTTTTATCATACAGATCTTTCACTTCCTTAGTTAGAGTCATGCCAATGCATTTTTTATTATTTGTGACTATTGAGAAGTGTGTTGTTTCCCCAATTTTTTTCTCAGCCTGTTTATCCTTTGTGCACATAAAGGCCATTGACATGTTTGAGTTAATCTTATATCCAGCTACTTCATTGATGCTGTTTATCAGGTTTAGGAATTCTCTGGTGGAATTTTTAGGGTCATTTTTATATACTATTATAACATCTGCAAAATGTGATATTTTGACTTCTTCCTTTCCAATTTGTATCCCCTTGATCTCCTTTTTTTTGTCGAATTGCTCTGGCTATGACCGCAAGTACAATGTTGAATAGGTAGGGAGAAAGTGGACAGCTTTTTCTAGTCCCTGATTTTAATAGGACTGCTTCCAGCTTCTCACCATTTACTTTGACGTTGGCAACTTGTTTTCTGTCCTTTGCTTTTATCATGTTTAGGTATGGGTCTTGAATTCCTGATTTTTCCAAGATTTTCATCATGAATGGCTATTGGATTTTGTCAAATGCTTTCTGAGCATCTAATGAGATGATCACGTGGTTTTTGTTTTTGAGTTTGTTTATATAGTGGATTATGTTGAAGGATTTCCATATATTGAACAATCCTTGCATCCCTGGAATGAAACCTACTTGGTCAGGATGGATGATTGTTTGGCTGTGTTTTTGGAATTAGTTAGTGAGAACTTTATTGAGTATTTTTGCATCGATATTCATAAGGAAAATTGGTCTGAATTTCTCTATCTTTGTTGGGTCTTTCTGTGGTTTAGGTATCAGAGTAACTGTGGCTTCATAGAGTGAGTAGGGTAGAGTACCTTCTGCTTCTATTTTGTGGAATAGTTTGTGATGAACTGGGATTAGATCTTCTTTGAACATCTGATAGAACTCTGCACTAAACCCATGTCGTCCTGGGCTTTTTTGGTTGGAGGATTATTAACGACTGCTTCTATTTCTTTAGGGGATATAGGACTGTTTAGATCATTAACCCGATCTTGATTTAACTTTGGTAGCTGGTATCTGTCCTGAAACTTGTCCATTTCATTCAGGTTCTCCAGTTTTGTTGAGTATAGCCTTTTGTAGAAGGATCTAATGGTGTTTTGGATTTCTTCAGGTTCTGTTTTTATGTCTCCATTTTCGTTCGTGATTTTGTTAATTAGGATGCTATGCCTGTGCCCTGTAGTGAGTCTGGCTCAGGGTTTATCTATCTTGTTGATTTTCCCAAATTACCAGCTCCTCATTTGGTTGATTCTTTGAATAGTTCGTGTTTCCATTTGGTTGATTTCACCCCTGATTTTGGTTATTTCCTGCCCTCTACTCCTCTTGGGTGAATTTGCTTCCTTTTGTTCTAGTACTTTTAGCTGTGTTGTTAAGCTGCTAGTGTGTGCTCTCTCTAGCTTCTTTTTGCAGGCACTCAGAGATATGAGTTTTCCTCTTAGAAATGCTTTCATTGTGTCCCATGAGTTTGGGTATGTCGTGGCTTCATTTTCATTAAACTATAAAAATTCCTTAATTTCTTTGTTTATTCCTTCCTTGACCAAGGTATCATTGAGAAGAGTGTTGTTCATTTTCCACATGAATGTTGGCTTTCCATTATTTATGTTGTTATTGAAGATCAGCCTTAGTCCATGGTGATCTGATAGGATGCATTTAAATATTTTTGTATCTGTTGAGGCTTGTTTTGTGACCAATTATGTGGTTAATTTTGGAGAAGGTACCATGAGGTGCTGAGAAAGAGGTAAGTCGTTTTGTTTTAGGATAAAATGTTCTGTACATATCTTTTAGATCCATTTGTTTCATAACTTGTTAGTTTCACTGTGTCCAAATTTAGTGTCTCTTTCCATGATCTGTCCATTGATGAAAGTGGTATGTTGAAGTCTCCCACTATTATTGTGTGTGTTGCAATGTGTGCTTTGAGCTTTACTAAAGTTTCTTTAATGAATGTGGCTGCCCTTGTATTTGGAGCATAAATATTCAGAATTGAGAGTTCCTCTTGGAATGTTTTACATTTGATGAGTATGAAGTGCCCCTCCTTGTCTTTTTTGATGACTTTGGGTTGGAAGTTGATTTTATTAGATATTAGAATGGCTACTCCAGCTTGTTTCTTCAGACCATTTGCTTGGAAAATTGTTTTCCAGGCTTTCATTCTGAGGTAGTGTCTGTCTTTTTCCCTGTGATGGGTTTCCTGTAAGCAGCAAAATGTTGGGTCCTTTTTGTGTAGCCAGTTTGTTAGTCTATGTCTTTTTATTGGGGAGTTGAGTACATTGATATTAAGAGATATTAAGGAAAAGTAATTGTTGCTTCCTATTATTTTTGCTTTTAAATTTGGCATTCTGTTCTTGTGGCTCTCTTCTTTTAGGTTTGTTGAAGGATTACTTTCTTGCTTTTTCTAGGACGTGGTTTCCATCCTTGTATTTTTTTTTTCTTTCTGTTATTATCCTTTGAAGGGTTGGATTCCTGGAAAGATTATGTGTGAATTTGTTTTTGTCGTGGAATACTTTGGTTTCTCCATCTATGGTAATTGAAAGTTTGGCTGGGTATAGTAGCCTGAGCTGACATTTGTGTTCACTTAGTGTCTGTATAACATCTGTCCAGGATCTTCTGCCTTTCATAGTCTCTGGTGAAAAATCTCGTGTAATTCTAATAGGTTTGCCTTTATATGTTACTTGACCTTTTTCCCTTACTGCTTTTAATAGTCTATTTTTATTTAGTGCATTTGTTGTTCTGATTATTATGTATCGGGAGGAATGTCTTTTCTGCTCCAGTCTATTTGGAGTTCTGTCAGTTTCTTGTATGTTCATGGGCATCTCTTTCTTTAGATTCGGGAAGTTTTCTTTTATAATTTTGTTGAAGATATTTTCTGGCTCTTTAATTTGAAAATCTTCATTCTCATCTACTCCTATTATCCATAGGTTTGGTCTTCTCATTGTGTCCAGGATTTCCTGGATGTTTTGAGTAAGGATCTTTTTGCATTTTGCATTTTCTTTGATTGTTGTGCTGATGTTCTCTATGGAATCTTCTGCACCTGAGATTCTCTCTTCCATCTCTTTATTCTGTTGCTGATGCTTGCATCTATGGTTCCAGATTTCTTTCCTAGGTTTTCTATCTCAAGCATTCCCACACTTTGGGTTTTCTTATTGTCTCTACTTCCCTTTTTAGGTCTATTATGGCTTTGTTCATTTCCATCACCTGTTTGGATGTGTTTTCTTGTTTTTCCATGAGGACTTGCAACTTTTTAGCAGTGTTCTCCTGTATTTTTTAAAGTGAGTTATTAAAGACTTCTTGATGTCTTCTACCATCATCATGAGATATGCCATTATTGCTGGGTCTAAGTTTTCAAGTGAGATGGGGTGCCTTGGACTGGCTGAGGTGGGAGTGCTGTGTTCCGATGATAGTGAGTGGTCTTGGTTTCTGTTAGTAAGATTATTACGTCTGCCTTTTACCATCTGGTAAACTCTGGAGTCAGTTGTTATATTTGTCTCTGGTTAGAGCTAGTTCCTCTCATGATTCTGTTATTCTCTACCAGCAAACCTGGGAGACTAGCTCTCCCCTGAGTTTCAGTGGTCAGAGCATTCTCTGCAGACAGTCTCTCCTCTTTCAGGGGAGGTGCACAGATATCTGGCATCCAGATTTGCCCTCTGGTAGAAGATGAAGGCCTGATACAGGACCTGTCCCAGAACCTGTTAGCTTCTCTAGTCCACACTCTCACCTGTGCAGACTAGTCTCGGAAGGGTCCGGGGAAAAAAGATGTCTCCTGCACATGCTCCAGCATTTCACACCCAGGCCGGGTGGATACCTATCTTCTGGCAGGGAAGGTGCCCAGATGTTTGGAGCCTGAAAAGGGGGCTGCCTCAGAAGCTCTGTTGCTCCTGCCTGTCCCAGAAGCTGTTAGCTTCTGTAGTCCACACTCTCACCTGTGAAGATTAGTCTCGGTGGAGTCCAGGAACAAAGATGTCTTCTGCAGATGCTCTGGCAATTCCCTCCAAGGCTGGGCGGACATCTCTTCTCTGGCAGGGAAGGTGCCCAGATGTCTGGAGTGCAAAAAGGGGGCTGCCTCAGAAGCTCTGTGGCTCCTGCCTGTCCCACAAGCTGTTAACTTCTGTAGTCCACACTCTCACCTGTGCAGACTAGTCTCCGTGGAGTCCAGGAACCAAGATGTCTCCTGCAGATGCTCCGGCAAAGCCCTCTTAGTCTTATCTCTTTAGTGCCCTCCTCACAGAATTGACACTACTTTGAAGAAGACATCTAACAGACCATTTACCATTATCAAGGTGGCTTTATTCTGGATGTGAAGGGATGTCTAAACATACATAAATCAATAAATGTAATAAACTACATAATGGATTCATGTACAAATATCATATGAGTGTTTCAATTGTTATAAAAAAGGTCTTCGTAAATAGCAAAGACAAGCATAATAAGTAAATAAAGTTAGGGAAACAAAGTAATTTGAAATATGTTTAAAGGCACGTTCACTCTCATTGAGGACAAATAAGGCAGCTCAGTTAGGAGAAAAGGAATGCATAAAGGATCTATATGAAAGGGTACTTGAAGGAGGGGAGGTACTAATATTGAGATATAAACCAAATAAATAAGTGAATTAATAATAATAAAAGTAGGACCCCAGGACCAGGTGAGAATGTCATCTTGTATCTCAGGTCCCTTGGAGACCAGTCTGCACAGGATAGTGCTCAGGCTGCAGAGCAACATACCGTCTTGGAGAGGATCTCTTTAGGCCTTCTTCTTCACCCAGGAGACAGATCTGAGACCCAGACCTCAGCACACTTTCCCTGCTAGAGGGGAGTCAGTATCCAGGAAGTGCTCTGACCACTGAGACTCAGGAGAGAGTTGGACTCCCAGGAGTACTGACAGAAGCTAGCAGAATCACAGAAGGAACAAGCTCCAGCCAGAGATAGCTATAACAACTAACACAAGAGATTACCAGATGGCAAAAGGCAAACATAAAAATCTTACTAACAGAAACCAAGACCACTTAGCATCATCAGAATCCAGCAGGCCCATCACAGCGAGTCCTTGATACCCCAACACACCTGAAAAGCAAGATAGGTATTTTAAGATCATATCTCATGATGCTGGTAAAGGATTTTAAGAACATTAATAAATCACTTAAAGAAGTACAGGACAACACTGCTAAAAGTATAGAAATACTTATTGAAGAAACACAAAAATCCCTTAAAGAAATACAGAAAAATACTGTTTAACAGGTAGAAGAACTACAAGAAGAAACACAAAAATCCCTTAAAGAATTACGGAAAACACAAACAAACAGGTGATGGAATTGAAAAAAATCATGCAAAATCTAAAAATGAAATAGAAACAATAAAGAAAACCCAAAGGAAGACAAGGCTGGAGATAGAACCCTAGGAAAGAAATCAGGAACCATAGAGTATCTGCAAAATAATACAAGAGATGGAAGAGAAAATCTCAGGTGCAGAAGATTCCATACAAAACATAGACACAACAATCAAAGAAAATTCAAAATTCAAAAAGATCCAGACTCAAGACATCCAGGAAATCCAGGACACAATGAGAAGACCAAACCTAAGGATAATAGGTATAGATGAGAATAAAGATTTTCACGTTAAAGGGCCAGTAAATATCTTCAAGGAAATTAAAAAAGAAAACTTCCCTTACCTAAAGAAAGAGATGCCCGTGAAAATACAAGTAGCCTACAAAACTCCAAATAGACTGGACCAGTAAGGAAATTCCTCCTGACACATAATAATCAGAACAACAAATGCACTAAATAAAGTTAGAATATTACAAGCAGTAAGGGAAAAAGGTCAAGTAACATATAAAGGCAGCCCTTTTAGAATTATACCAGACGTCTCACCAGAGACTAGGAAAGCCAGAAGATCCTGGACAGATATTATACAGGCCCTAAGAGAACAAAAATGCCAGCTCAGGCTACTATACCCAACAAAACGCTCAATTACCATAGAAGGAGAAACCAAAGTATTCGATGACAAAACCAAATCCACACAATATCTTTCCAGGAATCCAGCGCTTAAAAGGATAATAAAGGGAAAACCCCAACACAAGGACGGAAATTATGCCTTAGAAAATCAAGAAATAATCCTTCAACAAACCTAAAAGTAGACAGCCAGAAGAACAGAATCCCAACTCTAACAACAAAAATAACAGGAAACAAAAATTAGTTTTCTTAATATTTTTTAATATCAATGGACCCAGTTTCTCAATAAAAAAAACATAGAATATCAGACAGGCTACATAAAAAGGAACCAACATTGCTGCTTACAGGAAACACACCTCAGGGGAAAAGACAGGCACTACCTCAGATTAAAAGTTTGGAAAAGAATTTTCCAAGCAAATGGTCAGAAGAAACAAGATGAAATAGCCACTCTAATATCAAATAAAATTGATTACCAGCCCAAAGTTATCAAGAAAGAAAAGGAAGGGCACTTCATAATCATCAAAGGTAAAATCTTCCAAGATGAACTCTCAATTCTGAATAACTATGCTCCAAATTCAAGGGTAGTCACATTCATTAAAAAAACTACAATAAAGCTCAAAGCACACATTCCACCTCATACAGTAATAGTGGGAGATTTCAATAACCCACTTCCATCAATAGACATATCCTGGAAACAGAAAGTAAACCAAGACACACTGAAACAACAGAATTTATGAAACAAATGGATTTAATAGATATCTATAGAACATTTTATCCTAAAACAAAAGGATATACCTTCTTCTCAGTACCTCATGGTACCTTCTACATAATTGATAATATAATAAGTCACAAAACAGGCCTCAACAGATACAAAAATATTGAAATAATCTCATTAGATCACTACACCCTAAGGCTGATCTTCATTAACAACATAAATAATAGAAAGTCAACATTCAAGTATTAATCTGAACATCACTCTACTCAATGTTACCTTGGTCGAAAAAGAAATAAAGAAATTTAAGGCTTTTTAGCATTTAATGTAAATGAAATGTAAATGAAGCTTTTTAGCATTTAATGTAAATGTACTTATGGTACATAATGAAAGCATTTCTAAGAGGAAAACTCATAGTTCTGAGTACTGCCAAAAAGAAACTAGAGAGATCATACACTAGCAACTTGAAATCACACCTAAAAGCTCTATAACAAAAGGAACAAAATCACTGAACAGGAGTAGACAGCAGGAAATAAACTAAGGGCTGAAGTCAACCATGTGGAAACAAAGAGAACTATTCAAAGAATCAACCAAACCAGGACCTGTTTCTCTTAGAAAATGAACAAAATAGATAAACCCTTGGCCAGACTAACTAGAGGGCACAGGGACAGTATGCTAATTAACAAAATCAGAAATAAAAAGGGAGACATAATAACAGAACCTGAGGAAATCCAAAACATCATCAAATCCTACTACAAAAGCTTATGCTCAACAAAACTAGAAAACCTGGATGAAATGGACAACTTTCTAGACAGATACCAAATACCAAATCAAATCAGGATCTGATTAATGATGTAAACAGGCCCATAACCCCTAAAGAAATAGAAAACCTCATTAATAGTCTCCCGACCTTTCTAATTCGTTGAAGAATTGAGTTGGAATTTTGATGGGGATTGCATTAAATTTGTAGATTGCTTTGGCAAGATAGCCATTTTTACTATATTGATCCTGCCAATCCATGAGCATGTGAGATCTTTCCATCTTTTGAGATTTTCTTTAATTTCTTTCTTCAGAGACTTGAAGTTCTTATCATACAGATCTTTCACTTTCTTAGTTAGAGTCACGCACAGGTATTTTATATTATTTGTGAATATTGTGAAGGGTGTTGTTTCCCTACTTTCTTTCTCAGCCTTCTTTATCCTTTCTGTAGAGAAAGGCCATTGACTTTTTTTCAGTTAATTTTATATCCAGCTACTTCACTGAAGCTGTTTATCAGGTTTAGGAGTTCTCTGGTGGAGTTTTTAGGGTCACTTAAATATACTATCATCTCATCTGCAAAAGGTGATATTTTGACTTCTTCCTTTCCAACTTGTATCCCCTTGATCTCCCTTTGTTTTTGAATTGCTCTGACTAGGACTTCAAGTACTATGTTGAATAGGTATGGAGAAAGTGGGCAGCCTTGTCTACTCCCTGATTTTAGTGGGATTGCTTCCAGCTTCTTACCATATACTTTGATGTTGGCTAATGGTTTGCTGTAGATTGCTTTTATCATGTTAGGTATGGGCCTTGAATTCCTCATCTTTTGAAGTAAAAAGGGCAATCTGCAAATTCATCTGGAATAACAAAAAAACTAGGATAGCAAAAACTCTTCTCAATTATAAAATAACCTCTGGGGGAATCACCATGCCCAACCTAAAGCTGTACTACAGAGCAATTGTGATAAAAACTGCATGGTACTGGTATAGCAACAGACAAGTAGACCAATGGAATATAATTAAAGACCCAGAAATGAACCCATACACCTATGGTCACTTGATCTTTGACAAGGGAGCTAAAACCATCCAGTGGAAAAAAGACAGCATTTTCAACATATGGTCCTGGCACAACTGGCAGTTATCATGTAGAAGAATGTGAATTGATCCATTCCTATGTCTTTTTACTAAGGTCAAGTCAACATGGATTTAGAAACTCCACGTGAAACCAGAGACATTTAAACGTAGAGAGGAGAAAGTAGGGAAAAGCCTCGAAGATATGGGCACAGGGGGAAAATACCTGAATAGAAAAGCAATGGCTTGTGCTGTGAGATCGAGAATAGACAAATGGTACCTCATAAAATTGCAAAGCTTCTGTAAGGCAAAAGACACTTTCAACAAGACAAAAGGCCACCAATAGATTGGGAAAGGTTCTTTACCTATCTAAATCAGATAGGGGACTAATATCCAATATATACAAAGAGTTCAAGAAACTGGACCCCAGTAAATCAAATAATCCCATTAAAAAATTGAGCTCAGAGATAAACAAAGAATTCTCACCTGAGGAATACCAAATGGCTGAGAAGCACCTGAAAAAATGTTCAGCATCCTTAATCATCAGGGAAATGCAAATCAAAGCAACCCTGAGATTCTACCTCACACCAGAAAGAATGGCTAAGATCAAAAACTCTGGTGACAGCAGATGCTGGCGAGAATGTGGAGAAAGAGGAACACTCCTCCATTGTTGGTGGGATTAAAAGCTTGTACAACCACTCTGGAAATCAGTCTGGTGGTTCCTCTGAAAGTTGGACATAATAAGACAGGAGGATCCAGCAATTCCTCTCCTGGGCATATATCCAGAAGATGTTCCAACTGCTAAGTAGGACACAGATTCCACTCTATTCATAGCAGCCCTATTTATAATAGCCAGAAGCTGGAAAGGACCCAGTAGCCCCTCAACAGAGGAATGGATACAGAAAATGTGGTACATTTACACAATGGAGTACTACTCAGCTATTAGAAAGAATGAATTTATGAAATACCTAGGAAAATGGTTGAACCTGGATGGTATCATCCTGAGTGAGGTAAACCAATCACAAAAGAACTCACAAGATGTGTACTCACTGATAAGTGGATATTAGCCCAGAAACTTAGAATAACCAAGATAAAAGATACAATCTGCAAAACACACGAAACTCAAGAAGAACGGAGAACAAAATGTGGACACTTTGCCCCTTCTTAGAATTGGGAACAAAACACACATGGAAGGAGTTAGAGAGACCAAGTTTGGAGCTGAGATGAAAGGATGCACCATTTAGACACTGCCATACCTGGGAATCCATCCCATAATCAGAATCCAAATGCTGACACCATTGCATACACTAGCAAGATTTTGCTGAAAGGACCCAGATATAGCTGTCTCTTGTGAGGCTATGCAGGGGCCAAGCAAACACAGAAGTGGATGCTCACAGTCAGCTATTGGATGGATTACACGGCCCTTAATGGAGGAGCTAGAGAAATCACTCAAGGAGCTAAAGGGATCTGCAACCCTATAGGTGGAACAAGAATATGAACTAACTAATACGACCCCAGAGCTTGTGTTTCTAGCTGCATATGTATCAGAAGATAGCCTAGTCGGCCATCATTGGAAAGAGAGGCCCTTCGGTCTTGCAAACTGTATATGCCTCAGTACAGGGGAAGCCAGGGCTAATAAGCGGGAGTGGGGGGGGAGGGGAGTTCGAGGGAGGGTATGGGGGGATTTTTGTGATGGTATTGGAAATGTAAATGAAGAAAATACCTAATAAAACCTTTAAAAAACAGATTGAAAAATATATCTCCCAATCAAAAAAAAAAAAAAAAAAAAAAAAAAAAGCCCAGGACCAGTGCAGAGTTCTATCAGACATTCAAAGAAGACCTAATTCCAATTCTCCTCAAACTTCCACAAAATAGAAACAGAAGATACTCTACCCAATTCATTCTATGAAGCTACAATTACTCTGATACCTAAACCACATAGATCTGAAAAAAGAAAAAGGACTTCAGACCAATTTCCATTGTGTACATTGATGCAAAACTACTCACAAAAAATCTTGCAAAATGAATCCAAGAACCCATTCAAACCTTCATCCATCATGATCAAGTAGGTTTCATTTCAGGGATGTACAGATGGTTTAATATACCGAAATCCATGAACATAATCCACTATATAAACAAACTCAAAGACAAAAACCACATGATCATTTCGTTAGATGCTGAGAAAGCATTTGATAAAATCCAACACCCATTCATGACAAAAGTCTTAGAACAATCAAGAAATCAAGGCCCATACCTGAACATAATAAAATCAATATGCAGCAAACCAGTAGCCAACATCAAACTAAATGGAGAGGAGCTAGAAGCAATCCCACTAAAATCAGGGTCTTGAAAAGGATGCCCAGTTTCCCCCTACCTATTCAATGTGGTACTTGAAGTCCTAGCCAGAACAATTAGACAGCAAAAGGAGATCCAGGGGACACAAATTGGAAAGGAATATGTCAAAATGTCACTATTTGCAGATAATATGATCGTGTATATAAGTGACCCTAAAAAATTCCACCAGAGAATTCCTAAACCTGATAAACAGCTTCAGTGCAGTAGCTGGATATAAAATTATCTGTAACAAATCAGTGGTCTTTCTCTACACAAAGGATAAACCAGCTGAGAACACAACATCCTTCATAATAGTCACAAATAATATAAAATAACTTGGTGTGACTCTAACTAAGGAAGTCAAAGATATGTATGATAAGAACTTCAAGTCTCTGAAGAAAGAAATCAAAGAAGATCTCAGAAGATGGAAAGATCATGCTCATGGATTGGTAGGATTAATATAGGAAAAATGGCTATCTTGCTGAAAGCAATCTACAGATTCAATGCAATCCCCATCAAAACTCCAATTCAATTCTTCACAGAGTTAGAAAGAGCAATTTGCAAGTTCATCTGGAACAACAAAAAACCTAGGATAGCAAAAACTATTCTCAACAATAAAAGAACCTCTGGTGGAATCACCATGCCTGACCTCAAGCTGTACTACAGAGAAATTGTGAAAAAAAAAAAAACCCAAAAAACAACAACAACAGAAAAAAACTCCATGGTACTGATACAGCAACAGACAGGTGGATCAGTGCAATAGAATTGAAGACCCAGAAATGAAATCACACCCCTGTGGTCACTTGGTCTTTGACAAGGGAGCTAAAACCATGCAGTGGAAAAAAGACAACATTTTGAACAAATGATGCTGGCACAACTGGCAGTTATCATGCAGAAGAATGTGAATTGGTCAATTCTTATCTCCTTGTAAAAAGCTCAAGTCTAAATGTTTCCCAGAACTCCACATAAATCCAGAGACACTGAAACTTATAGAGGAGAAAGTGGGGGAAAGCCTCGAAGATATGGTCACAAGAGAAAAATTCCTGAACAGAACAGCAATGGCTTGGGCTGTAAGATCCTGAATCTACCAGTGGGACCTCATAAAACTGCAAAGCTCCTATAAGGCAAAAGACACTGTCAATAAGACAAAAAGGCCACCAACTGATTGGGAAAGGATCTTTACCAATCCTAAATCTGATAATGGACTAAAATCCAATATATAGAGAGAATTCAAGAAGATGGACTCTAGAAAATCAGATAACCCTATTGAAAATGGGGTACAGAGCTAAACAAAGAATTCTCAACTGAGGAATACTGAACGGCTGTGAAGCATCTGAAAAAATGTTCAACATCCTTAATCATCAGGGAAATGCAAATCAAAACAACCCTAAGATTCTACCTCACACCAGTCAGAATGGCTAAGATCAAAAATTCAGGTGACAGTAGATGCTGGTGAGGATGTGGAGAAAGAAGGAAACTCCTCCATTGCTGGTGGGATTGCAAGATGGTACAGCCACTCTGGAAACCAGATTGGCAGTTCCTCAGAAAATTGGACATAGTACTACAGGAAGATCTAGCAATACCCCTCATGGGCATATGCCCAGAAGATGTTCCAACTTGTAATAAGGAGTCATGCTCCACTATGTTAATAGCAGCCTCATTTATAATAGCCAGAAGCTTGAAAGAACCCAGATGTCCCTCAACAGAAGAATGGATACAGAAAATGTGGTACATTTACACAATGGAGTACTACTCAGCAATTAAAATGAAAAGAGGCATTGTGTGTTGATACCATTAGGCATATTTCTCAAACTGAATGGAAATAATTTAACAAAAGTCAGCTGCCTTTGAAGATTTCAACCCTATTCAAATTATTGAAAATATGTTTAAGATTCCAGATGGCATGCATATCTGTCCTAATATAAATGGATTTTTAGGTGGTCCCAGGGTGATTAGTCAAGTTATTGGATGAGAAGGGGGAGTGACGAATTCCATTTGGCTTTTATAATCTAATAATATTTATACGCCAAGCAAAGCAAACTACTGTCAAGCTATAACTTAGCCTCAGTTGTCATCAATAAAAATGATTACCAATCTGAAAGCTTAAGCAAAATATCAATATTTGATCAAATTTTAAACTTGAAGGCACACTTTTAGTCTATAGATTTTGTAATAGCAACTCTTCTGTGCCTCAAGACTTTAAAAACTTAACTATTCTTGTAATTTTTCAATTAATACTAAGTATGAATTTGATCTCATGCTTTTCAGGGTTCTATTTAGTTGGGGCTAGTGCTAATGGGGACTGTGTCTTAGGGTTTTAAGATGTATATTAGAAGTCTCTTAAGTACTGGTTAGTCTGAGAAGTCCCTGAGGGGAGTGCACAAGATATTTGTCCACACTACAAACAGATAAATGTGTAAGTCCTCAGTTTGGGTGTTGCTGCATTATGAACTGAGATACTATCTAGGCATGAGTCATGTATCTGCTGATAAAGTACCCATTGAGGAGAAATGGCATCTTCACCCTGGAATCTAATTTGGAACATTCTCAATCTCTCTATTCCTTTTCACTGTAATGAATGGGGAGTCAGAGTCTGCCTGTTTTCTGAGCATATACACTTAGTCTATGAATATATACAAGGATGGTATTAACCCCATAAATAAAGGTAAGTCTTTAAATTCATGGGTTGCACACTTGTGCATCTGTGGGTAAAAAAAAACAAACAAAACAAAACATTGAGTCAAAAGTTATTATAAAACTCTGATGTTTGCAATGAACATTTACCAATCTAATTTTCATGTCTGCAAAGATTGTAGCAGGACAAATTATAATGTAAGCAATATTCTACTTTTCATGACAATATACACCTAAAGGAAGCTAACAAAGAACTATATTTAATTATTTATAGTACTATTATTATGTCTATGTATATTTGAATATAATGTATATATGTTATATAATATATGAATTATAAGTTTTCCTTTTGACTAATTATATATATATTCTTAAAATATATTTCTAGTCTCTAAATATTATACATTACACACAACAAAGTACATACTATGCATCATATGTAATGTGCCAGTATTGTCATGTATTACATATTATATATTATACAATATATTTTATATACTATATATAATATATTGCATAGTTCATATATATTATATGTTGTATATTGTACATTATATATGACAGAGTATACATTATAAATTATACATTATACATTGCACATGATATATAATATATTATAAATTGCACACATATGTCATAGTCTATATATAAAATATGATATACTAATGCTGTATATCATATACTATACACTATATATCATATAGTATATATCATATATCACACATCACATACCATATACCATACATCACAAATCACATATCATATGTATCGAACAATATAGAATATATTATCTAATATCTATTTTATTCCATGTATTATATATTATATATGTCATATTATAAAATTTATATTGTAAACTATAAAACACATTCTACATATTATATAATAAAATGCATATCACATATTAAATATCACATATTATGAATTATATATTATATATATATTACATAACATACATCATATATTATATATCAAATAAATCATATATAATGTATTATGCATTGTATATGGAATATAAAAGTGCACATTATACACCACATATCAGATAACATATATCTGATATATGGTGTATATCAGATATTATATGTCATAGACCATCTAATACATACTACATAATATATATCACATTTTACATATTTTATGTTTTACAACTTACATCTTATATATATATAATATCAAATATCACATCAAATATCACATAGTACATATATTATATATAATATATCATATTACATACTAAGACTCATATATATTTATTTGATATGTTTATTAAATAGCATATGTTATATCATGTACTACATAATATATTGTATATATGATATACTATATAATGTATGATATGTCATGTATCATGTGTTATATATTATATGATACATATCATTTTTATGTCATGTCATATTTAAAACATTATGTATCTAAGAATTCATATAACATATTATTTATCAAAATTTTGATATTATGTATTACATACTGTATATCATAGCTTATAATTTATAATATATCATATATATTTATTAAATATGATATATAATATATCATATTATATGTAATCACACATAACATTATATAACATATAACATGTGTCAGGTATCGTATTACATATATGTTATATGATATATTTACAAAAGCATTTATATATTATACATTTTATGTATAATATATATTGTATTATATATAAAATATAATACATGATGTTTTTATTTACAAAACGTACATATGAAATTTTAATAATTATGGATTGTTAATTAATTAGGAACTATATTAATTACCACAGTATGGTATAGCATCTGTTATATAGATTTACATTATTTTGACTACTCCAACTAATCTAATGGTAAATTAAAGCACTGGGAAGATTTTATTGGGTTAGACACAAATAATGCATTATATTATTATATTATTATAACAATAGGAAATTTGTTGTCTATGAGAAGACATGAGGATTCTAGGACAAATACCATATGGAAATTAAAGGATAAATGTACTTCAGTGATTAGTCATAACCAAACCTATAATCTTCCTACCCCAGAGATAATGTAACATTTTATGCAAAACAAAACAAACAATAACTTTGCATATAGCATTTTCATGATCAGTTTCTTGTATAGTATTTCTGGTAGAATTCTTAAAATTAATAGATGGCTGAATTTTGTCAATTACTTATTCTTGAACCTTTCAAGATAATGACTTGTTTTCAATATTTTGGGGGAATACTGTAGGACGTATTCCCAACATATTGTATTTAATTATTCCTAGTTATATTTTATTGTTATGACCAAATCACTTAACTGAACATCATAAAGGATAAAACTGATTATTTTAGCTTTGGGTTTCTGAGGTCTCTGGCAGTGGTTTCCGGTCTCTGTTCTGGACCATTGTGGGTGGAACAGGAAGGAGTGGTAATAAGAAGCTCCTGAGGTGTATTTCCTACAGTTCCCAAAATTTCCAGAGGCTACATAAATAAAGCTATCACTTTGTGGTTATGTGTTCAACACATGCAAATGTGAGAGGCATTTTGTATTCAAACCCTTGTCTCCAAATATTCAGGATTATCCCATAATGCAGAAATCATTAATCCAAGTTCTAGAATCTCTAGAATCTCCAAGTTCTTTTTTAAAAAATTATAAAAATCAATTTTATTATTCAGATGTGTCTTTTTGTTTACTTTGATCTCCAACCTGAAGACAGTATCTCTCTTTCCCAGTCTTCGCTCATCCCCACATGCTATGCGGGCACAATCCTCTTTCTCCTCCCTTTTGGACATGTTGACATTAATATTTTGCCTTTGGTTATTAAAGCCATTTTTTTCCAAGAAAGAAGGCTCACTGGGTCATTCTACAACCTCAAAATCTTACATATTTTCACCGCTAGGAGCAACGTAAATTAGGATTTATGATCATAAATTAGGAGAAATGGTTCAAATGTTTTGAGGTGTCAGAGAAATTCTTTACCCCTTCCCATTCTGGCAGGCTCTGTGGGTGATATGGAGATGCGGAACTCATTTCCTGAGTAAGAATTTGACAAGTGCACGTTTCCAAGTTTCTAATAAGTAATGAGTAACTGACAGCCATTATCTCTATAAAATATTGCTTATAGGACCCCATTCTTTCTGTACATAATTTTTCAGGGAAATGGATATCTTGCTGGCTAAGAGACCCTCTACATGCCTTGAAAATTACCTTATAATTTAAGACTTTTAAGACCTTTGGTCCTTGCGAGTTTAGCTTTGTGAGATAGTCATGAAACAGTCATGCTGAAAGTGTAAATTACTGGCCAAAGTTAAAATAACCCTTGACGCATCTTTCAAGGCCATAGCATGTAGAGAAGTTGTGCCTTTTGCAAGCTGCTGAAGTTGGCCAGCTGCCAGGTAGTGAGGTGAAGGACTGGATGGGTTGACGGCTACTTTCTCAAGGCTTTCGCTCTGCAATCACCTGTTCTGAGTGATGGTTATTAATAGTCCTAATTTCTGGGGCTTCTGAGTAATTCACCTCAAAGTATGAAGCCATAAGGTAATGTTTGTCAGTGGAAAAGTTAGACATGTGAGTTTGAACAAAACTGCTTCAAAATTGTGCATCAATGCTTTTTCCGCATCTAACAAGATGATCATGTGGTTTTTGTCTTTGAGTTTGTTTATATAATGGATTACATTGATGGATTTCCATATATTAAACCATCCCTGCATCCCTGGAATAAAACCTACTTGGTCAGGATGGACAATTGCTTTAATGTGTTCTTGGATTTGGTTAGCGAGAATTTTATTGATTATTTTTGCATCGATATTCATAAGGAAAATTGGTCTGAAGATCTCTGTCTTTGTTGGATCTTTCAGTGGTTTAGGTATCAGAGTAATTAAGTCTTCATAGAATGAATTGGGTACAGTACCTTCTGCTTCTATTTTGTGGAGAACTGGAATTAGATCTTCTTTGGTGTTTTGGATTTCTTCAGGATCTGTTGTTATGTCTCCCTTTTCATTTCTGATTTTGTTAATTAGGATGTTGTCCCTGTGCCCTCTAGTGAGTCTAGGTAAGGGTTTATCTACTTGTTGATTTTCTCAAACAACCAACTCCTCATTTGGTTAATTCTTTGAATAGTTCTTCTTGTTTCCACTTGGTTGATTTCACCCCTGAGTTTGATTATTTCCTGCTGTCTACTCTTCTTGGGTGAAATTTATTCCTTTTTTTCCAGAGCTTTTAGATGTGTTGTCAAGCTGCTAGTGTGTGCTCTCTCCCATTTCTTCTTGGAGGCACTCAGAGCTATGAGTTTCCCTCTTAGAAATGCTTTCTTTGTGTCCCATAGGTTTGGGTATGTTGTGGCTTCATTTTCATTAAACTCTAAAAAATCTTTAATTTCTTTCTTTATTCCTTCCTTGACCAAGGTATCATTGAGAAGAGTGTTGTTCAGTTTCCACGTGAATGTTGGCTTTCCATTATTTATGTTGTTATTGAAGATCAGACTTAGGCCATGGTGGTCTGATAGGATGCATGGTACAATTTCAATATTTTTTCTATCTGTTGAGGCCTGTTTTGTGACCAGTTATATGGTCAATTTTGGAGAAGGTCCTGTGAGGTGCTGAGAAGAAGGTATATCCTTTTGTTTTAGGATAACTTATTCTGTAGATATCTGTCAGATCCATTTGTTTCATAACTTCTGTTAATTTCAATGTGTCCCTGTTTATTTTCTGTTTCCACGATCTGTCCATTGATGAAACTGGTGTGTTGAAGTCTCCCACTATTATTGTGTGAGGTGCAATGTGTGCTTTATGCTTTACTAAAGTGTCTTTAATGAATGTGGCTGCCCTCGCATTTGGAGCATAGATATTCAGAATTGAGAGTTCCTCTTGGAGGATTTTACCTTTGATGAGTATGAAGTGTCCCTCCTTGTCTTTTTTGATAACTTTGGGTTGGACGTTGATTTTATCCAATATTAAAATGGCTACTCCAGCTTGTTTCTTCAGACCATTTGCTTGGAAAATTGTTTTCCAGCCTTTCACTCTGAGGTAGTGTCTGTCTTTTTCCCTGAGATGGGTTTCCTGTAAGCAGCAGAATGTTGGGTCCTGTTTGTGTAGCCAGTCTGTTAGTCTATATCTTTTTATTGGGGAATTGAGTCCATTGATATTAAGAGATATTAAGGAAAAGTAATTGTTGCTTCCTTTTATTTTTGTTGTTAGAGTTGGCATTCTGTTTTTGTGGCTGTCTTCTTTTATGTTTGTTGAGGGATTACTTTCTTGCTTTTTCTAGGGTGTGATTTCCGTCCTTGTATTGTTTTTTTTTTTTTTTCTGTTATTATCCTTTGAAGGGCTGGATTCGTGGAAAGATAATGTGTGAATTTGGTTTTGTCGTGGAATACTTTGGTTTCTCCATCTATGGTAATTGAGAGTTTGGCCAGGTATAGTAGCCTGGGCTGGCATTTGTGTTCTCTTAGTGTCTGTATAACATCTGTCCAGGATCTTCTGGCTTTCATCGTCTCTGGTGAAAAGTCTGGTGTAATTCTGATAGGCCTGCCTTTATATGTTACTTGACCTTTCTCCCTTACTGCTTTTAAAATTCTATCTTTATTTAGTGCATTTATTGTTCTGATTTTTATGTGTCAGGAGGAATTTCTTTTCTGGTCCAGTCTATTTGGAGTTCTGTAGGCTTCTTGTATGTTCATGGGCATCTCTTTCTTTAGGTTTGGGAAGATTTCTTCTATAATTTTGTCGTAGATACTTGCTGGCCCTTGAAGTTGAAAAATCTTCATTCTCATCAACTCCTATTATCCGTATGTTTGGTCTTCTCATTGTGTCCTTTATTTCCTGGATGCTTTGAGTTAGGATCCTCTTGCATTTTGTATTTTCTTTGATTGGTGTGCCCATGTTCTCTATGGAATCTTCTGTACCTGAGATTCTCTCCTCCATCTCTTGTATTCTGTTGCTGATGCTCACATCTATGGTTCCAGATTTCTTTCCTAGGGTTTCTATCTCCAGCGTTGCCTCACTTTGAGTTTTCTTTATTGTGTCTACTTCCCTTTTTAGGTCTAGTATGGTTTTGTTCATTTCCATCACCTGTTTGGATGTGTTGTACTGTTTTTCTATAAGGACTTCTACCTGTTTGGTTGTGTTTTCCTGCTTTTCTTTAAGGACTTGTAACTCTTTAGCAGTGTTCTCCTGTATTTCTTTAAGTGAGTTATTAAAGTCCTTCTTGATGTCCTCTACCATAATCATGAGAAATGCTTTTAAATCCGGGTCTAGCTTTTCGGTTCTGCTGGGGTGCCCAGGACTAGGTGGGGTGGGAATGCTATGTTCCTATGATGGTGACTGGTCTTGATTTCTGTTGGTAGGGTTCTTACATTTGACTTTAGCCATCTGGTATTCTCTGGAGCTAGTTGTAATAGTTGTCTCTGGTTAGAGCTTGTTCCTCAGGTGATTATGTTAGCCTCTATCAGCAGACCTGGGAGACTAGATCTATCCTTAGTTTCAGTGGTCAGAGTACTCTCTGCAGCAAGCTCTCTTCTTGCAGTGAAGGTGCCCAGATATCTGGTGTTTGATCTTGCCTCCTGGCAGAAGTTATGTTCCACTCACCTTAGGTTTTAAGATCTCATGGAGGGTCCTGTGTGGGTCCTTGCTGCAGTGGGCCAGAAGGGAGCTCTTTTTTTTTTAATTAGGTATTTTCTTCATTTAAATTTCCAATGCTATCCAAAAAGTCCCCAATACACTCCCCCCCCACTCCCCTAACCACCCACTCCCACTTTTTGGCCCTGGCGTTCCCCTGTACTGGGGCATATAAAGTTTGCAAGTCCAATGGGCCTCTCTTTCTAGTGATGGCCGACTAGACCATCTTTTGATACATATGCAGCTAGAGTCAAGAGCTCTGGGGTACTGGTTAGTTCATAATGTTGTTCCACCTATAGGTTTGCAGATCCCTTTAGCTCCTTGGGTACTTTCTCTATCTCCTCCACTGGGGGTCCTGTGATCCATCCAATAGCTGACTGTGAGCATCCACTTCTGTGTTTGCTAGGCCCCGGCATTGTTTCACAAGAGGCAGCTATATCTGGGTCCTTTCAGCAAAATCTTGCTATTGTATGCAATGGTGTCAGCGTTTGGAAGCTGATTATGCGATGGATCCCTGGATATGGTAGTCTTTAGATGGTTCTTCATTTTTTCACAGCTCCAAATTTTATCTCTGTAACTCCTTCCATGGGTGTTTTGTTCCCAATTCTAAGAAGGGGCACAGTGTCTACACTTTGGTCTTCATTCTTCTTGAGTTTCATGCGTTTAACAAATTGTATCTTATATCTTGGATATCCTAAGTTTTGGGGCTAATATCCACTTATCAGTGAGTACATATTGTGAGAGTTCTTTTGTGATTGTGTTACCTCACTCAGGATGATGCCCTCCAGGTCCATCCATTTGCCTAGGAATTTCATAAATTCATTCTTTTTAATAGCCGAGTAGTACTCCATTGTGTAAATATACCACATTTTCTGAATCCATTTCTCTGTTGAGGGGCATCTGTGTTCTTCCCAGCATCTGGCTATTATAAAAAAGGCTGCTATGAACATAGTGGAGCATGTGTCCTTCTTACCTGTTGGAACATCTTCTGAATATATGCCCAGGAGAGGTATTGTTGGATCCTCTGGTAGTATTATGTCCAATTTTCTGAGGAACTGCCAAACTGTTTTCCAGAGTGGTTGTACAAGCTTGCAATCCCACCAACAATGAAGGAGTGTTCCTCTTTCTCCACATCCTTGCCAGCATCTGCTGTTACCTGAATTTTTTATCTTAGCCATTCTGACTGCTGTGAGGTGGAATCTCAGGGTTGTTTTGATTTGCATTTCTCTGATGATTAAGGATGTTGAACATTTTTTTTCCTAAAGCTGTACTACAGAGCAATTGTGATAAAAACTGCATGGTACTGGTATAACGTCAGACAAGTAGACCAATGGAACAGAATTGAAGACCCTGAGATGAACTCACACACCTATGGTCACTTGATCTTTGACAGGGAGCAAAAATCATCCAGTGGAAAAAAGACAGCATTTTCAACAAATGGTGCTGGCACAACTGGCGGTTATCATGTAGAAGAATGTGAATTGATCCATTCCCTATCTCCTTGTGCTAAAGTCAATTCTTAGTGGATTAAGGAACTCCACATAAATCCAGAGACACTGAAACTTATTGAGGAAAAAGTAGGGAAAACCCTCGAAGATATGGGTACAGAGGAAATATTTCTGAATAGAACAGCAATGGCTTGTGCAGTAAGATCGAGAATCGACAAATGGGACCTGATAAAGTTGCAAAGCTCCTGGAAGGCAAAAAACACCGTCAATAAGACAAAAAGGCCACCAACAGTTTGGGAAAGGATCTTTAACTATCCTAAATCAGATAGGGGACTAATATCCAATATATATAAAGAACTCAAGAAGGTGGACTCCAGAAAAAAAAATAACCCCATTAAAATTGGGGCTCAGAACTGAACAAAGAATTCTTACCTGAGGAATACCGAATGGCAGAGAAGCACCTGAAAAAAATTCGCTCTTTTTTTAAGGTCTATTAGAATTCTTCACTAAAGCTCTATGACCCTGGGCTTTTCTTGATTGGTAGGAATTTAATGAGCTCTTCTTTTTTCCTTGGGGGATATGGAACTGTTTAATAGATTATGAGCTCTTGATTTAACTTTGGTATGTGCAGTCTAGAAAACCATCTACTTTATCTAAATTTTCCTGTTTTTGTTAATTCTTTGTTTTTGTAGTAGGATTTGATGACTTTTTAAAAATTTCCACAGTTTCAGATGTCATGTATTCATTTCATTTCTCATTTTATTAATTTAGGTATTGTCTCTGGGCCCATTAGTTAGTTCAGCTAGGGGTTTGTCTCTCTTGTTGATTTTCTCAAAACACCATCTTTTGGTTTTGTTAATTCTTTGTATTCTTTGCTTTGCTTTCATTTTGTTGATTTATGTACTGAATATGAATATTTCCTTCTGTCTACTCCTCTTGGATGTGTTTGTTTCTTTCTGTTATAGTGCTCTCAGGCATATTGTTAATTTGCCACTGTAGCATCTTTCCAATTTCTTTACCAGGGCACTTGGTGCTATGAGTTTTCCGCCTTGTGCTGCTTTCATTGTGTCCCATAAGTTTGTGTATCTATGTCATCATTTTCATTGAATTCCAGGAAGTCTTTAATTTCTTTCTTTATTTCTTTCCTGAACCAGTGATCATAGAGGGGAGAGTTGTTCAGTTTATGTGGGTATGTGAGTTTTCTCTTGTTTTTGCTGTTTTTGAAGTCTAGCCCTAGTCTGTGATGATCTAGTAAAATGCATGAGATTATTTCAATCTTCTTACTTATATCTTCTGAGGCTTGTTTTCTGATTGATCATACGATCAGTTTTGGAGAAGGCACTTTGAGGTGCTGAGAAGAAGGTATATCTTTTTGTTCTAGGGTGGAATGTCCTGTATATATCTGTTATATATATTTGGTTCATAACCTCTTTTAGTTTCACTGTGTCTCTGTTTTGTGTCTGTCTCAATGACCTGTACATTAGTGAAAGTGTGGTATTGAAGTCTCCCACTATTTCTGTGTGGAATTCAATGTGTATTTTGAACTTTAGTAAAGTTTCTTTTATTAATGTAGGTGCCCTTGCATTTGGGGCACAGACGTTCAGAATTGAGTCCTTCTCTTGGTGGATTTTTTTTTTTTTTTTGATGATTATGCAGTGCCCTTCCCCATCTTGCTTGATAACTTTTGGTTGATAGTCTATTTTATTGGATATTAGGATCGCAACTCCAGCTTGGTTTTGGGGACCATTTGGAAGACTTTTTCCAGCATTTAACATGGAGGTATCTATATTTGCTATTGACATGTGCTTTTTGTATGCATCAAAATGCTGGATCCTCTTTACGTATCCAGCCTCTTAGCTTATGTCTTCTTACTGGGGAATTGAGCCCATTCACACTGAGAGATATTTAAGACGAAAGACTGCTAGTACCGGTTAGGTTTGTTGTTGCAGGTGGCATTATGTGCACTTGATTCTCTTCTTTTAGCTCGGTTGTAAGATGACTTTTTTGGTGTAGGTATCCTCCTTTTGTTAGAGTTTTCCTTCTAAAATTCTCTGTAGGGCTGAATTGGTAGATAGATATAATTTAAATTTGGTTTTCTCCTAGAATATTTAGGTTCTCCAAGTATGTTGATTAAAAGATTTGTGAGGTATAATAATCTGGGCTGGAATTTGTGTTCTCTTATGGTCTGCATGACCTCTGTCTAGGCTCTTTTGGCTTATCTCTGTTGAGAAACCTGCTGTATTTCTGATAGTTCTGCCTTAATATGTTATGTGGCCTTTCCCCTACACCTTTAACATTCTTTATTTGTTTCATGCAGTTTTGATTATTATGTAACAAAAGGATTTTCTTTTCTGGTCTAATCTATTTGGTTTTCTATAGGCTTCTTGTACACTTATGACCATCACTTCCTTTAGCTGGGGAAGTTTTCTTCTATGATTTTGTTGAACATGTTTCCAGGTCTTTTGAGCTGGGAATCTTTGTTTTCCACAATTCCTATTATTCTTAGATTTGGTCATTTCAATATGTCCTTGATTTTCTAGATGTTGTGGTGTAGGAATATTTTTCTGTTTTGAATTTTCTTTGAGCACTGTGTCAATATGTTCTAAGGTATCTTCTATACTTGAAAATCTCTCTGTTATCTCTTGTATTGTGTTGATGATGTTTACATCTGTAATTCCCAAACTCTTTCCTAGGTTTTCCATTTCAAGTGTTGCCTCTGTTTGTTTTTTTTTTTTTTTTTTTATCGTTTCTACTTCTGCTTTTATATTTTGGACAACTTTGTTCAATTCTTTTACCTGTTTGATTGTGTTTTTCTGTATTTCTTTAAGGGATTTATTTTTTTCCTCTTTCAGGGTTTCTACCTGCTTACCTTTGTTTTCCTGTATTTCTTTCAGTGAGTTATTTAAATTCTTCTTGAAGGATCCTATTGTCTTCATGAGATAGCCTCTTGATTTTCAGGTATTTCATGTGTTTGTATATCTAGGGCTTACTGTGGAAGAAATGGGTTCTGATGATGTGGTTAAGGGAAGGTTCCTTAACTGTTGCCCTTCATGCAGCAAAACTTCCAGGAAGCCTTCAAACTGTGATATCTTCAGAGGGGCAGACAAGCTGGTAATCTACTCCAGGAGAAGGTGCAGGCCAGAAGGGTCTATGTTATCTTTTAATACTGCAATGTAAAGTATTTTGAAGTAGGGCTGGTGAGGTGGATGACCAGTTAAGAGCACTGATTGCTCTTCCAAAGGTCCTGAGTTCAAATCCAAGCAACAACATGGTGGCTCACAACCATCCATAGTGAGATCTGATGCCCTCTTCTGGTGTGTCTAAAGTCAACTACAGTGTACTTACATATAATAATAAATAAACCTTTGGGCTGAAGCAAGCAGGGCTGGAGTGACCAGAGGTCCTAAGTTCAATTCACAGCAACCACATGATGGCTCACAACCACTTGTACAACTATGGTGTACTCATATACATGAAATAAACACATAAATCTGTTTTTTTTTTTTAAGTATTTCAAAGTGGCTATTAAGTTGGACTCCACAGCATCCCTCTGACACACTGCCTTTCTTTCTGGAAAAAATATGTCAAAATTTCATCTGTGTTGCATGTGTCAAGATTTACTTCTTTTCATTCAACTAATTTTGATGTTAACTTGCTCTATTTATCTTAATAGTCTGACAGGATAGGAGTGTAGAGATGGCTCAATGATTAAGAGAACTTTCTCCTCTCCTACAGGACCCAAGTTCAATTCTGAGTACACACTTTGTCAGCTCTGAAACTATCAGTTCATTCTCAGTGAACCCAGCACTCTCTTTTTTGTCTCCTGCACATACATAAGGGCAGCAAACTATTTATACACCTAAAATAAAAATAAAGGTTAAAATAAATTGATATCATTGTATAAGAATTTTGTTGAATATATGATTAAAATCAAGGTGATATGTATCTCTAAATTGAATCATAAATGATAAATGTTATCTTTTAGTGCTTTTGGTGAATATTATATATTTACTTAGCTATTCAGATTTAAAATATTTTTAATCTATATGGAGATATAGTGCATTTCTAATCATATTAAAGCTAAAACAATACTATTTTATGCCCATTTATAGTAAACAGTTTTCTTATTTCTATGTACATTTCATATTATTTATATTTATTTAATTCCCTTTTTTTGCAACTTTTATGTGTCACTAATGACTTTATTTTCTCATGGTATTAGACAAACTATTTAGTTCTCCAGAATTAAAGAGGAAACTTTGAAAAATGTTTTCTTGTTAAAAATGATGTTTATAAGAAATTTTTATTACATTTTTTTTACACTCCAGATTTAATTGCCCTCCCAATCAACTCTTTGACTCTTCCATATTTCATACCTCCTCCCAGGACCCCTGTCTCCATGAGGATGTCCCCACCTCTCCCACCACATCAAACCTCTAAGCACCTTGGGAACTCCAGTCTCTTCAGGGTTAGGTGCATCTTCTCTGACTAAATACAGACCAGGAAGTCCTCTGTTATATATGTATTGGGGGCATCATATAAGTTGGTGTATGCTGCCTGGTTGGTGGTCCATTGTCTGAGAGATGTTAGGGGTCCAGGTTAATTGAGACTGCTGGTCCTCCTATAGAATCACCCTCCTCAGCTTCTTCCAGCTTTCCCCTAACTCAACCACAGTGATCACCAGCTTCACTCCATTGGTTGGGTGCAAATATCTGCATCTGACTTTCTCAGCTAGTTGTTGGTGCTTTTGGAGGGCAGTCATGATAGGTCCCGTTTTGTGATCATTCCATAGCTTCTGTAAAAGTGTCAGGACTTGGGGCCACCCCTTGAGCTGGATCACACTTTGGGCCTGTCGCTGGACCTTCTTTTCCTCAGTCGCTTCATTTTTATCCTGCATTTCTTTCAGAGAGGAACAATTCTGGGTCAGAATTTTTAACTGAGGGATGGCAACCCCATCCTTCACTTGATGCCCTGTCTTTTTGCTGAAGGAAGGGTCTACAAGTTCCCTCGCCCCACTGTAGGACATTTCACCTAAGGTTCCTCCCTTTGAATCCTGAGAGTCTCCCAGGTCTCTGGTACATTCTAAAAGGTGCCCCCAACCTCCTACTTTCCGAGGTTGCCTGTTTCCATTTTTTCTGCTAGTCCTCAGGGCTTCAGTCCTTCCCACCCCACCCAATATCATGTTCTCCTCTTTCCCCCTCTGTCCTCTTTCCCTTCCAGGTCCCTCCCTCCTCCCCTCTGTGATTGCTTTCTTCTCAGTCCCAAGTGGGACTGAGATATCCTCACTTGGGCCCTTCAACTTGTTGACATTTTTGAGTTCTGTGAACTGTGTCCTCAATATTCTGTACTTTTTGGCTAATATCCACTTATTAGTGAGTATATACCATGCATGTCTTTTTGGTTCTGAATTACCTCACTCAGGATGATATTTCCTAGATACATGCATTTGCCTGCAAAACTCGGAATTCTTAATAGTTGAGTAATATTTCATTGTGTAAATGAGCCACATTGTCTCCATGCATTATTCTGTAGTGGGACATCTAGGTTGTTTGCAGCTTTTGGATATCACAAACAATGCCACTTTAAACATAATGGAACATGTGCCCCTATGGCATGGTGGGGCATCATTTGGTTACATTCCTAGGAGTGGTACTGTTGGGTCTTTAGATACATCTCTTTCCAATTTTCTGAGAAACCTCCATATTGACTTCCAGAGTAGTTTTACTAGATGTAATCCAACAAGCAATAGAGGAATATTCCTCTTTTTTCACATCCTTCCCAACATGTGTTTTCATCTGATGTTTAATCTTATCCATTCTGATTGGTGTAAGGAGAAATGTCAGGGTCCTTTTTATTTGCCATTCTCTGATCACTAAGAACTTTGAACCTTTTTATGCTTCTCAGTCATTTGAGATTCCTCTATTGTGTATTTTAAGTTTAGTTTAGTTGTATATCCTGGTTTTTTTTTTTTTTTTTTTTTTTTGACTGGGGTGTTTGGTGTTGTGGATAGCCCTGGGGCTAATTTTATTTGATGTTAATTCTGTTCTCCTCTGAGGGCCTGCAAACAAGGAATAAGTCAGCACTCAGGTGATTTCCTATAAACTTTCTTCCCACCTTAATTTATAAATAAAGACTAGAGCCAAGGATTGGGTAGAGATACAGGGAAGGTGGAGCTGAAAGTTGGAAGAGAGAAGAAGGAGGATGGGAGAGAGAGAGAGAGGATGACAGTGGAGGAGGTGGAAGGAAATCAGAGCAGAAGCACCTGGCCTAGAAAAACAGCAAGTTATAAGGGGCCTCATAGATGGGGAAGATGGTAGTGTAGTGGTAGATCTGCCCAATCTAGGCACACAGCTTGTATTCATATTAATTGAGTTGTGTTTTCATTGCCGGGGTATATTTGGGTGGTTAGCTTCTTGCGTTTTTATATATTTTGGATAGTAACCCTCTATCAGACATGGGGTTAATGAAAAAAATTTCCCCAATCTGTAGGTTGCCAATTTGTCTTATGACTAAATCCTTTGCGTTACACAAGCTTTCTAGTGTCATGACGCCTCATTTATCTAACCTTGATCTTAAAGCATGAGCGATTGGAGTTCTGCTTAAGAAATCCCACCCCCCCCCCACCCCGCCAATTAGTTCAAGGCTCTTTCCCACTTACTCTTATATTAGCTTCAGTGTATCTGGTTTTATGTTGAGGTCCCTGGTCCACTTGGACTTGAGGATCTCTAGTTTCTACTATCAAAGACTCACCACATAGTCCACACCATTTTCCTGTGTCATATCATTATGATGCCTTGTGGGGATTTCCTCATCTTAACTACTTTAAATAGCACAGATCATATACTAAATAGCAATGCTGCTTGAATTTTTATTTTCAGGGAGATGCAAGTCAACCTACAACTCATGCTTGCTTGAGCATTATTGGTGGGTCCCAAGTATTTGAACAAAGAATCCTACATATGTCACATTCAGGTCTCTTTAATACAAGATGTGCATGTCAGAGTGGAACAATAAGCTACCAGGTATATTCATTTCCCAGAGTCCTCATAGAAAGTTATACTGATGGTGTTATATCCATAGCATATCTGATAGTGATTGTCAAAATAATAGGGGCACAGCTGATTGATGCTCAGATCCCCGATGTATTCATATGATGTCTTTTCTACGTTGGTTTTCTTTTTCATTTGTCTGCCCACTACTTTCTTTGGTGAGGGATGTGGAAAATATTAAATCTATTCCTAAGTGGTCCATTGTGGTCATTGCTCATTTGCTTGGCTATATGCTCTGCACAATATTCTATTCTTTGTCCTTGAATTGAGTGTAACTTTATTCTGTAAAGATTTTTTCTTTAATGTTTTAATTTTTAACTTCACTGGTTCTAAATACATGCATGTGTGTGCTTGTAACTCCAGAAATTATATGATCCAGAGGAAGTGAAATGTTGACGAAATGGAAACAACTCATATATATGAGGGCATATGACACTCACAGCACCATATATATAATTATATATACATATATATTAAATATAATATATATTATATTATATAAATTTACATATATGTATGTATAATATTATATAGCTTATATAAAATATGATGTGCTATATAAATATATAATATAAATTATATAAAATATAAAATACAATATATGTAATTTACACAGTATATAATACTGAAGTAAAGTCCAGCCTTTCAAATAAAGGAATCTCATAATTTGTGATGACACTTATGAGTATGCTGACATGATCTTCTTTAAATACATAATATATAAAACTTTAACTCACATAGAAAGAATGTAGAATAGTGTTTGCTAAGTATGGGCTGAGTGTTTGCTAACTATGGGCTGGTCAATACTGGGCAAAGTATAAGAGCAAAGTTTCAGATCGACAGGATGAGTAAGTTTTGCATAGCATGGTGACTATATTTAATAATTGTGTATAGAGTACTTGACAATTTCTAAGATAATAGATTTTAAATGTTCTTATCACCCACACAAAGTGTGGTGATACATATCTTAATATGTATCTGATACATATTTTAATAATTGAGCTATAGAAATCATTTCACAATGATATATGTTATCAAAAAATACATTGAATATCAATAACATTACTCATATATTAATAACACCTGAATAAAGAAAAATAAAATGAATACATCGATTGAATTGTGCTGAACATTTGATTTTGGTATTTTTTCTTTATTTAATACATTTGTTCATGTTCAAATTTCATTAAACATATCATAAAACAATTTAACATGTCTATGGCCTTAATCATTCACATTCATATTATAGATTTATACTGGTTGTATATATGTATGGTGTAAAGTGTTGACTTTTGTCTCTCATTCTGTGAAGAAATTATTTAGACTGACTTTGTTCTGAAGTAATTGACTAGGTTATATATTTTTTGGTTCCACAAATGCAAAATGAAATTAGTTCTTCTGTGTCTAACATGTTTTACAAAATATAATGTGGTTCAGTTTTTCTGAAAATAACAGGATTTCATTCTTCTTTATGGATGAATAATACATCCTTCAGTGAAGTTAATCTCCTGAAGACACAGAGCCAGTACAAAAAAAAAAAAAAATAGGACCCTAGAAACTATCACCTCAGAGGAGTAGCACCAGTCATTAATACTTTTCCTTGCAAGGGGAATTTTCTCAAAAGGTAAGATTTAAGAATGGCCTCATCATGCTTTTTTCAGTGTTGTCATAGTTCTTACCCAATTTTGTTGCCACATTTTCAATTTAATTTTTCAGGTGTGATGGAACCTTCAGCTTTCTGTTTACCTGGATTCTTCATGGTCTTCATTCTTCTAAAGATCACAGTACTCACCCAAGGTAGAGGCATACTCTCACTTTTTTTGATGAAATTTGTCCTTGGACAGGTTCATACATGCTTACAAGGCATTATGACTACTTATATCCAATACTCTTATTCCCCTTTCACCCTTATCATTTCCCCACCTCCCAGCATGTCCCTTTCCCACATTTATGCTTCTAGCTTTGTTTTAGGACCCATTGCTTTTTAACCAGGACTGTTTGTGTAGCCACAGGTTTTGGATGATCTGCTGTGGCATGGTGGACTCACAAAACAGAAGGCAATGATTATCTCTGCCTTAAAATCCACCAATAGTTCAGCAGAAAGGGGTAGCAACCCATGTGTAATTCCGTGAATGATGAAGGCAGGCTCAGTCTTAAGAAGGCCCAGTGCATGTTGCTGCAGCTGCTGTGAGATCGTGTTTGCAATATCGGTGTCATTCTTGAATATTTTTGATTCTGTGTAGAAGCCAAACTGAATTTTTTAGAATTAATCACCCTGTAGCACAGGAAATAAGGCCAACAAGATGCAAATGGGACTTCAGGAAGTAAAACATTCATGTACAGCAAATAAAATTGTCAAACAAATGAAGAAACAACCTCTAATCCTAACACTTGGGGGGCAAAGACAAGTGAGTTTTTTCAACTTAAAAGCATATATCAGGAGTTTCAGGCCAATTAGGACTATATAACGAGATCCTGTCTCAAAAACAAACCAGCTGAAATAAAACAACAAAAAGAATATATTTGCAACAATAATTTTTTAAAAAGATGCTTTAATTTGAGAGAGAGCAAGGGGAGCTGTTAAGGGAGGAAAGAAAAGGAGGGACTAACACAATTACAATCTTAATATATATATAATATATTCTTAATTACAATAGAATTATATCACTTTGTCTGCTTCTGCCCCTCCCATGCATCCTACCTCCAATTCCTCTTATGTCCTACTCCCAATTTCAAGTTGATAGTTTCTTTTTCTTAAATTATTATTGTAATACAATCATGCGATCACACATCATACAATCATATATATGTATGTACACACATATAAATATATTCTGTTGAGCTTGTGTTGTGTGTATGTGTATGGTGTCAGGGCTGACCATTCTGCATTGGACAACCAATAAGTGGATCCTTCTTCCAGCAATCATTAGTTACTTGTAGTCCTTTGTCTCATGTAAGATCCTGCAAAAATTTTCTCCTCTTATGCTAATATGTCTGTTAATGTTTCCATTGTTTCAGACTTGACTATTCAGACATTTCTAGGTCAGACTTTCTCAGTGCGGACCTCCTGTATTTAGGCTCTTACAATTTTTCCACCCTCTCTTCCACTATGTTCCCCAAGTGACAGATGCAGAAATTATAACATGTTGTCCATATTGGGTTGGATTTCCCCAAGCCCTTTGATCTCTACATTGCATCTAGCCATAATTTCCAGGATGCCTCTATTTGCCAGAAAGAGATATTTCTTTGACAAGGGAGTAATGACTTCATTTCCATCTGAAGATATAAATAAAAACTGCTCACTAGTTCCTTTTCTCTGTAATTTTATTAACCCAATAACGAGATGGTGTTGATCCACTTTCATTTTCACCCCCTTGGGCTGAGAATTCTGATTATTCAATTATTATCTTAAATTATTTAAAGGAAAGAAAATAATTAGTTCCTTCCCACAATAAGTAAATTTTACAGAAGCAGACAAATTGAGCATCTCTCTAAACCTAGTTTCCCTGTTTTGATCCTCCAGCTGCTTATTTTGTTGGAGTTTTAATTAATTTGGTGAAGTGATTTTACAGTTTATCCACCTTTTGGTTTTGTCTCCAATAGGGAAGATGTTGCAGTTTTTACATAATTCTTCATTAATACATCCCTTAGAGTTTTGGCAACAATGAAGAATATGAATGCTAAATATATGTGTTAAGAAATTAATCTTTTTAAAAAATATTTGCTACTTGTATATTAGTCTAACCTTTAAAAGAAATTGTTTTTGTGACTATATTCAAGATGTGGTGATGTAAATGCCAAAATAGTGCACAGATGAAAATTTGGTTCTGTCTTGGAATTGTTTTTCTTTTTGAATTGAGATGTGTGTAACACACAGTAAAGTACATAAAGTATACAACTTAGTGAATTTTTGCTTATAGAATCATTCATGAATTTATATTTTAGCTTTAGATATTGAATAGTTTTAGCAACTCAAAATCTTGTTTTAATCTTTCCCAGTCAATATCATGCTCATATTGCCAATTTGACCAAACATCTAAATTCTGTTGCCATAGATTAACCACAAATATTACTATATTATTCTGTTCATAACAATCTCTGTAGTGGCCAATATTTCTCACCATTATTCATTCATTATTATTATGATAGGCGTTTGTTTACTCTGCATTTTTCAGTATTAGTATTTGTGTGTATTATTTTATTTTTACTACTTTGAGATTGGAGGCTATTACGACTATTACTGCCATTAATATTTTTAAAATATGTAAATATTTACTAAAATATTTGGGGTTTTCTCAAGTATGTCTCAGTGAGGTTATGTTTTGGATTTCCCTGTTGTGTCTTGATCTTGAACCTCCTTGAATATTCTTATTGATATCCTTATGATAGCTCTTTCAATTAAACACATCTTCTAGTGTTTTAGCATTTTAGAAAATATATTTTTTCCTAGGGCCTTTCATCTATTTTGAACACAGTTTTTTTTTTTCTCTCAGATATAGTATAGATATCTCCTAGTTTGTAGCTTTCTCTTTTTGCTCATATTCTGATGTACAGAATTTACTAAATTATATGTAGTCTAATTTATCATTTTTTCTCTGATTATATTTTTATGTTTTCACAGCCTGTGTTTGACTTGGAGTGTTTAATTTTTTTAATTGTGTCTATCCATACTCCCAATGAGACACAAGTAGCACACCATTGGGAGTAAACACTTTCATAAGCTTCTTAACTCTTGATTCTATACTGAATCATAATGCCATCTTTCTCCTCCTATTAATGAGCTTGGATATACATGATATGTTTAATGAAATTTGAACATGAACAAATGTATTAAATAATGAAAAAATACCAAAATCAAATGTTCAGCACAATTCAATCGATGTATTCATTTTATTTTTCTTTATTCAGGTGTTATTAATATATTAACACCCAGATTCCAGATACAGAAGAAGGGGTACTGGTAGAGTGTACTGCAGAAAGTTTGTTCCCACCTGCTAAGATGACATGGAGAGACAGCAATGGAAATATAATTCCACCTCAACCACATTTGACTCTCAGGATAAAGCTGGGTTATTTTGTTTGAAGAGCACCATTCTTTTGAAGAATAGAACAGAAGGTCTTATTACTTGCTCCATTTACAATAAAACTACTAATCAGGAGAAAAAGAGAAGTATTATCATATCAGGTAAGCTTTTATGGCTTGGTTTTGTCAAAGGTCAATTATTTTAGTCAAGGAGTCAAATTAAGGAGACATGAGTGAAATAATAAATGTGAAATTACATTATGTGCTTCAAATTGCTATAGAGCTGCACTATTTGAGTTGCTAAAATCAGAAAAATACTGGATGCTATGGAGAATATTTTAAAGAAAGACATTGAGCCTGGAGAGGAGGCTCAGAAGTTAAGAACACTAGTTTTCTTTGATGACTAGTTTGGTTCCTAGTATCAACACTAGATGGCTCACAATCATCTGTAATTCCAGCCTTAGCAAATCCAGTGCCCCTTTCTGGACTTTATATGCCTCTGCATGTATGTGTTTATATACACTCACAGACACTCACTTCCACACATGTACACATACATAGAAAATAAATCTTAAAGAAGGTATTGAAATAATTGGATAAAAAGCTCTCAATCTGTGTTGTAAGTTAAGGATTCAAAAGTTATATGATTTACATGTAAACTATTTCTATATTTGAATCTTAATATTATTTTTCCTTTAAAATTATTGTTTTGTCTCAACTGAAAAACAGCATGTATAACTTCTGGAGATAAAATGCAGATTAGAATTTTCCTGCATGTGTCTTTGTGGATAAGAGGAGTCAAGGTACCAAGGGAAAGGTCACACTCTAAATACAAAGATAGAGGAAAGCACCACAAAGCATGAAAGAACAGCTTAAATGTACAGAAGTAGGATGACCACACACAGAGAAGCAGGAAACAGCCTCCAGTCCCATGCATTTTCTTTGATTGTTGTGTCCATGGTCCCTCTGGAATCTTCTGCACCCGAAATTCTCTTTTCCATCTCTTGTATTCTGTTGCTGATGTTCACATCTATGGTTCCAGATTTATTTCCTAAGGTTTTTATCTCCAGCGTTGCCTCACTTTGGGTTTTCTTTATTGTGTCTACTTCCCTTTTTAGTTATAGTATGGTTTTGTTCGTTTCCATCACCTGTTTGATGTGTTTTCCTGTTTTTCTTTAAGGACTACTACCTGTTTGGTTGTATTTTCCTGTTTTTCTTTAAGGACGTGTAAATCTTTAGCAGTGTTCTCATGTATTACTTTAATTGAGTTATTGAAGTCCTTGATGTCTTCTACCATCATCATGAGATATAACTTTAAATCCGGGTCTATCTTTTTGGGTGTGTTGGGGTTCCAAGGACTGTCTGAGGTGGGAGTGCTGGCTTCTGATGATGGCGAGTGGTCTTGGTTTCTGTTAGTAAGATTCTGCCTTTCGCCATCTGGTAATCTCTGGAGTCAGTTGTTATAGTTGTCTCTGGTTAGAGCTTGTTCCTCTCGTGATTCTGTTATTCTCTACCAGCTGACCTGGATGACTAGCTCTCTCCTGAGTTTCAGTGGTCAGAGCACTCTCTGCAGGCAAGCTCTCCTCTTTCAGGGAAGGTGCACAGATATCTGGCATTCAGACTTGCCTCCTGGCAGAAGATGAAGGCTTGAAGCAGGGCCTGTCCCAGAAGCTGTTAGCTTCTGTAGTCCACACTCTCACCTGTGCAGACTAGTCTCAGCAGGATCCAGGAACCAAGATGGCTCCTGCAGATGCTCTGGCAACACCCTCCTGGGGCGGTCAGACACCTCTCCTCTGGCAGGGATGGTGCCCTGATGTCTGGAGCCTGAAAAGGGGTTTGCCTCAGAAGCTCTGTGGCTCCCATCTGTCCCAGAAGCTGTTTGCTTCTGTAGTCCACACTCTCACCTGTGTAGACTAGTCTCGGTGGAATCCAGGAACCAAGATATCTCAAAGTGATCCATTCTTAACTCCTTTTACAAAGCTGAAGTCTAAGGGGATCAAGGAACTCCATATAAAACCAGAGATGCTGAAACTTATACAGTAGAAAGGGGGGAAAGCCTCAAAAATATGGGCACAGGGGGAAAATTCCTTAACAGAACAGCAATGGCTTGTGCTATAAGATAGACAATTGACAAATGGGGCTTCATAAAATTGCAAAGCTTCTATTAGGCAAATAGAACATTGTCAATAAGACAAAAAGGTGACCAACAGATTGGGAAAGGACTTTTACCAATCCTCAATCCGATAGGAGACTAATTTCCAAAATGTACAAAGAACTCAAGAAGGTGGACTCCATAAAATCAAACAACCGCATTGAAAAATGGGGCGCAGAACTAAACAAAGAATTTTCAATTGAGGAATACCGAATGGCTGAGAAGCACCTGAAAAATGTTCAACATCCTTAATCATCAGGGAAATGCAAATCAAATCAACCCTAAGATTTTACCTCATACCTGTCGGAATGGCTAAGATAAAAAATTCAGGTGACAGCAGATGTTGGTGAGGATGTGGAGAAAGAGGATCACTCCTCCATTGCTGGTGGGATTGTAAGCTTGTACAACCACTCTGGAAATTAGTTTGGAGGTTCCTCAGAAAAGTGGACATAGTACTACCATATGATCCAGCAATACCACTCCTGGGCATATATCCAGAAGATATTCAACTGGTAATTAGAACACATGCCTCACTTTGTTCAAAGCAGCCTTATTTATAGTAGCCAGAAGCTGGAAAGAACCCAGATGCCCCCCAACAGAGGAATGGATACAGAAAATGTGGTACATTTACACAATGGAGTACTACTCAGCTATTAAAAAGATGTGAGTTTATGAAATTCTTAGTCAAATGAATGGATCTGGAGAGTATCATCCTGAGTAATGTAACCCAATCACAAAAGAATTCACATAATTTGCACTCACTGATGAGTGGATATTAGCCCAGAAACTTAGAATATCCATGATATAATTTGCAAAACACATGAAACTCACGAAGAAGGAAGACCAAACTGTGAATACTTTGTCCCTCCTTAGAATGGGGAACAAAATACCCATGGAAGAAGTTAGAGAGACAAAGTTTGGGGGTGAGATGAAAGGATGGACCATCCAGACACTACCCTACCCGGGGATCCATTCCATAATGAGCCACCAAACACAGACATTATTATATATCCCAGAAAGTTTTTGCTAAAAGGCCCTGATATAGCTGTCTCTTGTGAGGCTATGTCAGTGCCTGGCAAATACAGAAATGGATGCTCACAGTCATCTATTGGATAGAACACAGGGCCCCCAATGGAGGAGCTAGAGAAAGTACCCAGGGAGCTGACAGGATCTGCAACTCTTTAGGTGGAACAACAATATCAACTAACCAGTACCCCCTGAGCTCATGTCTCTAGCTGCATATGTAGCAGAAAATGGCCTACCCAGCCATCATTGAGAAGACAGGCCCCTTGGTCTTGCAAACTTTATATGCCCCAGTACAAGAGAACACCAGGGCTGAGAAGTAGGAGTTGGTGGGTAGGGGAGCAGTGCAGGCAGGGGTAGGTATAGGGGATTTGTGGATAGCATTTGAAATGTAAATGAAGAAAATTCCTAATAAAAAATTGGAAAGAATGAGAAAAAATAAAGCATAAATGACAAAAAGAAGTATCTGTATGACAAGAACTTCAAAACTTTGAAAAAAGAAATAGAAGAACTCAGAAAATGGAAAGATTAATACAGTAAAAATGACCATCCTGCTGAAAGCACTCTACAGATTCAATGCAATCCCCATCAAAATTCCAACTCAATTCTTCATAGAATTAGAAAGAGCAATTTGCAAATTCATCTGGAATAAAAACAAACCTAGAAGAGTTAAAACGATTCTCAGCAATACAGGAAATTCTGGAATCAACATCCTTGACCTCAACCTGTATTACGGAGCAATCATGATAAAAGCTGCATGGTATTGGTCCAGAAACAGGCAGGTAGAATAGTTGAATAGAATTGAGTCCTAGAAATAAATCCGTACACTTATAGTTGCTTGATCTTTGACAATGGAGCTAAAATCATCCACTGGGGGGGCGGGGGTGGGGGAAAGACAGCATTTTCAACAAATGGTGCTAGTTAAACTGTCAGTCAGCATGTGGAAGAATGCAAATAGATCCATTCTTATCTTCTCTCAAGTCCAAGTGGCTCAAGGACCTCCACGTAAATTCAGATACACTGAAACTAATGGAAAAGAAAGTGGGGAACATCCTCAAGCACATGGGCCCAGGGGAAATTTTCCTGACCAGAACACCAATAGCTTATGCTTTAAAGCCAAGGGTTGACAAATGGGACCTCATAAAATTCCAAAGCTTCTGTAAGGCAAAGGACACTGTCAATAGGACAAAACAGCAACCAACTAACTGGGGAAAAATCTTTACCAATCCTATATCAGATAGAGGACTTTGAACATTTCTTTAGTTTTTCTCATTAATTCCAGATTCCTCCTTTGTAAATTCTCTGTTTAGATCTATACCCCACCTTTTGATTGGATTGTTAGGGGTTTTCTTTGGTATTTAGCTTCTTGGTGTCTTTATATATTTAAATATCAGCCCTCTGTCAGATATGGGGTTAGTGAAGGTTTTTTTCCCAATCTGTAAGCTCCTAATTTGTCTTACTCACTATGTCCTTTACCTTACAGATGCTTTCCAGTTTCATGAGGTCTCATTTATCAATTCTTCTTCTTAGAGTGTGAGCCACAGGAATTCTGTTTAGGAAATTTCTCCCTTTGCCAATCAGTTCAAAGTTCTTTCCCACTTACTCTTCTATTCGATTCAGTGTATCTGGTTTTATGAGGTCCTTGATCCACTTGGACTTGAGCTTTGTGAAAAGTGACAAATATGGATATATTTTCATTTTCTAAATACAGAATACCAGTTAGACCATCACCATTAATTGAAGATGCTGTCTTTTTTCCACTGGATCATTTAGCACCTTTGTCAAAGTTCAAATCTTACCGTGCATTCGCGACCAGCCAGGAAAGACGCAGCAAACTGGAATCTTCTGCAGCAAAACTTTATTGCTTACATCTTCAGGAGCAAGAGTGCAAGCGAGCAAGAGAGCAAGAGAGCAAGCAAGAGAATGGCGAAACCCCGTCCGTATTAAGGAGAATTATCCTTCGCCTAGGACGTGTCACTCCCTGATTGGCTGCAGCCCATCGGCCGAGTTGTTGTCACGGGGAAGGCAGAGCACATGGAGTGGAGAACTACCCTTGGCACATGCGCAGATTATTTGTTTACCACTTAGAACACAGGATGTCAGCGCCATCTTGTAATGGCGAATGTGGGGGCGGCTTCCCACAAATCCCCCTTTTCTTGTAATAAGAGCAATAGGCCACCCACATTAATGAGAGTGGAGATAGAGGTCAAATCCCCAGTGTGCAGGTAAAGGAGCCGTACACAAAGCCTCCTTCCAGGCTCATCACCCAGAGGGGTCCTGGTCTGGTCCTGTGTTGTTTTTCCTTGGGGAAGGACACTTGAACACTCAACCTTCTTGAAAGATGACATGTCTCCCTAGAATAGGCTCATATGTGCCGCGGAGCCCTTCTACTTCAGTGCTTAGCCGTGGAACTCTCTCGGGCTGCTGAAGCACACTCACTCTATCCCGTGCAATGAGACTAGCCTTGTGGGATGCAAGAGCTGAATGGCCAGCGACCTATTGCTTAAGCATAGGTAACTATATATCAGGGGAAGCACCATGTTCTAGTGCTGCAAGCACCTGGGCAATAACCACCTTGTCTCTCCTAGTTTGGGCCTTAAGGTTAAAGACCAACCAAAGAAGCAACACTAATCCACAGCAAAGTGTATCTCCAAATAATATCAATCCCACCCATTCTTTAAAGAAGGAAAATGCTGAGGAGATCCAATTGGGTAATCCTTTGGTCAGGGACAGGTCCAAGTGCGTGGAGTTGACCTGAAGTCTCAATTCCCGAAGGGTCTGTTCAAATTTAGCCGTCCAATTCTGTAACATATACTGAGAAAGACTTTTTGACATATTAGCTGGTTGGTTATCAGGCAGAGGAAGGAGTCTGCCCTTTATATCCCTCACAGAGCGACACTGGTCGGCTCTATGATAACCCTTGCCACACTTAGAGCAAAGAGTGAGAGTCCCCCCCTGTTTATCTGGAGCTCTGCAATCTTTCTTAAGATGCCCAGGCTTCCCGAAGTTAAAACATGTCCTCTGATCATTTCTGCCCATGGAGCGTTTTTGGGATTGGAGGATGGCGGCTGCTAAGCCTGCATTGGTGAGAGGTCCCTCAAGCTCCCGACAAACCCTGAGCCAGTCTTGTAAACCTTTGTTCTTTCTTGTGGCTATGGCCGCTCGGCACTCCTGTGTGGCTTGCTCATAAATGAGCTGTTCTACCAGAGGTGCGGCTTGCTCTGAATCTCCAAAAATATGCTCTGCTGCCTCTGTCATTCTGGCCACAAAATCTGAGAAGGACTCCTGAGGTTCCTGGACGATCTTTGTTAGTTGCCCAGTGGCTTCACCTGCTCGGGAGAGCGCCTTCCAGGCCCTAATAGCCGTGGAGGAAATTTGGGCATAAGCTCCCCAATGGTAGTTTGTTTGATCAGCAGTATAAGCTCCCTGACCGATTAACAAGTCAAAAGTCCAATCTCTCTGCTCTGGAGTCAAAGCAGCAGCGTTTGCTCGGGCCTGCGCTTGTACAGCCTCTTGCCATAGAGCTCTCCATTCCATATATTTGCCCATACTAGGGAGAGCGGCTTTTGCAATCATTTGCCAGTCGGCAGGAGTTAGTGCCATGCCAGCAAGCCTGTCTAACTGCACCAAGGTAAAATTAGCATTGGTTTCATATTTACAGACCGACTCGGCAAGCTCTTTAATCTGCACATATTCTACCGGAACGTGGACACGCCCACCCTCGGCTCCTTCAAAGACCGGAAATGCCTGTTGTATTTTCCTTTGTTCCTCCTTTGGAATGAATGAGTCTGCGCATTGCCTCTCTGTCCATTGCCTCTCTGCGCAGGGCTGACGCACTACGCAGGGCGGGGGCTCCGCAAAGAGCGGAAGTGCACTATGACCTTGAAGCTGACTGCCCTGAGGCCAAGCAGCAAACTGGCCTTTGACAGCTGCTTTTGGCTTTTTCCCTAACTGATTAGCTAGCATTTTATCTGGCTGGTACCCTTTTCCCTCATAATGAGCTGCTTCCTTCTCCAAGTCTGTTTCTTCAGTGGAGAATTCATCATCTGATTCAGAGCTACCAAGAGCTGGCTCCTTGAACTCATCTAGTGATGAGTATAGGCTCCTTCTCCTAGAGACCTCCGCTAATTGATCTTTTTTCTTTTCTTTTTTCTTTTCCTTCCTTCTAATCTCTCCCCAGGTATTCTTACCTGACCTAAACTTTTCCTCGGGTTCAAGACCCGTGGAAAGGCCTGTATACTTATTTTGTGTACCATGTTTCCTTTTTGCTCCTACTCTCTCTCCCCGCTTTACTTCTGATAGATTGCCCTGAATTTCATCCAGAATTTTCAGCCCTGCCTTAACCGCTTGATAACATGTGAAAAGGAACAAAAAGGCTCCTAACACTAGAAAAAGTTCAAGGCCAAACATACCTTGTAAAGCTATTTCCCACTTTACTTCTGATAGACTGTCTTGAATTTCGTTAGAAAGTTCAAGGCCAGACGTACCTTGTAAAGCTATTTCCCACTTTACTTCTGATAGACTGTCTTGAATTTCGTTAGAAAGTTCAAGACCAGACTTACCTTGTAAAGCTGTACTCACTGGTACCCCTGTTCCCCAGCTGAAGAGTTCTGAATTCACGCAGTTGAATCCTTTTCAACAGTCTGTTTTACGGGAACACTTCATTACCACTGTTCCCCAGCTGAGGAGTTCTGAATCCAGGCTGGATCCTTCTCAACAGTCTGTTTTACGGGAACCTTTATGACCGTGACCCTCAGTTCTGGTTCCAGAATGAGGAATCTTCCTTGCGCCGGTGATGGTTAGCTCCCGTCCCGGGTTCCAGCACCAACTCTTACCGCGCATTCTTGACCGGCCAGGAAAGACGCAGCAAACCGGAATCTTCTGCGGCAAAACTTTATTGCTTACATCTTCAGGAGCAAGAGTGCAAGTGAGCAAGCGAGCAAGAGAGCAAGGGAGAGAATGGCGAAAGCCCGTCCCTATTAAGGAGAATTATCCTTCGCCTAGGACGTGTCACTCCCTGATTGGCTGCAGCCCATCGGCCGAGTTGTTGTCACGGGGAAGGCAGAGCACATGGAGTGGAGAACTACCCTTGGCACATGCGCAGATTATTTGTTTACCACTTAGAACACAGGATGTCAGCGCCATCTTGTAACGGCGAATGTGGGGCAGCTTCCCACATTCAAATATCCATAATTGTGTAATTTAATTTCCGAGTCTTCAATTCTAATCAATTGATCTACCTTTTATTGCTCTGTAATATAGCTTGAGGTCAGGGATGGTGTTTCACCCAAAATTATTTTAATTTTGAGAATTGCTTTTACTACACTGGGTTTTTTGTTTTTCCAAATGAATTCGTGAATTACTCTTTTGGTGTCTTTGAAGAATTGTGTTGGGATATTGATGGGAATTGCATTGAATATGTAGGTTGTCTTTAGTAGGATGGCCATTTTTACTGTTATTTCTGCAAATCCATTAGCATAGGAAATCTCTCTATTTTCTGAGATCTTCAATTTCTTCCTGGAGAGACTTGAAGTTATTGTCATAAAGATTCTTTACTTGTTTGGTTAGAGTTACCACAAGATATTTTATATTATTTGTGGCTATCCTGAAGGGTGTTGTTTCCCTAATTTCTTTCTCAGCCTGTTTATTATTTATATAAAGAAAGGCTACTGATTTATTTGAGTTAATTTTATAACCAGTCACATTGCTGAATTTGTTTATCAGTGGAACAAGTTCTCTGGTAGAATTTTGGGGTTGCTTATGCATACCATCATATCATCTGTGTCTTTGTCAATTTTTATCCCCTTGATCTCCTTTTGTTTTCTTATTGCTATAGCTAGAATGTTGACTACTATATTGAATAGATATGTGGAAAATGAGCATCCTTGTCTAGTCCCTAAATTTAATGGGATTGCATCAAGTATCTCTCCATTTAAGTTGATATTAATTGTTGGTTTGCAATGAATTGCTTTTATGATATTTAGGTATGAGCCTTGAATTCCTTATTTCTCCAATACTTTTAACATGGAGAGGTGTTGCATTTTGTGAAATGCTTTTTCAGCATCTAAGGATATGATCATGTGATTTTTTTCTTTGAGTTTTTTTATATAAAGGATTGCACTAATGGATTTTCACATATTGAACAAACCTTACATCCTTGGGATGAAGCCTACTTGATCATAATGAATGATGGTTTTGATGTTCTCTTGGATTCAGTTTGCAAGAATTTTAGCGAGTATTAATGCTTCAATATTCATAAGCAAAATTGGTCTGAAGGTCTCTGTTGCATCCTTGTGTGATTTAAGTATCACAGTAATTGTGGCTACATTGAATGAAATCGGAAGTGTTTCTTCTGTTTCTTGTTTATGGAATAGTTTGAGGAATATTGGTATTAGGTCTTCTTTGAAGGTCTGCACTAAATCCATCTGGTCTTGGGCTTTGTTTGATTGGGAGGCTTTTAATAACTTCTTTTATTTTTTTAGGGACTCCTTTCAGGTTCCTGCTTCTTGACTAGAAAATCTTCCCAGATGCCAGTCTAGTGTTTTTCTGGGAAACTTTGGCTTTGGTCTGCTTTTGTTCTTTTTAAAACAGAACAGGTGTCTTCTCAGGCTAGCCTGATTTTCCTTGCTTTTTACCTGGGCCTTTATACTTTATAAGCTTGGGTTCTACTTTATGTTGTGTGCCATTTGGAGCAGTTTGGGTTGGTTCTTTCTCCATGCCCCATGGCTCCAGAAATAAGATTCAGACTCAAACTTATTTACAAATACCTTAACCATATAACTCTGACTATACCATAACTACAATAACCCAATTATTTAGACCTAATTTATTCTACGTGGCTAGTTATCTATGCTCAGGTACCATGAGTATATCTCCTCACATCTTCCCAGACCAATCTTGCCATGCCCGACTCTATTCCTGAATTATTTCTGCTGCCCAGATGTTACACCTTTTATGTCTGGCCTAATCTATACGCCACAGGCTTTTTAACTAACATGTTATGCATCCATACAATGCACAAGATATTCTCTCTACATTGTACTATAGATGTAGATAAGGGCTCTTAATTAATGGAACTGGACTCAGAGGACAAACAAGATTAGGAAATTATTAGTCTCAGTATAGGACAGAACTAAATGAAGGAATAGCAATAATATTTTATCGTATTAGCAAGGACTTGCTAGATGGCTAAGAAGAGAGAAATCCTTTCAACCTTAGTCCATTTCTTAGGACTCATGGTCAAAAGAGAAAACCTGATATTAATATATCAGATATTAATTATAGTCTATTGCAATGAGACATTTAGCACAGCTAAGTTAATAAAGAAAAGCAGAAAATAAATTTAACCTATGCGGCTACTCAAGGAAGAAAAATAATGAATCCAGTCACTCCCACAAGGTACTAGATCTGTGTAAAATATCTATTTTGGGGAGATAAGTTCCCCCTTGAACTAGAGCCTTTTCATTCTTTGAGTATGATATCATTGGGAAAAATCCTCATTTCTTTGGGAGTGCATTGTTGCAATAGTCTAATAGTCAGATTAAGGACCACAAATGTCTCTAGAATATCAGCCAGTTTAGGAGATTAAAGTGATTGACTGTCTTCACAGCTGCACCAATTTCCATCTTCCCTCTGTTGTGGCAAGAGGCCCTAGACTCCCTAAGTCTTTAATCTTCATTCTTCAGATTCCTAGATAATCCCAATTTCAAATAATAACCAACTCTCAAGATGGGCAGAAAGGAACATTTGTCAGTGGGACAGGTGTAAGATATATCCTTTGAAAGAATGTCCCCAGTTACCTATTTTATCCAACCAACTTCACTTCCTAACATTTTTCCACTTTCAAAAAATACCATCAAATTATGAGTTTATCAATAGGTTAATCCACTGACAAGTCAGAGGTTTTGTGGTTCAAACCTTTGAATAGTTGGATCTGGGGACATAGCCTGTAATTTGAATCTTTTCTAGGATATGTATATCCAATTCATAACACCAGGTTTTTTTCCTTCTTTCTTTCAGATGTCCTATTCAAACCACAGTATATGTCATTGATGTCAAACAATCTTTTATGTCTTGGAATATATTTAATCTTTATAATTTTTTCTTAATTTTCTCAAAGGAATACTTTTTTGTCTCAAAAAGACTTGTTTATTTCAGAAAACTAATGATTAAAATCAAGAAAGGTAAAGAGGTCTGAAACCATATATTCTTGAAACAGAATATTCAGATGTGATGCATACAAACTTGTGTAACCCTGAACTTTAGTGTATCTCAATACTCTATCAAAGGAAGCCTTAAAATCTTAAGAGATACTCAAGTTATGATGCTACCCTCCCTTCCCACCTTGTATAGTTCATCAGGGGTAGAGTATAGCTGTTATTGATATTCCCTTCAAAGTCTCAGAATTCTTTCAGAGGATTCCTTACAAGGTGAAAAAAAGTTATTATAGAAAGTTAGTATAACTGCTGACATCTTGGTTTCCAAAGCAGCTTCTTCCTCTTTTAGCTAGCTCAGAGTTCCCAGGAGCCCTTCTCTATGGCTCCTACAATCTTTAGGCACTTAAGAATGGAGACAAGGCTCCCACAAGGGTACAAGGTCTCACATCATCCAAATTATATTTTCATGCTGATTATGTGCTATGCAGTTGTAAAAAAAGTGAGAAATATTTATTATGTAATATTTTCTTTAAGTCTGTTCCATCTTCAGAATAAATGGCCATAATCTTAGCTTCACTAAATTCTAAGTTCTATCTTTTCTAGATGTTCCAAACCAAAACCCTAAAAATTTGCTTGTGAGGCTTTTATCCCTGATTTAACTTAAACAAATGGATATAGCACCACAACTTTCAAGACAATACCTGTATTCAACATTTCTCTTGCTGTACCGGTGCATTCCTGAGGTCTTTACTTCCTAACTTTTTCTACTGGCTTTTTTTCAGTTTGGAGTAATAAAACAAGAGCTTGCTGTGCACTTATCTGGGAGTTCCTAGAGATAGTTTTGTTTATTGCCTTCCTCCCTCTCTACTTGGTGTTCAGGATTAGAGGTAAGCGGAACTTGAGAGGGATCTGGCATTTCCCCTCTCCTTTGTCTTCTGTTTTCTCATCTTGAAACTATTTAGCTGAGTAGCCTTTGTAATAACAGTAGCAGTCATGGTTTCAGTAACATTCCCATGACTTCATGTGCTGTCCTTGAAATTACATGTTTTTCAAAGTTTTAGTCTTCTATCATGGCTGCTTTTGTACTCATAGTTACAGTTGCTTGTAAAAGAATGAAACAATTTGTTTCTCCAGGTCTAGTCTTCATCTAATCCCTTTACTACAGACAGTCTTTTATAACGCATAATTTTCTGATGTCACCTATTATTTACACTAAACTCATAATTTATAAACATTAAAATACCTTTGGATTATACATTCCTTTTGAAAATTAATGAGAAAAAGTGTATTTTTTCTCATTTGATTCTTTATTTTTATTTTCCAAGACCACTAAAAGTTAATATTTGATCTTCTTGAGTATATATGTATAGACTCTTTGAAGGTATTGTCAGGTTACAGTATACACTGTGTACAATATATATATCTGAGGATTTCGAAATAGCTTTCATTTCATTATAGATAATTGGAAGTATTTTTTAAAAAGAAACTGTCAAAGAAAATCAAAAGATCTAGTTATTATTCTAAAGAATTTGTATTTATCCATAAGACAATGTTTATCAGCTTTTAGATACAGATATGTCTCTTTTAACATATATTTCAGAGTGACTGTCAGTGAAACTCATGCAAATCATTAAAATAAGCCTCAAATCTCAAATAAATGAACTTAAAGGAAATAGAAAAATAGCAACATTGTATAAAGATATGGAAATTTTAATTGACTTCCAGTACTATGGAATATACTAAATACCATAAACCAGTCTTTCTTATTACAATATATCTTTCCATCCATGTAATGTTTTTTACAGCTATATAATTTTAACATTATTTTGGCCACCAAGAAAGCAAGAATAATATTTTGAGAAAAAGAAAATATAAATGTATATGGATCCTTTCTCTCCCATCTTCCCCTTTCCCTCCATTTTTATGTTTCTGTTAGAATAATGACATCCTGATTTTAAAGTTTATATCAGGATTAAATGGGCTATTTCTAATTGTAAGAACCCTTTTAAGGAAGATTCTAACAGAAGTATACACATTCATCTGGGGAGCTCAAAGTAGCAAACACTAAAATAATGTACAAAAAAATGATTAAGTAATATTGTACATTTCATGGAACACTATGAAGAATAGCATTTAGAGACTGAGGAGATGGTTCCTGGAATTAAGAGCACTTGCTGCTCTTCCAGAGAATCTGGATTCTGTTCCAGCATCTTTATGGCAGCTTTCAACTCACTATATCTGCAATTTTAGTGGTTCTGTAGAACTCTTCTGGCTGCAAACACTCATGTACATAAAATAAAAATTAAGTACATTTTTTTCAATTGGAAAATAATTTAGAAATTATTCTCCCTTATCAACATTGAAGCTATTAACTGGTTTGAAAATTTAAGACAAAGATAATTGATGGACTTTCCCATTGGATATTGAGGTTCTGTTGTCAAATAGGCTTAGATTTTAAAGTTATCAGCCATGGTCTGAAGTTGTTGTATATATTAAACATATGAAATATATATTTTGTATTTAAAAATGAAAGAACAGGCTTAAAATACTAACAGAGAATGAAATGTATAATTACAATTTAAGAAATTTTTTAAAAGCCCAAGTAGAATTTCTATATACATTTGATTATACTTATTGAAATTTAAAAAGTAACCCAGTGGAAATATTAAATAGGAAATCAGATATAATGAAAAACCTGGACTTCAGATACCTGGTAAGATGCAGTGTGTATGTACATAGCTACCACTTATGGCATGAACCCAAGTTATGTGTCTGTCAGTCTTCATAAGAGAAGTTCCTATTTTTAGTAGAAGTACCTTGATACAGATATCAAGGTGCAGAACATAAAAGACATATTAATGGTCATTCCTAAGCAGGATATTTATAGCATACTTCCTCTCAAGTCTCATGGATCATTGCTGAAGAGGAGAAATAAAGGTTGTAAGAGTCATAGGTGGTGGATGACTACAAGGAGTCTGTGTTTTCTGTACACAGCAGGGCAGTTACATATATGAACTCATATGAATTGAGACAACATACACATGACTGCGAAGATTTGGGCTAGGTAAAATTCCAGCATGGAGAGGTAGGTTGAGGATGAAGTTGCACCCCTATCTATGGAGGTATTAGAATTTGATAACTGCTGGGAGAAGGAGACTCAGTTTTCTTTAAAACTGTGGCTTCTGGTGTGTTGACTGCCCTTCAGTAAAGGAAAAACATTCATTGTTACATGGGCTGTACTTGGTGTGTGTGCTTGTAGTGTGTGTGAGTATGTGTATACAGGTATGCTCATTGTACCAATGTATTTCCTCAGTTCTCATTGTGAAACATCTTGTTTTGATAGCTCTTGAACCAGAGAATAAAAATAAACAAGAGGATAATTTCAGATATTGCTGAATAAATGATTAAATGTAACATCTTATCATCTTCACATATAGCTCATATCAAGTTACAAAAACCCTTGGAATCACTCAAATTGTAAAATTTTGTCATAAAACCTTGGGTAGGTGGCCTAAACTCTGCCCATAAAGGAAGGCTACTTAAGTCCTTCTTTTACTCTTACTTGTGGACTAGGGTCCTTTGAGCTGGTTTCTTAACATATGCATATTTTCCTGTATCTATTTTACTTATTTTAAAATATGTCTATTATTTCTTTCTTTGTCCCCAGCTTTTACTTTGGATGAGGCACACATATTGTATAATATTTGGCTGTGGAAAGTATGTACAACTTTGATTGTAATGATGATACTTTTCACTGCGCTCATTTTGTTTCTACTTTGGACCCTGAACCATAAGTGAAGGTGGGGGTGGGAACTCCAAGGATCTCCGTGAAACTTTAAGTCTCCTGTATCTCTACCTGAATCCCTATGAATCTAATAATCTCCAATGAATCTTCACTTGGTGCAATTGGAGCAAAATAGAGGCTTGGGTTATAGGTTATTGCTCTCTCTCTCTCTCTCTCTCTCTCTCTCTCTCTCTCTCTCCCCTCCATAAGCAGATTGAGGGGCATTTTAGTATTTATGCTGTCTTTGCTAAGTATTCATAAGTTTAGCATGTATTCTGGCCTGTGGTGAACTACCTTTACTGGATTAGTTGAAATGGGAAGATCTAACTTAACTGAAACCTTCCTCATGGGGTACACTCCTGTTCCTCCTTTAAGTACTTTCTGAAATGTTATCCTTAACTACAGGAACCCTATCAGGCTCCTCCTCCACAGTTCTAGCTAGACACTGTTGAGCTTTGCCTCTTGAGAAAGTCTAATTTCACATTTTTAATTTTGAATTTTTACTGAAAGCTGTTTTTAAAAAAGGTTTTTTCTGTAACTTACCAAGACAAAGATAAGCTTAGTTAAGCTACATGGATTTTCATTTTTCCAAATACTCTCTCTAACGTCCTTGAATGGTTACAATAACATTTAATAAAGCATATTTAGAAAATATCTCCAGGACCACCCAGAGGGAAAATAGACCCTCAAAGTTACTTAAACCTATTAAAATAGAGAGACTCTGGCTTTTCCTCTTTGGGATATTAATTTTATTAATAAAATAATTTAAACACAGACATGAAGGGAAAGTGTGTTGCAATTTTATTAGTTTAGGGGAAAAACAACAGGGCCAGCAAACTGTAAATCTTGGCATCTGTTAGCACGGGAGATGGAGAAGAACAAGAAATACAGCCATGACTTTTGCCATGGAAAATTACAATCACTCACATCTAGAGGGAAGATTTGTTGGGATTAGTGAAGATATTTTTTCCCAGTTCCCTGTCCTAGCATTCCCCTACACAGGGAAGGAGAGGCCCTTTGCAGGACCAAGGGCTTCTCCCATAAATGTCCAACAAAGCTATCCTCTGCTACATATGTGGCTGGAACCATGGGTCCCTCCCTATGTATTTTTGGGTTGGTGGTTTAGTCCCTGGAAGCTCTGGGGGGTCTGCTGGGTTGATATTGCTGTTCTATTGTTGATATTGCAAACCCCTTCGGCTCCTGTCTTAGTCATGGTTTCTATTACTGCACAAACATTATGATCAAGAAGCAAGTTGGGGAGGAAAGGGTTTATTCAGCTTATACTTCCATACTGCTGTTCACCACCATGGAAGTCAGGTCTGGAACTCAAGCAGGTCAGGAATCAAGAGCTGATGCAGAGGCCATCGGGGGATGTTCTTTACTGGCTTGCTTCCCCTGGCTTGCTCAGCCTGCTCTCTTATAGAACCAAGACAACCAGCCCAGAGATGGCACCACCCACAAGGGGATCTCCCCCCTTGATCACTCATTGAGAAAATGCCTTACAGCTGGATATCGTGGAGACATTTCTCCAACTGAAGTTCCTTTCTCTGTGGTAACTCCAGTCTGTGTCAAGTTGACACAAAACTAGCCAGTACAACTCCTTAAGTCCTTTTTCTAACTCCTCCACTGGGGACCATGTGCTAACTTCAAAGATTGTTGTAAGCTTCTGCCTCTGTATTTGTCAGGCTCTGGCAGAGCCTCTCAGGAGACTTCTATATCAGACTCCTTTCAGCAAGCATTTCTTGGCATCAGCAATAATGTCTGGCTTTGGTGTCTGTATATGCAATGGATTCCCAGGTGGGGCAGTCTCTGGATGGCCTTTCCTTCAGTTTATGCTCCACACTTTGTCCTCATATTTCCTTTAGACAGGAATTTCACACATTTATATACTGTTGCTTGTGTTATGCTCTACAAAAAATTAGATACTTAAATTATTGTTTGACTTTAAAAAAAAATCACCTAGCAACTCTAGTTAAGAAGAGCTATTGTGTAAGTTAAATACACATGTACACCTAGTAAGGTGGCTGTTAGAGGTAGTTGATACTATTTGCAAAATTGTATGTCAAATGTCTCAAAACATAGATTATGTAGGGTAAAAACATTAATATGTCAATATAAAACCTGAATTCATTTTCTGTATATAAAAACTGACTGTCTTAAAAATAATGTGCTTGTAGAAATATTTGCAAAAATTTGGCTTAAACAAGATGTTACCTTTCATTCAGGTATATATATATATTTTTTGTTATTGTCAGTTTCACTGCTTAAGACACTGTTTCAGGAAGTCTAGGCATGACATCCTTGATCATTTTCTCAGTTCTGAATCTGTAAAATTGTGTAAATAAGTCCTTTTAACTTGGAAGAATGACTTGATGTTCAGAACATTCTTGCTTCAGGGTACAGTCCTGCTGTTGTGACTTTATTTGGGGAATGAACTAGAAGGCTTTGCTGCTCGTAGAACCCCAGGATTGGGGAAAAATTACTATATTTTTCAGTTTTCCATGAGTAACTTGTGCAAAAACATAAGTCAATAAAAGTCATGAAGATGTTATATGAAAACAGATGTACCAGACCTTTATGCTGTCAGTTAGGGAGCCAAAGTGATAGTTTGGATAAGGGTTTATCTGTCTTGTTGATTTTTTTCAAAGAACCAACACTTTCTTTCATTGATTTTTTTTCTCTTCTTTTATTGAATTCAGCCCTGCGTTTGATTATTTCTTGCCATTTTCTTTTTATTCTAGAGTTTTCAGTTGTACAGTTAAGTTTCTAGCATAAGATCTCTGTATATTTCATATAAGAACTTAATACTATGAACTTTCCTCAGCAAGACTTTCCTTGTGTCCCAAATGTTTGGGTGGGCTGTATATTCATTTTCATTGATTCTAGAAAGTCCTTAACATTTTTTTTTATTTCTGTTTTGACACAGTTTTCATTCAGTAGAAAGTTGCTTCGTTTCCTTGCAATAGTAGACTTTCTGTTGTTTCTCCTCTTGTGAACAACTAGTGTTAATTGTGGTTGTCTGATATGATGCAAGTGGATATTTCAATCTTATCTATTTAGGCATACTTTGTGAGCAAGTATATGGCAAATTTTGGAGAAAGTTCCATGAGGTGCTAAGAAGAAATTATATTTGTTGGGGTTGAAGAATTTCCACAAAACCATACAAACACTTATCTCAGTTATGTAAGAGTCGTTTATTGAATGCACACCCCAAGAGTGATGAATCAGGACCACAAAAAAAGGACTCAGGAGCCTAACTGTGGTTCCAGTCTTTTCTTAGGGCCAGCTTTTTAAAGTAAAAAACAGGTTCATAAGTTGAAAAGGTAAGGATAGTGGCAGTACTACATTTTGAGTAAGTGAACAAAGTATTATCAGCTGAATTTTAAGATGATTGGTCCCAAGTGAGTTAAGAGGGGTAACAGACAGCTGGTGAACAGGGGAGTTTCAGAGAATTTAGATAACAGAGCATAAATAGTTCAATGATAGTGTTATGGGCATTTTGGCAATATTTAAGTGTCAGCTATGGATAATTACTTCTGGGAATTGGAGTCTGAGATCGGGAACTTAATTTCACCTTTGAGGCAAAAGGAGACTAAATACAAAATAGCTTGATTTATGTTAAAAGGAACAGATTTCAAAAATATTCTTTTTTGTTTGGGTGGAATGTATTATAGAAATTTGTTAGAGTATTTGATTTACAGAATCTGTGAGCTCCTGAATTTTTATGTTTAGTTTTTTCTGGATGACCTGTCAATTGGTGGGACTTTGGTATTAAAGCCACCCACTGTCAATGCAAAATTAAAGCTTTAGTAATTTTTGTTATATGTATTGGTGCCCTTTAATTTGAGATATAAATGTTAAGTCTTGTAAAGAGTAGTGATACAAGGAGCTTACCTCAATATAATAAAGATAATTTATATCAAGCCTATAGACAATGTCAAATTAAATGGAAAGAACCTCAAAGCAATTCCAAAAAAAAAAAAAAAAGTCAGAAACAAGACAAGGCTATCTACTCTCTCCTTATTTCATCATAGTACTTGAAATGTTAGTTAGATCAATAGCACAACTGAATGAAATCAAGGGGATACAAATTGGAAAAGTAAAAGAAAAATGAAAGATTCTCTATTCACACGTTCATATACATAAGTGGCCCCAAAAATTCTACCAGAGAACTCTTACAGCTTATAAACACACTCATCAATGTGGCTGTAGACAAGACTAACTAAAAAGAAAAAAATTAGTAGCCCTCCTATATACAAATAACAAAGGGACTGAGAAGGTAACCATGGAAAGAAAACTCTTTATAATAGCCACAAATAATTCAGAATATCTTGGGTTAACTGTAACCAAGCAAGTGAAAGACTTATATGAGTAAAACTTCATTTGAAGAAAGAAATTGAAAAGTATATTAGAAGATGAAACAATCTCCCATGTTCAAGGATCAGTAAGATCAAAGCAGTAAAAATGGCCATCCCTCCAAAAGCAATCTATGAATTTATTGTAAGCACCATCAAAATTCTAACACAATTCTTTATAGACCTTTAAAGAACGATACTTCTCTGTTAGAAACCGGCCCACAGCTCACATGAACTGGGTTTCACCTGGGAGGCAAACCTGGACTGAAAAGAGAGGGGAACTAGGTGGACAAGAGAGAAATGGACCCAAGACAAGGTTCCTGATCAAGGCTCAATTCATTCTTGGAGCTCAGCTGCATGTGCAGGATAGGGTGTAGTCTCAGGAATAGCTCAGCGGCCTCCCAACAGATAGCAGTATCTTGAAGAGGAACAGCAGCAGTGGCTGAAAAATAAAGTGATCTAGGAAGGCAGGCTCCACCCTAGGTAATCTCCTTAGTGGCAGCAAAGGCTGGGGGCAGGTTACACTTCTCTTTGTATGGAAACAAACAAACAAAAACTCAAATACCTAAGCTGACCAACTCCCTCTAAGTAACAACAGTTCTCCAAACATAACTGTTGCTAACTCCCTCTCTAAGCAGCAATAGCTCTCCCAATCATGATGCCTATTCCTAACAACAAAAAGTTTAAATGAACATGATTGGTTGGCCAAAGTTACTTATATTCAGTGTCAATTGACAATGATAAAAACGCTTGGGAAAGTCTATAATCCCTTTGCTCTGATTGGGAAAATTAGAACTGTAACTTGGCAAAGATGCTTGCAATTTTTATGCTTATAATCCCTGCACCAGGACTTTCTCAGGGCTGCCAGATGAAGCAAAGCTCCAAATTCTTATATGAAGGACACGATCCATCATTATTTATGTGGTGGGAATAATAAAGGAATTTGCTGTTTCATGAGCTCACTGGTGATGTTTCGCCCCTCCCTTGTGACACACAATGGAGACAGTGTAGAATATCTTTTTCACAAGGGAAACTGGTCTGTAGTTCTCTTTGTTGCATCTTTGTGACATTTAGATAGTTTGGATATCAGTGTGACTGTGGCCTTTTAAAATGAATTTGGCAATGTTCCTTCTGTTTCTGTTTTGCAAAATAGTTTAAGGAGTATTGGTATTAGCTCTTCTTTGAAAGTTGGGTAGAGTTCTACACTAAAATCATATTGCCTTGGACTGTTTTGTTGGGGAGACTTTTAATACTGTTTCTATTACCTTAAAGGTTGCAGTTATATTTAAATTGTTTATCTGATCTTGATTTAATTTAGGTAAGTGGGTTCTATCAGGAAAATTATCTATTTCTTTTAGATTTTCCAATTTTGTGGAGTTGAGGTTTGTTTTTTGTTTTGTTTTGTTTTGTTTCTGTTTTTTCTTGTTTGTTTGTTTGTTTGTTTGTTTTTGTTTTGGGGTTTTATGTTTTTTGTTTTTTATTTTTGTTTTTGTTTGTTTGTTTGTTTGTTTTTGGAGTTGAAGTTTTTAATGTATGACCTAAAGATTCTTTGGATTTCCTCAGTGTCTGTTGTTAATTTTAATTTCTGGTTTTGTTAATTTGGATCCCCTTGGGAAGAGATAATAGAACAGATTTTTTAGGAGCAGGTAGAAATGTGAATAGGAGGGATACGATGATAGGGAGCGATGGAGAAAGTGAGGTAGAGACAGAGAACTATGAAAGATGACTGGATGACTGGAATTGGCATTTGGAAGCAATGTGTATACTTAGTTCAGTAGAAACTTCAGGATTCTATGACGGTCACCCTAGAAAGGACTCCTAGTAATGGAGGATATAGAACATTAACCAGGCAGGGCTTTTAGTGGTGGGAGTATACTAATACAACTACAAAACCTACTATCTATCATGAGTGATAGGTATGCTCAGGTAATAAAGGTGTAAAATGTGTACAAATGGCCAAGAAATGACTGGTATAATTTGAGGATTATGAGAGGAGAAGAAGCCTATGTAATATACTGCCTAGATAGCCAGGATCTAGAAGGTAGATAGATACCCTATAGACCTAGGATAGAAAAAAATCAATAAACTGATTCCTAATTGTATCCACTCCTATTCACATAGATTAGCATCTAGCCTACTTGTCATTAGAGAGACTTCCTCTGACAACTGCTAGGAGCATAAATTGAGACCCACAGCCAAATGTTAGGTAGTTATAATGTCTATGTAGGAGATCTCAATCATATTCCTCACCTTTGGAGATCATGTAAGCCTTCAGAAAGAGGGAGGGAGAATTTTAGGAGCCAAAGGTATTGAGGATACCACAGGATCACAGTTCACACAATCAATTAGCATGGCTCCTAGAGACTGACAGAGACTGAAGTGGCAAACATAGGGCCTGTAAGGGTCTTTACTATGTCCTCTACTTATGTAATGTCTTGATGTTTTGGTGAAACTCCTAACAGTGGGAAGGGGTATCTCTGACTCTTTCGTTTGCTCTTGGGATGCTTTTGTTCCTAGCAGGTTGTCTTGTTAAGCCTTGATATGAATGGTTTTTTTTCCATGTTTCATTGATATTTATGTGAGGTGTACTTTTTCTGAAAGGAATGGAGGATGAGTGGATGTGGAGGAGAATGGAAGTAGAGGTGGGAACTGGCAGGAAAAGAAGAAGAGGAAAACTGTAGTCAAGATATATTGTATAAGAGAATAAATAAGAAGAAACTTCACAGTTAATGATCATTTGGAAAAAATGAACCGCCCCAGTCACTTTTGCCTTAAATAAGCTATAAAGCTATTCTGAAGATCTCATTCCTAAATTCAGAAGTTAAGATGGCGAGGACAGCCATATTAAGAGATCTGAAAGCCTTATACATTCTCATAACAGCACACAGGGATCTCATGGCTTTAATAATATAGAGTCTTTTGTATATACACCCAACAATTGAGATAAAATATCTGTATCTGCCAAGACTTACATATTCCAAACTATGTCAGATTCTTCCTTAAGTCTAATGATTTTTTAGCACTGTGGTTCTTGAATACCTCATTGTAGATAAGGACCTTTATTTTTAACATTAATATGACAATTGTGAACAACAAGTTGCAGTGTGTTTGTGTGTGTGTGTGTGTGTGTGTGTGTGTGTGTGTGTGTGTGTGTGTGTGAATACGTGTGTTGATTCATTAGATAATAAAATGCTTTCTTTCAGGTTATGGTAAGATGCCCTGCTTATCTTCCGTGAATATAGATTTTTCTACACATGACGCAGAGCAAAAAAATTCTAAATCTGCTAAGTTCCAAGAAAATTATGATGTAGCAGGCCAAATGATCCTAGAAACTTATGAAGAAACAATATTTTGTCAGCATCAAGAAAGTTGTGAAGAGGATAATTTTGACCCTCTTCTGCTTTCAAGTTCAGATGCCCTAGGAACTTGTGAAGATAAAAAAATTTAGTCAGCATCAAGAAAGTTTTGAAGAGGATTGAGGATCTTCAATCTTCTTGAGACTTTAAGATTGAATTGTACTCGAAACTTGGAAACTTGACACAGTAAAGAAAGACAGAAAAGGATAATGTTTTGAACTTTAAAATTTATATCTATAAACATATAATCAAGGGGGTATTCTGATTAAATTTTGTTTTGTCTAAAAAGTATAGATTTTTAAAAATACATTTTTAATAAAATACTATTATACTGCATTCCCTCTTCTCTTTACTCCCTCAAGCTCCTTCCAGTTACATGTTGCACTGTTTTTAATGTTTGTGTCTATATAGTTTCAGGGCAAAAGAATATATAGATTTTGATGCCTAGAAGTATCCACATGGCCTGTGATGCATACCCTCCTCCACATCTTAAATTCAGTAAGGATTTAAACAATGTGGATTTAAAAAAATGATTTCTTGACAATTTTTCTTCAAGACTGAACATAGGATTTTTCATTAAAGAAAGCATGATTGAAACCAATAAAAGCATCATTACAAACTTTAGGGTAAAGTGTTTTGAAACAACAAAAAATAAACTTTTTTATAAAGTCAGTGGTTGTTTTTTCGGGCTCCAGACATCCGGACACTCTCCCGGCCAGAGGAGAGGTGTTCCCCTCCCCCCCCCCCCCCGGCCTGGGAGGATTTTGCCTCAGGATCCACAAGAGCCATCTGGTTCCGGGACTCTGCAGAAAGTAGTCTGGACAGGTGAGAGTGTGAACTACAGAAGCTAACAGCTTCTGGGACAGGCAAGAGCCACAGAGCTTCTGAGGCAGGGCCATTTTCAGACTCCCGACATCCGGCCACCTTCCTGGCCAGAGGACAGGTGTCCGCCTGGCCCGGGAGGCATTTGCCTAAGGATCCCCGGGAGCCATCTTGGTTCCAGGACTCTGTAGAAAGTAGTCTGCACAGGTGAGAGTGTGGACTACAGAAGCTAACAGCTTCTGGGACAGGCAAATACAACACAGCTTCTGGGAAAAGTCCTGTTTTGGGCCTTCATCTTCGGCCCGGAGGAGGTCCAAACGCAAGATATCTGTGCACCTTCCCTGTAAGAGGAGAGCTTGCCAGCAGAGATTGCTTTGAACACTGATACTCAGAGGAGAAAGCTAGTCTCCCAGGTCTGCTGATAGAGGGTAACAGAATCACCAGAGGAACAATCTCTAAACAGCGACAACTATAACAACTAACTCCAGAGATTACCAGATGGTGAAAGGTAAACGTAAGAATCTTACTAACAAAAACCAAGATCACTCACCATCATCAGAACCCAGCACTCCCACCTTGCCCAGTCCAGGGCACCCCAACACAACCGAAAAGCTAGACCCAGATCTAAAAGCATATCTCATGATGATGGTAGAAGACATCAAAAAGGACTTTAATAACTCACTTAAAGAAATACAGGAGAACACTCCTAAGCAGGTAGAAGACATTAAAGAGGAAGCACAAAAATCCCTTAAAGAATTGCAGGAAAACACAACCAAACAGGTGATGGAATTGAATAAAACCATCCAAGACCTGAAAAGAGAAGTAGACATAATAAAGAAAACCCAAAGTGAGGCAACGCTGGAGATAGAAAGTCTAGGAAAGAAATCTGGAACCATAGATGCAAGCATGAGCAACAGAATACAAGAAATGGAAGAGAGAACATCAGGTGCAGAAGATTCCATAGAGAACATCGGCACAACAATCAAAAAAAATTGAAAATGGAAAAAGATATTAACTCAAAACATCGAGGAAATCTAGGAAACAATAAGAAGACCAAACCTTTGAATAATAGGAGTAGATGAGAATGAAGACTTTCAACTCAAAGGACCTGCAAATATCTTCAACAAAATTATAGAAGAAAACTTCCCAAATCTAAAGAAAGAGATGCCCATGAACATACAAGAAGCCTACAGAACTCCAAATAGACTGGACCCGAAAAGAAATTCCTCCCGACACATAATAATCAGAACAACAAATGCACTAAATAAAGATAGAATACTAAAAGCAGTAAGGGAAAAGGGTCAAGTAACATCTAAAGGCAAGCCTATCAGAATTACACCAGATTTTTCACCAGAGACTATGAAAGCCAGAAGAGCCTGTACAGATGTTATACAGACACTAAGAGAACACGAATTCCAGCCCAGGCTACTAAACTCAGCTAAACTCTCAATTACCATAGATGGAGAAACCAAAGTATTCCACGACAAAACCAAATTCACATATTATCTTTCCATGAATCCAGACCTTCAAAGGATAATAACAGAAAAAAAAAAAAAAAAAAAAAAACAATACAAGGACAGAAACCATGCCCTAGAAAAATCAAGAAGGTAATCCCTCAACACACATTAAAGAAGACAGCCACAATAACAGAATGCCAAGTTTAACAACAAAAATAACAGGAAGCAACAATTACTTTTCCTTAATATCTCTAAATATCAATGGACTCAACTCCCCAATAAAAAGACATAGGCTAACAAACTGGCTAGAAAAACAAAACCCAACATTTTGCTGCTTACAAGAAACTCATCTCAGAGAAAAAGATAGACACTACCTCAAAATGAAAGGCTTGAAAACAAATTTCCAAGCAAATGGTATAAAGAAACAAGCTGGATTAGCCATTATAATATCTAATAAAATCGACTTCCAATGCAAAGTCATAAAAAAACACAAGGAGGGGCACTTCATACTCATTGAAGGTAAAATCCTCCAAGAGGAACTATCAATTCTGAATATCTATGCTCCAAATACAAGGGAAGCCACATTCAATAAAGAAACTTCAGTAAAGCTCAAAGCACACATTGCACCTCACACAATAATAGTGGGAGACTTCAACACACCACTTTCACAAATGGACAGATCATGGAAACAGAAACTAAACAGGGACACAGTGAAACTAACAGAAGTGATAAAACAAATGGAATTAACAGATATCTACAAAACATTTTATCCTAAAACAAAAGGATATACCTTCTTCTCAGCACCTAACGGGAACTTCTCCAAAACTGACCTCATAATTGGTAACAAAACAAGCCTCAACATATGCAAAAATATTGAAATTGTCCCATGCATCCTATCAGATCACCATGGACTAAAGCTGATTTTCAACAACAAAATAAATAATAGAAAGCCAACATTCACTTGGAAACTGAACAACACACTTCTCAATGATACCTTGGTCAAAGAAGGAATAAAGAAAGAAATTAAGGACTTTTTGGAGTTTAATAATAATGAAGCCACAACATACCCAAACTTATGGGACACACTGAAAGCATTTCTAAGAGGAAAATTCATAGCTCGGAGTACCTCAAAAAAAAAAAAAAAAAAAAAAAAACTAGAAAAGGCACACATTAGCAGCTTGACAACACACATAAAAGCTCTAGAACAGAAGGAAGCATATTCACCTAGAGGAGTAGACGGCAGGAAATAATCAAGCTCAGGGGCGAAATCAACCAAGTGGAAACAAGAAGAACTATTCAAAGAATCAAACAATCGAGTAGCTGGTTCTTTGAGAAAATCAACAGATAGAAAAACCCTTAGGCAGACTCACTAGAGGGCACAGGTAAAACATCCTAATTAACAAAATCAGAAATGAAAAGGGAGACATAACAACAGATCCTGAAGAAATCCAAAACACCATCAGATCCTTCTATGAAAGGCTATACTTAACAAAACTGGAGAACCTGGATGAAATGGACAAGTTTCTAGACAGATACCAGATACCAAAGTTAAATCAAGATCAGGTTAATGATCTAAACAGGCCTATATCCCCTAAAGAAATAGAAGCATTCATTAATAGTCTCCCAACCAAAAAAAGCCCCGGACCAGATGGGTTTAGTGCAGAGTTCTATCAGACCTTCAAAGAAGATCTAATCCCAGTTCTTCACAAACTATTCCACAAAATGTAAACAGAAGGTAGTCTACCCAACTCATTCTACGAAGCCACAATTACTCTGATACCTAAACTACAAAAAGGCCCAACAAATATATAGAACTTCAGACCAATCTCCCTTATGAATATCGATGCAAATATCCTCAATAAAGTTCTTGCTAATCTAATCCAAGAACACATCAAAACAATCATCCATACTGACCAAGTAGGTTTCATCCCAGGGATGCAGGGATAGTTCAATATACGGAAATCCATCAACGTAATCCAGTATATAAACAAACTCAAAGACAAAAACCACATGATCATCTCATTAGATGCTGAGAGAGCATTTGACAAAATCCACCACCCATACATGATAAAAGTCTTGGAAAGATCTGTAATTCAAGGTCCATACCTAAACGTGATAAAAGCAATCTACAGCAAACCAGTAGCCAACATCAAAGTAAATGGTGAGAAGCTGGAAGCAATCCCACTAAAATCAGGGACTAGACAAGGCTGTCCAATCTCTCCCTAACTATTCAAAATTGTACTTGAAGTCCTAGCCAGAGCAATTCAACAACAAAAGGAGATCAAGGGGATACAAATGGGAAAGGAAGAAGTCAAAATATCACTTTTTGCAGATGATATGATAGTATATATAAGTGACACTAAAAATTCCACCAGAGAACTCCTAAGCCGAATAAACAGCTTCAATGAAGTAGCTGGATATAAAATTAACTGAAAAAAGTCAATGGCCTTTCTGTACACAAAGGATAAACAGGCTGAGAAAGAAATTAGGGAAACAACACGCTTCTCAATAGTCACAAATAATATAAAATAACTCGGGGTGAATCTAATTAAGGAAGTGAAAGATCTGTATGATAAGAACTTCAAGTCTCTGAAGAAAGAAATCAAAGAAGATCTCAGAAGATGGAAAGATCTCCCATGCTCATGGATTGGCAGGATCAATATAGTAAAAATGGCTATTTTGCCAAAAGCAATCTACAGATTCAATGCAATCCCCATCAAAATTCCAACTCAATTCTTCAGCGAATTAGAAAGGGTGATCAGTAGATTCATCTAGAATAACAAAAAAACCTAGGATAGCAAAAACTCTTCTCAAGGATAAAAGAACATCTGGTGGAATCACCATGCCTGACCTAAAGCTGTACTACAGAGCAATTGTGATAAAAACTGCATGGTACTGCTATAGTGACAGACCAGTAGACCAATGGAACAGAATTGAAGACCCAGAGATGTACCCACACACCTATGGTCACTTGATCTTTGACAAGGGAGCTAAAACCATCTAGTGGAAAAAAGACAGCATTTTCAACAAATGGTGCTGGCACAACTGGTGGTTATCATGTAGAAGAATGTGAATTGATCCATTCCTATATCCTTGTACTAAGGTCAAGTCTAATTGGATTAATGAACTTCACATAAAACCAGAGACACTGAAAGTTGTAGAGGAGAAAGTAGGGAAAAGCCTCGAAGATATGGGTACAGGGGAAAAAATTCCTGAATAGAACAGCAATGGCTTGTGCCGTAATATTGAGAAGCAATAAATAGGACCTCATAAAGTTGCAAAGCTTCTGCAAGGCAAAAGAAACCATCAATTAGACAAAAAGACCACCAACAGATTGGGAAAGGATCGTTACCTATCCCAAATTGGATAGGGGACTAATATCCAATATATATAAAGAACTCAAGAAGGTGGACTCAAGGACATCAAATAACCCCATTAAAAAATGGAGCTCAGAGCTGAACAAAGAATTCTCACCTGAGGAATATCGAATGGCAGAGAAGCACCTGAAAAAAATGTTCAACATCCTTAATCGTTAGGGAAATGCAAATCAAAACAACACTGAGATTCCTCCTCACACCAGTCAGAATGGCTAAGATCAAAAATTCAGATGGCAGCATATGCTGGCGAGGATGTGGAGAAAGAGGAACACTCCTCCATTGTTGGTGGGATTGCTAGCTTGTACAACCACTCTGGAAAGCAGTCTAGCGGTTCCTCAGAAAATTGGACATAGTATTACTGGAGGATCCAGCAATACCTCTCCTGGGCATATATCCAGAAGATGTCCCAAACGGTAAGAAGGACACATGCTCCACTATGTTCATAGCATCCTTATTTATAATAGCCAGCAGCTGGAAAGAACCCAGATGTCCCTCAACAGAAGAATGGATACAGAAAATGTGGTGCATTTACACAATGGAGTACTACTCAGCTATTAAAAAGAATGAATTTATGAAATTCCTAGGCAAATGGATGGACCTGGAGGGCATGGTCCTGAGTGAGGTAACCCAATCACAAAGGAACTCACACAGTATGTACTCACTGATAAGTGGATATTAGCCCAGAAACTTAGAATTCCCAATATATAAGATACAATTTGCTAAACGCATGAAACTCAAGAAGAATGAAGACCAAAGTATGGACACTTTGCCCCTTCTTAGAATTAAGAACAAAACACCATGTAAGGAGATACAGATACAAAATTTGGAGCTGAGACAAAAGGATGGACCATCTTGTGATTTCCATATCCGGGGATCCATCTCATAATCAGCTTCCAAACGCTGACACCATTGCATACACTACCAAGATTTTGCTGAATAGACCCAGATAGAGCTGTCTCTTGTGAGACTATGCTGGCTACTAGCAAACACAGAAGTGCATGCTCACAGTCAGCTATTGGATGTATCACAGGGCCCCCAATGGAGGAGCTAGTGAAAGTACCCAAGGACCTAAAGGGATCTGCAACCCTATAGGTGGAACAACATTATGAACTAACCAGTACCCTGGGGCTCTTGACTCTACCTGCATATGTATCAAAAGATGGCCTAGTTAGCCATCACTGGAAAGAGAGGCCCATTGGACTTGCAAACTTTATATGCCCCAGGACAGGGGAATGCCAGGGCCAAAAAGGGGGAGTGGGTAGGGGAGTGGGGGGGTGGGTATGGGGGACTTTTGAGATAGCATTGGAAATGTAAATGAGGAAAATACGTAATAAAAAGTAAAAATAAATAAATAAATAATAAAGTCAGTGGTTATCAGCAAAAGAAAATATTTTATTAGGTATTGAAAATTTCTAGTCCTGAATCAAATTCAGCGCAATCTCAGTGGAGGGCGCTAAGGTCGGAAGAGTACTCTCCACACTGCAGACACCCGAGCACTCCTGGGATCTTGAGATCACTGGTGAGTGGAACGCAACAACAGTTCAAAAAATTCCAGAGGGTCTTGTGCTAGCAGGAGTACGGACAAAGAAAACTTGCCTAACCAGTGGCTGGAGTTTGTTCTGGTAGGTTCCACCCCTGCACTATCTTGGGTTCAATCTCAGCTGAGGGCCCCAAGGTCCCCAGAGGACTCTCCATGCTGAGGGTATCCTAGCACACCAGGGATCTTGAGGTCAAAGGCAGGCCCTAGTACACTCAGCATCTTGGGATTACTGAGACCAGTATACGCAGGAGAGCACGTGGGCACCAGCAGCAACAGAGCTTCTTGGACAGGGTCCCTTCAGATCTTCATCCTCAGCCAGGAGACTGTGCTGAGACCCAGATCCCTGGACACCTTCCCTGCCAGAGGAGAGTTGGACTCCAGGAAAGTCTCTGACCTCAGGAATCAGGAGGTGGATCTGGACTCCAGGCTTCTGTGCGTCTTCCCTGCAAAAGGAGAGCTTGCCTGCAGAGAGTGCTCTGACACCTGGGAGACAGAGGAGAGTTGGTCTCCCACGAATGCTGAGAGAGGCTAAAGAATCACAGGAGGAATAAGCTCCAGCCAGAGACAGCTAGAACATCTAACACCAGAGATTACCAGATGGCAAAAGGCAAATGTAAGAATCTTTCTAACAGAAACCAAGACCACTTGGCATCATAAGAACGCAGTATGTCCACCACAGTGAGTCCTGGACACCCCAACACACACACACACACACACACACACACACACACACACACACACACACAAACCAAGATTCGGATCTAAAACCATATCTCATAATGCTGGTAGAGGATTTTAAGAAGGGCATTAATAACTCACTTAAAGAAATACAGGAGAACACTGCTAAACAGATAGAAGCCCTTAAAGAGGAAACAAAAAAATCACTCAAGGAATTATAGAAAAACACTGCTAAAGTGCCTCAACCTGCAGGGATAATCAGTGGAGACTCAGGGCAGAACAGAGAGAGAGAGAGTGCAAGGGACAAGAGACACAAAGAATTAGAGCAAGTCAATTTTACTGATCAAGCTCTGAAAACATTATTCAGGAGTGGCAATATAAGCATAAACAAGAGGAGGCCAGAAGGGAGGGGGAAGAGACCAAGGGGTTCTCTGAAGGTCAGGCAGCAATCTTCAGCTTCTGGAACCAATGATAAGAGTGTCGTCCTTAGGCACAAACATTCTTACTGTTATGACCAGGAATGTTCTCTCAAAATTGTTTATGTGAGCTAGAAAATATCCACAAGGTCATGGCTGAGGCCATGGCTCCTGGCACTAAACAGGTAGAAGAACATGAAACACAAAAATCCCTTAAAGAATTACAAGAAAACACAACAAAACCCTTGATGGAATTGAACAAAAACATCCAAGATCTAAAAATGGAAGTAGAAACAATGAAGAAAACCCAAAGGGAGACAACTCTGGAGATAGAAATCCTATGAAAAGATCAGGAACCATATATGCAAGCATCAGCAACAGAATACAAGAGATAGAAGAGAGAATCTCAGGTGCAGAAGATTCCATAGAGAATATGGACACAACAATCAAAGAAAATGCAAAAAGTTCCTAACCCAAAACATCCAGGAAATCCAGGACACAATGAGAAGACAAAACCTTAGATTAATAGGTATAGATGAGAATGAAGATTTTCAACTAAAAGAGCCAGTAACTATCTTCAAGAAAATTATAGAAGAAAACTTCCCTAACCTAAAGAAAGAGATGTCCATGAATGTACAAGAAGCCTAAAGGACTCCAAATAGACTGGAGCAGAAAAGAAATGCCTCCTGACACATAATAATCAGAACAACAAATGCACTAAATAAAGATAGACTATTAAAAGCAGTAAGGGAAAAAGGTCAAATAACATATAAAGACAGAAATATTAAAATTACACCAGATTTCTCACCAGACTCTATGAGAGCCAGAAGATCCTGGACAGATGTTATACAGACACTAAGAGAACACAAATGCCAGCCCAGGCTACTATACCCAGCAAAACTCTCATTTACCATTGATGGGGAAACCAAGGTATCCCATGAGAAAACCAAATTCATACAACACCTTTCCATGAATTTAGTCCTTCAGAGGATAATAATGGGAAAACATCAACACAAAGACAGAAACTACACCCTAGAAAAAGCAAGAAAGTAATCCTTAAATAAACCAAAAATAAGACAGCAGAAAGAACAGAATACCAAATCTAAAAACAAAAATAACAAGAAGCAACAATTACTTTTCCTTAATATCTCTTAATATCAATGGACTCAGTTTTCCAGTAAAAAAGCATAGACTAACAGACTGAATATATAAATAGGACCCAACTTTTTGCTGCTTACAATAAACCCACCTGAGGGAAAAAGACACTACTTCAGGGTAAAAGGCTGGAAAAAAATTTTTCCAAGCAAATGGTCTGAAGAAACAAACTGGAGTAATCAATCTAATATCGAATAAAATTGACGTCCAACACAAAGTTTAAAAAAGACAAGGAGGGGCACTTCTTACACCTAAAAGGTAAAATCTTCCAAGATGAACTCTCAATTCTCAATATCTATGCTCCAAATGTAAGGGCATCCACATTCATTAAAGAAAGTATAGTAAAGCTCAAAGCAAATATTGCACCTCACACAATAATACTGGGAGACTTCCAACACCTCATTTTCATCAATGGACAGATTCTGGAAGCAGAAACTAAACAGAGACACATTGAAATTAACAAAAGTTAGGAAAGAAATGGATTTAAGAGATATCTACAGAACATTTTATCCTAAAGCAAAAGGATATACATTCTGTGCAGCACCTCATGGCACCTTCTCCAAAATAGACCATATTATTTGGGCACAAAACAGGTCTCAACAGATAAAAACTATAGAAATTATCTCATGCATGCTATCAGATTGACATGGACCAAGGCTGATCATAAATAACAACAAAAATTATGGAAAGCCAACATTCACATGGAAACTGAACAACACTCTACTCAACGATACCTTGGTCAAGGAAGAAATAAAGAAAGAAATTAAAGACTTTTTAGAGTTTAATGAAAATGAAGCCACAACATACCCAAATGTTAGGGACACAATGAAAGCAGTCCTAAGAGGAAAACTCTAGCGCTGAGTGACTCCAAAAAGAAACTAGAGAGAGCATACACTAGCAGCTTGGCAGGAAACCTAAAACCTCTAGAACAAAAGGAAGTAAGTTCAATCAAGAAGAGTAGATGGCAGGAAATAATCAAACTCACGGCTGAAATCAAACAAGTGGAAACAAAAGAAAAGAAAAAAAAAACAAACAAAAACAAAAACAAAAACAAATCAACCAAACCAGGAGATGGTACTTTGAGAAAATCAACAAGATAGATAAACCCTTACCCAGACTCGCTAGAGGGCACAGGGACATTATCATAATTAACAAAACCAGAAATGAACAGGAAGACATAACAACAGAACCTGAGGAAATCCAAAACCCCATCAGATCTTATTACAAAAGGCTATACTCAACCAAACCAGAAAACCTGGATGATATTGATAAACTTTTAGACAGATACCAGGTATGAAAGTTAAATCAGGATCATATTAATGATCTAAACAGTCCCATATCCTCTAAAGAAACAGAAGCAGTCATTAATAGTCTCCCAGCCAAAAGAAAAAAAGAAAAAAACTGCCGAGAACCACATGGGTTTACTGTAGAATTCTATAAGACCTTCAAAGAATACCTAATTCCAGTTCTCCTCAAATTATTCCACAAAATAGAAACAGAACCTGCTCTACTCAATTCATTCTATGAAGCCAAAATTACTCTGATAACTAAACCACATAAAGACCCAACAAAAATAGAGAAATTCAGACCAATTTCCCTTATGAATATTGATGCAAAAATATTCAATAAAATCCTCGCAAACTGAATCCAAGAACACATCAAAACAATCATCCATTATGGTCAAGTAGGCTTCATCCCAGGGATGCAAGGATGGTTTAATATATGGAAATTCATCAATGTAATCCACTATATAAAAAAACTCAAAGACAAAAACCACATGATCATCTCGTTAGAGCTCAGAAAGCATTTGACAAAATCCATCACCCATTCATGATGAAAGTCTTGGAAAGATCAAGAATTCAAGGCTCATATGTAAAAATAATAAAAGCAATATACAGCAAACCAGTAGCCAACATCAAAGTAAATGTAGAGAATCTAGAAGGAATCCCTTTAATATCTAGACTAGACAAGCCTGCCCACTTTCTCCCTTACCTATTCAATATATTACTTGAAGTCCTTGGCAGAGCAATTCAACAACAAAAGGAGATCAAGGAGATACAAATCGGAAAGGAAGAAGTCAAAATATCACTATTTGCAGATGATATGATAGTATGTATAAGTCATCCTAAAAATTCCACCAGAGAACTCCTAAAGCTGATGAACAGCTTCAATGAAATAGCTGGATATAAAATTAATTCAAACAAATCAATGGCCTTTCTCTACACAAAGGATAAATGGACTGAGAAAGAAATTAGGGAAACAACACCCTTCACAATAGTCACAAATATTATAAAATACCTTGCTGTGATTCTAGCTAAGGAAGTGAAAGATCTGTATGACAAGAACTTCAAGTCTCTGAAGAAAGAAGTCAAAAAAGATCTCAGAAGATGGAAAGATCTCCCATGCTCATGGATTGGCAGGATCAATATAGTAAAAATGGCTATCTTGCCAAAAGCAATCTACAGATTCAATGCAATCCCTACCAAAATTCCAACTCAACACTTTACTGAATCAGAAAGGGCAATTTTCCAATTCATCTGAAATAACAAAAAAAAAAAAAAAAAAAAAAAACAAAAAAAACCAAGGATAGCAAAAACTCTTCTCAATGATAAAAGAACCTCTGGTGGAACCATTATGCCTCGCCTAAAGCTGTACTCCATCCAGAGCTATTGTGGTAAAAACTGCATGGTGCTGGTACAGCTACAGACAGGTAGATCAGTGGAATAGAATTGAAGACACAGGAATGAATCCACAGACCTATGGTCACTTGATCTTTAACAAGGGAGCTAAAACCATCCAGTAGAGAAAAGACAGTTTTTTTCAACAAATGGTGTTGGCACAACTGGCGGTTATCATGTAGAAGAATGAGAATTGATCTACTCTTATTTCCTTGTACTAAGGTCAAGTCTGCATGATTTAGAAACTCCTTGTGAAACCAGAGACACTGAAACTTAGAGAGGAGAAAGTAGGGAAAAGCCTCGAAGATATGGTCACAGGGCAAAAATTCCTGAACAGAACAGCAATGGCTTGTGCTGTAAGATCAAGAATTTATAAGTGGGACCTCATAAAATTGCAAAGCTTCTGTAAGGCAAAAGACATCGTCAATAAGACAAAAAGGCCACCAACAGATTGGAAAAGGATCTTTACCAATCCTAAATCCAATAGGGGACTAATATCTAATATATATAAAGAGCTTAAGAAGATGGATTCCAGAAAATCAAAAATCATCGTCAAAAAAAATGGGGCACATAGCTAAACAAAGAATCCTCAACAGAGGAATTCAGAATGACTGAGAAGCACCTGAAAAAAAAAATGTTCATCAGGGAAATGCAAATCAAAACAGCCCTGAGATTTCACCTCACACCACTCAGAATGACTAAGATAAAAAATTCAGGTGACAGCAGATGCTGGCGCAGATGTGAAGAAAGAGGAATACTCCTTTGTTGGTGGGCTCACAAGCTGTTACAACCACTCTGGAAATCAGTCTTGCGTTTCCTCAGAAAATTGGACATAATACTACCAGAAGATCCAGCAATTCCTCTCCTGGGCATATACCCAGAACATATTCCAACTTGTTATAAGGACACATGCTCTACTATGTTCATAGCAGCCTTATTTATAGTAGCCAGAAGCTGGAAAGAACGCAGATTTCCCTCAACAGAGGAATGGATACAGAAAATGTGTAGTTACAAAATGGAGTACTACTCAGCAATTAAAAACAATGCATTCATTAAATTCTTGGGCAAATGGATGCAGCTAGAGGATATCATCCTGAGTGAGGTAACCCAATCACAAAAGAACACACATTGTATGCACTCACTGATAAGCAGCTATTAGCCCAGAAACTTAGAATACCCAAGATACAATTTGCAAAACACATGAAACTCAAGAAGGAAGACCAAATTATGGATACTTCGTTCCTTCCCAGAATAGGGAATAAAATACCCATGGAAGGAGTTACAGAGACAGAGTTTGGAGATGAGACAGAAGGAAAGACCATCCACAGACTGCCCCAACCAGGAATCCATCCCATATACAACCACCAAACCCAGGCACTATTGCATATGCCAGAAAGATTTTTCTGAAAGGACCCTGACATAGCTCTCTCTTGTGAGTCGATGCCAATATCTGACAAATACAGAAGTGGATGCTCACAGTCATCTATTAGATGGAACACAGGTCCCCTAATGAAGAACTAGAAAGTAACCAAGGAGCTAAAAATGATATGAACTAACCAGTATCCCCAAGAGCTCTGTCTCAGTTGCATGTGTAGCAGAGGATGGCCTAGTTGGCCATAAATGGGAGAAGACGTCTTTGGTATTGTGAAGATCATATGCCCCAGTACAGGGAAATTTCAGGGCCAGCAAGACAGAGTGAGTGGTTTTTGACAATCAATGCCTTTATTTGTTACTTTTGTTTGTTGTGATAAAATGAAAAGCTTATCCTTTTTCTTTCAGTTTTCATTATTTTATTTATTAACATTCCCCTCATTGTCTTGGTCTCTCCTCACACAATTCCTCATCCCATTCATCCCCCCCCCCATTGCCTCTGAGATGTTCCCCTCCAAGGCTCACCATTCCTTGGGGCTTCAAGGGTCTCAAGGATTAAGTACATCGTCTCCCACTAAGGCTTGACCAGGCAGAACTCTGCTATATTTGCGCCAGGGGCCTCAGATTGGCCTGTGTATGCACCTTGTTGGTGACTCCATCTTCCTGGAGTCTGGGTTAGTTGAGACTGCTGGTCTTCCTATGCAGTTGCTCTCTCTATGTGGTTCCTCTCCACTGCAGCTGCTTCAATCCTTCCCCAAATTCAACTATAGGTGTCCCTGACATCAGTTCAATGATTGAGTGTAAGTATCTGTTTCTGGCTCAATAAGGGGCTCATAGGGCCTCTCAGGGGACAGCCATGCTAGGCTCCTATATGTAAGCACATCATAGCATCAGTAATAGTGTCAGACCTTGGTACCCCCACCATGAGATGGATTCCTAATTGGGCCAGTCATTGGCCTACCTTTCTTTCAATCTCTTCTCCATTTTTGTCCCTGAAGTTCGGTTAGACAAGAACAGTTCTAGTTCAGAAATTCTGACTGTGGGTTAGTAACCCTGTCCCTCTGCTTGAGGTCCTGTCTATCTATAGGCGGTGGGCTCTTTGAGTTTGTGATCCCCAATGTTGGACATTTGAGCTAAGGTCCTCCCATTGAGTCCTTTGAGTCTCTCACCTTCCAGGTCTCTGGTACTTTCTAGAGGGTCCTCCCATATGAACCCTCCCATTCCTCTTATCTTCAATTTTTCTCTTGATCCTTTGGGCTTATCTTCTTTCTCCCCATACCTGGCCCTGTTCCCCCTTTTCCTTCCCCCTCCACCTTCTCCCACATCCTTCTCTCCTTCTGCCTGCTGAGATTATTTCCTTCCTCCTTCTAAGTTGAACTGAAACATCCTCAATTGTCACTTTTTACACTTCTTATGGTCTGAGGGTTGTATCCTAGGTATTCTGTAGTTTTTGGCTAATATCCACTAATCAGTAAATACATACCATATATATCATTTTGGGTGTGAGTTACCTTATTCAAGATATATTCTAGTTCAAACTATTTGTCTACAAAATTGATGATTCCTTATTCTTAATAGCTGAATAGTATTCTGTTGTGTAATTGAACTACATACTCTTTGTATCCTTTCTTCAGTTGAGGGACATCTGGGTGATTTCCAGCATGTCTGTTACAAAGAAGGTTACTATGAACATGGGGGAACATGTGTCCTTGTGATATGGTGTGACATATTTTAGGCATACTCTCAAGAGTGGGATATCTATGCCTTCAGGTAAACTATTTCCAATTTTCTGAGGAACTACCAGATTGATTCCCAGAGTGATTGTGCCAGTTTGAAATCCCACCAGCAATAGGAGAGTGTTCCTCATTCTCCACATCTTTGCCAGCATGTGCTGTCACTTGAGTTTTTGATCTTAGCCATTCTGATTGGTAGAATTATGGGGTCATTTTGATTTGCATTTCTCAGATGACTAAGGACTTTGAACATTTCCTTAAGTCCTTCTAATCATTTTAGATTCTTCTGTTGTGAATTCTCTGTTTACCTCTGTACCCATTTTTAAATTGGGTTATTTGGTTTTTTGAAGGTCAACATCTTGAGTTCTTTACAAATATTAGATATTAACCCTCTGTGAGATGTAGGGTTAGTGAAAATATTTTCCCCAATCTGCAGGTTGTGATTTGCCCTATTGACAATGATTTTTACCTTACAGAAGCTTTTTGGTTTCATGAAATTCCATTTCTTTATTATTGATTTTAGAGGCTGAGCAATTGGTGTTCTGTTCTGGAAATTTCTCCATGTGCAAATGAGTTTTAGGCTCTATCCCACTTTCTCTTCTATTATATTCAGTGTGTCTTGTTTTATGTGAATGTCCTTGATCCACTTATAATTTAGCTTTGTGGAGAATAAATATGGATTAATCTTCATTCTAATACAGACTATCAGTTAGACCATCATCATTTATTGAAGATACGTTCTTTGTTTCTACTGTATATTTTGGCTTTGTTGTCAAAGAGTAAGTATTCATGGGTGTATAAGTTTACTTCTGGGTCTTTGAGTCTTTTCCATTAATCAAACTGTCTGTTTCTCTACCAATACCATGGGTTTTGTTTATTTATCAGTATTGCTTTGTTGCTTAAGATCATGAGTGGTGATTCACCTAGAAAGCCTTTTATTATTGAGAATTATTTTGGGTATCCTGGGTTTTTTGTTTTTCCATATGAAGTTAATATTGCTCTTTACATGTCTGTGTGATGAATTTTGTTGGAATTTTGATGGGGATTGCATCGAAGCTGTATATTGCTTTTGGTAAGATGGCCATTTTCACTATGTTATTCCTATCAATCCATGAGCATGGAAATCTTTCTACATGATCATCTCAATAGATGTTGAAAAAGCCTTTGAAAAAATACAACATCCCTTCATGTTAAAAGTCTCAGAGAGATTAGGAATTTATGGCACATATTCAAACATAATAAAAGCAACATATAGCAAACCATCAACCAACAACAAATTACATAGGGAGTAACTAGAAGCAATCCCACTAAAATCTGGGACAAGACCAAGTTAACAACTCTCTCCTTATCTACTCAATGTAGTATTCAAAATTCTAGATGGAGTAGTAAGAAAATACAAGAAGATCAAGAGGATACAAATTGGAAAGAAAGAAGTCATAATATTACTATTTGCAGATGATATGATAGTATACATAAGTTGTGGGGAATTGCAGACTGGTATCCAGTCGATCTGAGGTCTAAACCCCGATGGTCATAATTCAACTACATGGCATGGTAGGCATTCCCTCATGTTCCTGGAACTCTGGCCCCTGTCTAAGGTACCACCTCCCACAGCCCCCACAAGAGAAGCATGGTCAGTAGTAATGTAAGTAATGGCCCAAGCTTCTGACCTTCAGGCTAAACTCCTCCCCAGTTACCTAGCAACAGTGAAGACCATAAAAGGGGGTGCTCAGTCCGCACCTCACTCACTTATTCCTTTGTCCTCTCACCTCTCTCTTCTCTCATAACTCTCTCCTCTTCCCTTTCTCTTTGTCTTCTTCTTTACTCCTCTCTCTCTCTCTCTCTCTCTCTCTCTCTCTCTCTCTCTCCCTCCCTTCCTCCCTCTCCCTCCCTCCCTCCCTCCCTCTCTCTCTCTCTCTCTCTCTCTCTCTCTCTCTCTCTCTCCCTCCCTCCCCTGCATTTCTATAATAAAGCTCTAAAACCATAGAGTCTCTGCTCTTCTTCTTCAAGTTCCGCTGCACACTCTGGTCAGTGTTGGGAACTTCTTTCCTCTTCCCTCTCTCTCACAACCCTGGTGGCATTAGAAAAATAGCTCTTGGAGGGGGTCCCACGCAGGGTTACCCCTTGACCACCCCCTGAAGAGTGGGATAGAGGAAGCCCACCCAGTGATGAGTGGATAGTGTAGATAGTAGTCCTCTCACGCCTGACTGATAAGAGAATGGGGAAACTCTGGGGAGATGTGGGCATCTTTTTCTTTCCATTCTTCCCCAGGGCCACCCTCTTTTTTATTTTTTTTCCAACAATAAGTGACCACAAAAATTAAACCAGGGAAATCCTATACAGCTGATAAACAACTTCAGAAAGGTTGCAGGATACAAAACTAACTCAAACAAATACATTGCCTTCCTCTACTCAAAGGATAAACAGGCTGAGAAAGAAATTAGGGAAACAACAACGGCCTTCACAATAGTCACAAATAACATTACATATCTTGGTTTGACTCTAACTAAGCAAGTAGAAGATTTGTATGAAAAGTTTCTGAAGAAAGAAATTAAAGAAGATCTTAGAAGATGGAAAGATCTCCCATGCTCATGGATTGTCAGGATTAATACAGAAAAATGACCATCTTGCAGAAATCAGTATACAGATTCAATGCAATCCCCATCAAAATTACAATTCAATTCTTCATAGAGTTAGAAAGAGCAATTTGCAATCTTCCTTCCGAGCCCAGGGGAGGCTGCTAAGGCTTCAGAGTGTTCTCCATGCCTTACGAACTTGGGATCACCTCGGGATCATGGGTGAGTGGAAAGCAACATCAGCTCCAAAGAATTGCAGAAGATCTTGTGCCAGCAGGAACAGGGACAAAGGAACCCCGCCCAACCAAGTTGGGGCCAGCCATGCCATCCATCTCCTGCATGAACCTGGCCGAGGGTGTCTAGGGCACCAGAGGACTCTCCACACCGCAGAACCCCTAGCACAACCAGGACTTCCTGATCACCTGAGAGCATGTGGGCGATAGAAGCAACAAAGCTTCTTGGTCAGAGTCCCCTTGGGCCTTCACCCTCAGCCAGAAGGCAGAGCTGAGACCCAGAACCATGGGCACATTCCTTGTCAGAGGAGAGTTGGCAAACAGGGAGAGTTCTGACCCCCAGAACTCAGGAGATGGATCAGAGCTCCAAACTGCTGGACACCTGCCCTGAAAGAGGAGAACATTCTTGCAGAGAGTGCTCTGACCATTGGAACTCAGGAGAGAGTTGAACTCCCAGGAGTGCTGACAGAGGTTAAAAGAAGCACAGGAGGATCAAGCTCCAACCAGAAACAGCTTGAACATTAACACCAGAGGTTTCCAGATGATGAAAGGCAAACTTAAGAATCTTACTAACAGAAACCAAGAACACTGGGCATCTTCAGAACTCAGTATGCCCACCACAACGAGTCCTGCATACCCCAACACACCAGAAAAGCAAGATGCAGATTTAAAATTATATCTCATGATGGTAGAAGATTTTAAGAAGGGCATTAATAACTCATTTAAAAAAAAATACAGGAGAACACTGCTAAACAGAAAGAAGCCTTTAAAGATGAAGCACAAATATTCCTCAAGGAATTATAGGAGAATACTGCTAAACAAGTAGAAGCCCTTAAAGAGAAAACACAAAATTCACTCAAGGAATTACAGGAGAACACTGCTAAACAAGTAGAAGACCTTAAAGAACTACAGGCAAACACTGCTAAACAGGTAGAAGAAACAAAAATCCCTTAAAGAATTACAGGAAAACAGAACCAAACAGATGATGGGAATGAACAAAACCATCCAAGATCTAATATTGGAAGTAGAAATAATGAAGAAAACCCAAAGGGAGACAATTCTGGAGATAGAACCTCTAGGAAAGAAACCAGGAATCATAGATGTGAACATCAGCAACAGAATACAAGAGATGGAAGAGAGAATCTCAGGTGCAGAAGATTCCATAGGGACCATGGACACAACAATCAAAGAAAATGCAAAATGCAAAAAGATCCTAAATCAAAACATCCAGGAAATCCAGAACACAATGAGAAGAGCAAACCTATGGATAATAGGAGTAGAGGAGAATGAAGATTTTCATCTTAAAGGGCCAGCAAATATCTTCAACAAAATTATAGAAGAAAACTTCCCTAAACTAAAGAAAGAGATGTCCATGAACATACAAGAAGCCTACAGGACTACAAATAGACTGGAGCAGAAAAGAAATGCCTCCTGACACATAATAATCAGAACAAAAAATGCACTAAATAAAGACAGGATATTAAAAGAAGTAAGGGGAAAAGGTCAAGTAACATATAAAGGCAGGCCTTTTAGAATTACTCCAGACTTCTCACCAGAAACTATGAAAGCCAGAAGATCCTGGACAGATATTTTACAGACACTAAGAGAAAACAAATGCCAGACCAGGCTACTATACCCAGTAAAACTCTCAATTACCATAGATGGAGAAACCAGAGCTCCAGACAGCCGGCCACCTTCCTGGTGAGAACACGGGGGTCTGCCCGGCCTGAGAGGTTTGTGGCACAGGCGCCGGCGGGAGCCTTCTTGGCTCCGGGACTCCGCGGAGGGCAGGCTGCACGGGTGAACGTGTGGAATACAGAGTGCCAGCCGTTTCTGGGACGGGCGAGAGTCGCAGAGCTTCTGGGGCGGCGCCATCTTCAGCCCCAGACACCCAGCCACCTTCCTGGTGAGAACACGGGGGTCTGCACGGCCTGAGAGGTTTGTGGCACAGGCGCCGGCGGGAGCCTTCTTGGCTCCGGGACTCTGCGGAGGGCAGGCTGCACGGGTGACCGTGTGGAATACAGAGTGCCAGCCGTTTCTGGGACGGGCGAGAGTCGCAGAGCTTCTGGGGCGGCGCCATCTTCAGCTCCAGACAGCCGGCCACCTTCCTGGTGAGAACACGGGGGTCTGCCCGGCCTGAGAGGTTTGTGGCACAGGCGCCGGCGGGAGCCTTCTTGGCTCCGGGACTCGGAGGGCAGGCTGCACGGGTGAACGTGTGGAATACAGAGTGCCAGCCGTTTCTGGGACGGGCGAGAGTCGCAGAGCTTCTGGGGCGGCGCCATCTTCAGCTCCAGACAGCCGGCCACCTTCCTGGTGAGAACACGGGGGTCTGCCCGGCCTGAGAGGTTTGTGGCACAGGCGCCGGCGGGAGCCTTCTTGGCTCCGGGACTCCGCGGAGGGCAGGCTGCACAGGTGACCGTGTGGAATACAGAGTGCCAGCCGTTTCTGGGACGGGCGAGAGTCGCAGATCTTCTGGGGCGGCGCCATCTTCAGCTCCAGACAACCAGCCACCTTCCTGGCAAGAGCCACAGAGCTTCTGAGGCGGTGCCATCCTCAGCTCCAGACGGCCGGCCTCCTTCCTGACAAGAGCCACAGAGCTTCTGAGGTGACACCATCTTCAGCTCCAGACGGCCTGCCACCTTCCTGGCGAGAGCCACAGAGCTTCTGAGGCGGCGACATCTTCGACACCAGACAACTGGCCACCTTCCTGGCCAAAGCAACACTGCTTCTGGGAAAGATCCTGTTTTGGGCCTTCACCTTCAGCCAGGAGGAGGTCCAAACACCAGATAACTGTACACCTTCCCTGAAAGAGGAGAGCTTGCCTACAGAGACTGCTCTGACCACTGAAACTCAGAGAAGAGAGCTTGTCTCCCACGCCTGCTGATAGAGGGTAACAAAATCAACAGAGGAACAATCTCTTAACAAAGACAACTATAACAACTAACTCCAGAGATTGCCAGATGGCGAAAGGTAAACGTAAGAATCCTACTAACAGAAGCCAGGACCACTCACCATCATCAGAACCCAGAACGCCCACTTCGCCCAATCCAGGACACCCTAACACACCTGAAAAGGTAGACCTGGATTTAAAAGCATATCTCATGATGATGGTAGAGGACATAAAGAAGGAATTCAATAACTCACTTAAAGAAATACAGGAGAACACTGCTAAAGAGTTACAAGTCCTTAAAGAAAAACAGGAAAACACTGCTAAAGAGTTACAAGTCCTTAAAGAAAAACAGGAAAACACAACCAAACAGGTAGAAGTCCTTATAGAAAAACAGGAAAACACATCCAAACAGGTGATGGAAATGAACAAAACCATACTAGACCTAAAAAGGGAAGTAGACACAATAAAGAAAACACAAGGTGAGGCGACGCTGGAGATAGAAACCCTAGGAAAGAAATCTGGAACCATAGATGCCAGCATCAGTAACAGAATACAAGAGATGGAAGAGAGAATCTCAGGTGCAGAAGACTCCATAGAGAACATCGGCACAACAATCAAAGAAAATGGAAAATGCAAAAAGATCCTAACTCAAAACATCCAGGAAATCCAGGACACAATGAGAAGACCAAACCTACGGATAATAGGAGTGGATGAGAATGAAGATTTTCAACTCAAAGGACCAGCAAACATCTTCAACATAATTATTGAAGAAAACTTCCCAAATCTAAAGAAAGAGATGCCCATGAACATACAAGAAGCCTACAGAACTCCAAATAGACTGGACCAGAAAAGAAATTCCTCCCGACACATAATAATCAGAACAACAAATGCACTAAATAAAGATAGAATACTAAAAGCAGTAAGGGAAAAAGGTCAAGTAACATATAAAGGCAAGCCTATCAGAATTACACCAGATTTTTCACCAGAGACTATGAAAGCCAGAAGAGCCTGGACAGAAGTTATACAGACACTAAGAGAACACAAATGCCAGCCCAGGCTACTATACCCAGCCAAACTCTCAATTACCATAGATGGAGAAACCAAAGTATTCCACGACAAAACTAAATTCACCCATTATCTCTCCACGAATCCAGCCCTTCAAAGGATAATAACAGAAAAAAACCAATACAAGGACGGGAACCACGCCCTAGAAAAAACAAGAAAATAATCCCTCAACAAACCTAAAAGAAGACAGCCACAAGAACAGAATGCCAACTTTAACAACAAAAATAACAGGAAGCAACAATTACCTTTCTTTAATATCTCTTAATATCAATGGACTCAATTCCCCAATAAAAAGACATAGACTAACAGACTGGCTACACAAACAGGACCCAACATTCTGCTGCTTACAGGAAACCCATCTCAGGGAAAAAGACAGACACTACCTCAGAGTGAAAGGCTGGAAAACAATTTTCCAAGCAAATGGTCTGAAGAAACAGGCTGGAGTAGCCATTCTAATATCGGATAAAATCGACTTCCAACCCAAAGTTATCAAAAAAGACAAGGAGGGACACTTCATACTCATCAAAGGTAAAATCCTCCAAGAGGAACTCTCAATTCTGAATATCTACGCTCCAAATGCAAGGTCAGCCACATTCATTAAAGACACTTTAGTAAAGCTCAAAGCACACATTGCACCTCACACAATAATAGTGGGAGACTTCAACACACCACTTTCATCAATGGACAGATCGTGGAAACAGAAACTAAACAGGGACACAGTGAAACTAACAGAAGTTATGAAACAAATGGACCTGACAGATATCTACAGAATATTTTATCCTAAAACAAAAGGATATACCTTCTTCTCAGCACCTCACGGGACCTTCTCCAAAATTGACCATATAATTGGTCACAAAATAGGCCTCAACAGATACAAAAATATTGAAATTGTCCCATGTATCCTATCGGACCACCATGGCCTAAGACTGATCTTCAATAACAACATTAATAATGGAAAGCCAACATTCACGTGGAAACTGAACAACACTCTTCTCAATGATACCTTGGTCAAGGAAGGAATAAAGAAAGAAATTAAAGACTTTTTAGAGTTTAATGAAAATGAAGCCACAACGTACCCAAACCTTTGGGACACAATGAAAGCATTTCTAAGAGGGAAACTCATAGCTCTGAGTGCCTCCAAGAAGAAACGGGAGAGAGCACATACTAGCAGCTTGACAACACATCTAAAAGCTCTAGAAAAAAAGGAAGCAAATTCACCCAAGAGGAGTAGACGGCAGGAAATAAACTCAGGGGTGAAATTAACCAAGTGGAAACAAGAAGAACTATTCAAAGAATTAACCAAACGAGGAGTTGGTTCTTTGAGAAAATCAACAAGATAGATAAACCCTTAGCTAGACTCACTAGAGGGCAAAGGGACAAAATCCTAATCAACAAAATCAGAAATGAAAAGGGAGACATAACAACAGATCCTGAAGAAATCCAAAACACCATCAGATCCTTCTACAAAAGGCTATACTCAACAAAACTGGAAAACCTGGACGAAATGGACAAATTTCTGGACAGATACCAGGTACCAAAGTTGAATCAGGATCAAGTTGACCTTCTAAACAGTCCCATATCCCCTAAAGAAATAGAAGCAGTTATTAATAGTCTCCCAGCCAAAAAAAGCCCAGGACCAGATGGGTTTAGTGCAGAGTTCTATCAGACCTTCAAAGAAGATCTAATTCCAGTTCTGCACAAACTATTTCACAAGATAGAAGTAGAAGGTACTCTACCCAACTCATTTTATGAAGCCACTATTACTCTGATACCTAAACCACAAAAAGATCCAACAAAGATAGAGAACTTCAGACCAATTTCTCTTATGAATATCGATGCAAAAATCCTTAATAAAATTCTCGCTAACCGAATCCAAGAACACATTAAAGCAATCATCCATCCTGATCAAGTAGGTTTTATTCCAGGGATGCAGGGATGGTTTAATATACGAAAATCCATCAATGTAATCCATTATATAAACAAACTCAAAGACAAAAACCACATGATCATCTCGTTAGATGCAGAAAAAGCATTTGACAAGATCCAACACCCATTCATGATAAAAGTTTTGGAAAGATCAGGAATTCAAGGCCCATACCTAAACATAATAAAAGCAATCTACAGCAAACCAGTAGCCAACATCAAAGTAAATGGAGAGAAGCTGGAAGAAATCCCACTAAAATCAGGGACTAGACAAGGTTGCCCACTTTCTCCCTACCTTTTCAACATAGTACTTGAAGTATTAGCCAGAGCAATTCGACAACAAAAGGAGATCAAGGGGATACAAATTGGAAAAGAGGAAGTCAAAATATCACTTTTTGCAGATGATATGATAGTATATATAAGTGACCCTAAAAATTCCACCAGAGAACTCCTAAGCCTGATAAACAGCTTCGGTGAAGTAGCTGGATATAAAATTAACTCAAACAAGTCAATGGCCTTCCTCTACACAAAGAATAAACAGGCTGAGAAAGAAATTAGGGAAACAACACCCTTCTCAATAGTCACAAATAATATAAAATATCTCGGCGTGACTCTAACTAAGGAAGTGAAAGATCTGTATGATAAAAACTTCAAGTCTCTGAAGAAAGAAATTAAAGAAGATCTCAGAAGATGGAAAGATCTCCCATGCTCATGGATTGGCAGGATCAACATTGTAAAAATGGCTATCTTGCCAAAAGCAATCTACAGATTCAATGCAATCCCCATCAAAATTCCAACTCAATTCTTCAACGAATTAGAAGGAGCAATTTGCAAATTCATCTGGAATAACAAAAAACCTAGGATAGCAAAAACTCTTCTCAAGGATAAAAGAACCTCTGGTGGAATCACCATGCCTGACCTAAAGCTTTACTACAGGGCAATTGTGATAAAAACTGCATGGTACTGGTATAGAGACAGACAAGTAGACCAATGGAATAGAATTGAAGACCCAGAAATGAACCCACACACCTATGGTCACTTGATCTTCGACAAGGGAGCTAAAACCATCCAGTGGAAGAAAGACAGCATTTTCAACAATTGGTGTTGGCACAACTGGTTGTTATCATGTAGAAGAATGCGAATTGATCCATACTTATCTCCTTGTACTAAGGTCAAATCTAAGTGGATCAAGGAACTTCACATAAAACCAGAGACACTGAAACTTATAGAGGAGAAAGTGGGGAAAAGCCTTGAAGATATGGGTACAGGGGAAAAATTCCTGAACAGAACAGCAATGGCTTGTGCTGTAAGATCGAGAATTGACAAATGGGACCTAATGAAACTCCAAAGTTTCTGCAAGGCAAAAGACACCGTCAATAAGACAAAAAGACCACCAACAGATTGGGAAAGGATCTTTACCTATCCTAAATCAGATAGGGGACTAATATCCAACATATATAAAGAACTCAAGAAGGTGGACTTCAGAAAATCAAATAACCCCATTAAAAAATGGGGCTCAGAACTGAACAAAGAATTCTCACCTGAGGAATACCGAATGGCAGAGAAGCACCTGAAAAAATGTTCAACATCCTTAATCATCAGGGAAATGCAAATCAAAACAACCCTGAGATTCCACCTCACACCAGTCAGAATGGCTAAGATAAAAAATTCAGGTGACAGCAGATGCTGGCGTGGATGTGGAGAAAGAGGAACACTCCTCCATTGTTGGTGGGATTGCAGGCTTGTACAACCACTCTGGAAATCAGTCTGGCGATTCCTCAGAAAACTGGATATAGTACTACCGGAGGATCCAGCAATACCTCTCCTGGGCATATATCCAGAAGGTGCCCCAACTGGCAAGAAGGACACATGCTCCACTATGTTCATAGCAGCCTTATTTATAATAGCCAGAAGCTGGAAGGAACCCAGATGCCCCTCAACAGAGGAATGGATACAGAAAATGTGGTACATCTACACAATGGAGTACTACTCAGCTATTAAAAAGAATGAATTTGTGAAATTCCTAGCCAAATGGATGGACCTGGAGGGCTTCATCCTGAGTGAGGTAACACATTCACAAAGGAACTCAAACAATATGTACTCACTGATAAGTGGATATTAGCCCAAAACCTAAGATACCCAAGATATAAGATACAATTTCCTAAACACATGAAACCCAAGAAAAATGAAGACTGAAGTGTGAACACTATGCCCCTCCTTAGAAGTGGGAACAAAACACCCTTGGAAGGAGTTACAGAGACAAAGTTTGGAGCTGAGATAAAAGGATGGACCATGTAAACACTACCATATCCGGGGATCCATCCCATAATCAGCTTCCAAATGCTGACACCATTGCATACACTAGCAAGATTATGCTGAAAGGACCCTGATATAGCTGTCTCTTGTCAGAGTATGCTTGGGCCTAGCAAACATAGAAGTGGATGCTCACAGTCGGCTATTGGATGGATCACATGGCCCCCAATGAAGGAGCTAGAGAAAGTACCAAAGAAGCTAAAGGGATCTGCAACCCTATAGGTGGAACAACATTATGAACTAACCAGTACCCCGGAGCTCTTGACTCTAGCTGCATATGCATCAAAAGATGGCCTAGTCGGCCATCACTGGAAAGAGAGGCCCATTGGACACGCAAACTTTATATGCCCCAGTACAGGGGAATGCCAGGGCCATAAAAGGGGAGTGGGTGGGTAGGGGAGTGGGGGTGGGTGGCTATGGGGGACTTTTGGTATAGCATTGCAAATGTAAATGAGCTAAATACCTAATAAAAAACGGAAAAAAAAATGGAGAAACCAAAGTATTTCACGACAAAACCAAATTCACACAATATCTTTCCACGAATCTAACCCTTCAAAGGATAATAAAGGGAAAACACCATCACAAAGATCAAAATTACACTTAAAAATGAATTAAAGAATTAATTAAAGACTTTTTAGAGTTTAATGAAAATGAAGCCACAACATACCCAAACTAGAGGGACACAATGAAAGCAATCCTAAGGGAAAAACTCATAGCCCTGAGTGCCGCCAAAAAGCAAGAAAGTAATCCTTTAACAAAACTAAGAGAAGATAGCCACAAGAACAGATTCCTGACTTTAACAACAAAAATGACAGGAAATACCAATTACTTTTCCTTGATTTCTTTTAACATCAATGGACTCAATTCCCCAATAAAAAGACATAGACTAGCAAACTGGCTAGACAAACAGGACCCAAGTTTTTTGCTGCTTACAGGAAACCCACCTCAGGGATAAAGACAGACACTACCTCAGAGTAAAAGACTAGAAAACAATTTTCAAAGTAAATGGTCCAAAGAAACAAGCTAGAGTAGCCATTCTAATATTGAATAAAATGGACTTCCAACCCAAAGTTATCAAAAAAGACAAGGAAGGGCACTTCATCATCATCAAAGGTAAAAACTACCAAGACGAACTCTTAATTCTAAATATCTATGCTCCAAATATCAGGACAGCCACATTCATTAAAGAAACTTTAGTAAAGCTCAAAGAACACATTGCACATCACACAATAATAGTTAGAGATGTCAAGACCATACTCTAACCAATCGACAGATCCTGGAAACAGAAACTAAACAGAGACACATGGACACTAACAAAAGTTATGGAACAAACGGATTTAATAGATATCTATAGAACATTTTATCCTAAAACAAAAGGATATACCGTCTTCTTATTGCCTCATGGTACCTTCTCCAAAATTGATAATATAATTGGTCAAAAGACAGGCCTCAACAGATACAAAAACATTGAAATTATCCCATGCATCCCACCAGATCATGATGGACTATAGCTGATATTCAATAACAGCATAAATAATAAAAAGCCAACATTCACATGGAAACTGAACAACACTCTACTCAATGATACCTTGGTCAAGGAAGAAATAAAGAATTAATTAAAGACTTTTTAAAGTTTAATGAAAATGAAGCCACAACATACCCAAACTAGAGGGACACAATGAAAGCAATCCTAAGAGGAAAACTCAAAGCCCTGAGTGCTGCCAAAAAGAAACTAGAGAGAGCATACATTAGCAGTCTGACAGCACACCTAGAAGTTCTAGAACAAAAAGAAGCAAATTCACCCAAAAGGAGTAGATGTCAGGAAATAATCAAATTTAGGCCTGAAATCAACCAAGTGTAAACAAAAAGAACTATTCAAAGAATCAACCAAACTAGGAGGTGGTTCTGTAAGTTAATCAACAGATTGATAAACCTTTATCCAGACACTCTAGAGGGCACAGGGACAGTAATTAACAAAATCAAAAATGAAAAAGCAGACATAACAACAGACCCTGTGAAATCCAAAACATCATCAGATCCTACTACAAAAGGCTATACTCAACAAAACTGGAAAACCTGGATGAAATTCATAAGTTCCTAACAGATACTAGGTACCAAATTTAATTCAGGATCAGATTAATGATCTTAACAGTCCCATCTCCCCTAAAGAAATAGAAGCAGCCATTAATAGTCTCACAATAAAAAAAAGCCCAAGACCAAATGGGTTTAGTGCAGAGTTCTATTAGACCTTCAAAGAAGATCTAATTCCAAAACTACTCAAACTATTCCACAAAATAGAACCAGAAGGTACTCTACCCGATTCATTCTGTACAGCTACAATTACTCTTATACCTAAACCACAGAAAGATCCAACAAGGAAAGAGAACTACAGACCAATTTCCCTTATGAATATTGATGCAAAAATACTCAATAAAATCCTCACAAACCGAATCCAAGAACACATCAAAATGATCATCCATCATAACCGAAAAGGCTTCATCCAGGGGATGCAGGGATGGTTTAATATATGGAAATCCATCAACAGAATATACTATTAAAAAAAAAAAAACCTCAAAGACAAAAAACACACGATCATCTTGTTAGATGCTGAGAAAGCATTTGACAAAATCCAACACCCCTTCATGATAAAAGTCATAGAAAGATCAGGAATTCAAGGCCAATACTTAAACATAATAAAAGCAATATACATCAAACCAGTTGCCACCACCAAAGTAAATGTAGAGAAGCTAGAAGCAATCCCACTAAAATCAGGGACTAGACAAGGCTGCCCACTTTCTCCCTACCTATTCAATGTAGTACTGGAAGTCCTAGGCAGAGCAATTGGACAACAAAAGGAGATCAATAAGATTCAAATTTGAAGGGAAGATGTCAAAATATCACTATTTGCAGAATATATATATATATATATATATATATATATATATATATCCTTAAAAATTACATGAGAGAAAACCTAAACCTGATAACCAGCTTCAATGAAATAGCTGGATATAAAAGTAACTCAAACTTATCAGTGGCCTTTCTCTACACAAAGGATAAACATGGTGAGAAAAAAATTAGGGAAGCAACACACTTCATAATAGTCACAAATAATATAAAATACCTTGGTGTGACTCTAACTAAGGAAGTGAAAGATCTGTACGACAAGAACTTCAAGTCTCTGAATAAAGTAATTGAAGAAGATATCAGAAGATGGAAAGATCTCCCATGCTCATGGATTGGCAGGATTAATATAGTAAAAAATGGCTATCCTGCCAAAAGCAATCTACACATCAATGCAATTCCCATCAAAATTCCAACTCAATTCTTCAATGAGATAGAAAGGGCAATTTGCAAATTCACCTGGAATAACAAAAAAACTAGGATAGCAAAAACTATTCTCAACAATAAAAGAAGCTCTGGGGGACTCACAATGTCTGACCTCAAGCTGTACTACAGAGCAATTGTGGTAAAACCTGAATGGTACTGGTATAGTGACAGACAGGTAGATCAATGGAATTGAATTGAAGACCGAGAAATGAACCCACAGACCTATGGTCACTTGATCTTTGACAAGGGAGCTAAAACCATCCAGTGGAAAACAGACAGTTTTTTTTTTTTCAACAAATGCTACTGGCACAACTGGAGGTTATCATGTAGAAGAATAAGAATTGGTCCATTCTTATCTCCATGTACAAAGCTCAAGTCTAAGTGGTCAAAGAACTCCACATAAAACCAGAGACACTGAAATTTATAGAGGAGTAAGTGGGGGGAAGCCTTGAAGCTATGGGCAAAAATTCCTAAACAGAACAGCAATGGCTTGTGCTGTAAGATCAAGAGTTGACAAATGAGACCTCATAGAAGTGCAAAACTTCTGTAAGGCATAAAAACACTGTCAATAAGACAAAAAGGCCACCAACTGATTGGGAAAGAATTTTTACCAATCCTAAATGTGATAGGGGACTAATATCCAATATATACAAAGAGCTCAAGAAGCTGAACTCCAGAAATTCAAATAACCCCATTAAAAATGGGGTACAAGGGCTCTTTCCAAGCTGGTGAGGGAGCAATCTTGGGTCTCAGGTCCCTCAGAGACCAGTCTGTGCAGGTCAGTGCAGGGACTGCGAAGGGTGAGTGAGCAGACTGCAGAAGCAACACAGCTTCTGGAACAGGCAGACACTACACTGCTTCTGGGACAGACCCCATTTCAGGCTTCAGACATCTGGGCACCTTCTCTACCAGAGGAGAGGTGTTCTCCCAGGAGGGCTCTTTCAGAGCAGGTGAGGGAGCCATCTTGGTTCCCTGAACCCTCAGAGACCAGTCTGCGCAGGTGAGCTCAGGGACTGCAAAGGGTGAGTGAAAGAACTGCAGAAGCAACACAGCTTCTGGGATGGGCAGATGCGACACAACTACTGGGACAGACACCATTTCGGGCTCCAGAAATCCAAGCATCTTCCCTGCTAAAGGAGAGGTGTCTTCCCGGGAGGGCCCTAACTGCTGGAGCAGGTGAGAGAGCCATCTTTTGTCCCCTGTCCCTCAGAGACCAGTCTGTACAGGTGAGAGTGAAGACTGCAGAGTCAACACATCTTCTGGGACAGGCCATGTTTTAGGCCTTCATCTTCAGCCAGGAGGCAGGTCTGAATGCTAGATATCTGTGCACCTTCCCTGCAAGAGGAGAGCTTGCCTGCAGAGAGTACTCTGACCACTGAGACTCAGGAAGAGCTAAACTCCCAGGTCTGCTGACAGAGGCTAACAAAATCACAGGAAGAACAAACTCCAGTGAGAGACAACTAAAACAACTAATTCCAGAGATTACCAGATGGCAAAAGGCAAATGTAAGAATCTTACTAACAGAAACCAAGACCACTCACCATCATCAGAACCCAGCACTCCCACCTCAGCCAGTCCTGGATACCCCAACACACCTGAAAGACAAGACTCAGATTTTAAAATCATATCTCATGATGCTGGTAGAGGACATCAAGAAGGGCTTTAATAACTTGCTTAGAAATACAGAAGAACACTGCTAAAGAGATAAAATCCTTAAAGAATTACAGGAAAACACAACCAAATGGGTGATGGAATTGAACAAAACCATCCAAGACCTAAAAAGGGAAATAGAAACATTTAAGAAATCCTAAAGGTAGACAACATTGGAGATAGAAATCCTGGGAAAGAAATCTGGAAACATAGATGCAAACAACAACAGAATACAAGAGATGGAAGAGAAAACCTCAGGTGTACAAGATTCCATAGAGAACATGAGCACAACAATCAAAGAAAATGCAAAATGCAAAAAGATCCTAACTCAAAACATCCAGGAAATCCAGGACACAATGACAAGACCAAATCTACAAATAATAGTAGATGAGAATGAAGATTTTTCAACTTAAAGGGCCAGCAAATATCTTCAACAAAATTATAGAAGAAAATTTCACAAACCTAAAAAAAGAGATGCCCATGAACACACAAGAAGCCTACAGAACTCAAAATAGACTGGAGCAGAAAAGAAATTCTTCCTGACAAAGCATAATAAAGGGAAAACACCAAAACAATGATGGAAACTCTACCCTAGAAAAAGCAAGAAAGTAATCCTTCAACAAACCTAAAAGAAGACAGCCGCAAGAACAAAATCCCAAATTTAACAACAAAAATTACAGGAAATACCAATTACTTTTCGTTGATTTCTTTTAACATCAATCGCCTCAATTCCCCAATAAAAAGACATAGAATAATAAACTGGCTACTACACAAACAGGACACAACTTTTTGCTACTCACAGGAAACCCACCTCAGGGATAAAGACATTATGCTTTATATTTTATATATAGTGCAATATATATTATATATATAAACATTTATAATATATATGAATATTTTATAAATATATGTAATATTATATATGATCCATGATACATGACAAATGAAAAATGACATTTGGAGTATGATATTATATATGTGATTACACAATAAGTTATACATAACATATAATACATTATATAATATATCATATTTTTAAAATATATAATATGAAATATATAATATGTTAAATATAATATAACTTATAAAATACAGTATGTAATATATAGTATGTAAAGTGTGATATACAATATGTGTCATGTGATTATAATATATGACATAGACTATAAGATATATACCAAGTGCTATATTACATATGATATGTGATATATAATATATAAAGTACAAGATATGCATGATATAGTATACCATATATGCTATAACATATAATATGTAATGAATATATAATATAAATTTATAATATAAAATTTACAGTATATATTACATATAATATATATGCTAAGGAATAATACATGTGTGATATTTGATATATGTTATATGTAAGATATCATTTGTAAAATTTAAAATAATATGCAATATATAACACGTGATATAAAGTATATATGTAATATGTATTATATGATATCTACTGTGTGTTTGTGATATGTAATATGTTTACCTGGCATGTGATATGAGATATATAATATACAGTATATAATAAGTATATATATGTTATGAATGATATATAACATATAATATTAAATATAATGTAATAATAGTACATGTTATATAATTTATAATATATGTATGATATTTGAAATATTACATATATGTACTTTATATCATGTACAGTTTATAATTTGTAATATATGACATATAGTATGTAATGTACATTTTATAAGATGTAGTATATTATATGTAATATGTGGTATGTATTTTAAGATATATAATACATGAAATATTATATCTAATAGACAATATGTGGTATGTTGTATTTTTTTGTTATATGTATTGTATAGTATGCGATATGTAATATATGACATATACTATATTATATATATAATATATGGTATACTGTATAGTTTATTTATGTAATATATTATATATGACATGTATGATGTAAAATATATACTATATATCATGTACAATGTATAATATATAACCTATAATGTATTATCTGTCTGAATAATGTATAATATATAACATATAATATATATGTATTTTGCAATATATAATGTATAAGATATAGTATATTACATATATTGTACAATTTATAATATGTAATACAAAACAAATAATATTGATATGTGGTAGATATGATATGTAATATGTACTCTAGTGTATAATATATAATATTTAGGGGCTAAAGAAAATATATTTTAAGAACATATATATTAGTAGTTGAAATGAAAATTCATAATTCATTTATTATATATCATATATGTTACATAGAAATAAATGTAAATATAGCAATAGTTATATAAATAATTAAATATATTTCTTAATATGTTAGCTTCTTTTAGGTATAATTTTCATTAAAATTAGAAGATTGGATCCATTCTAAAATGGCTTGTTACATTCTGTTTTCTGCCGACAAAAAAATAAGATTTGTACATATTTAGTTCAGGCACCACAGTTTTATATTTCACCCACAGATATACACGTGTACAACCCCGTAGGTTTAAAGAGTTGCCTTAATTTGTGTAATTAACACTACCCTTGTAGCTTAGATAAAGAGAATATACTTAGAGAATCACCAGACTCCAACTCCCCAGCCAGTATGGTGAAAAAAAATGGAGAGGATATGAATGTTCCAGAGTGAGGATTCAATTTATCATCAACCATTGAGAATGGGTACATTATCAGCAGGTACTCACAGGACTCATGCTTAAATAGTATCTCACTTCATAATACAGGCACACCCAAACTGAGGAAATACTCATTTATCCTTATGTAATGTGGACAAATATCTTATGCATGCTCCTCAAGGACTTCCCAGACTAACCAGTACTTGGGAAGTTTTTAACACACACCTTGAAACTCTAAGCCACAGTCCCCATTAGCCCTAACTCCAAATGACAGGACCCTAGAGGGTTGAGACCCAATTCACCTTTGGCATTATTTGAAAAAAAAAAAAAAACTCACAAGAATAGTTAAGTTTTTAAAGTCTTGTGATACTGAAGAGTAGCTATAACAAAAACTATAGACTAAAGGTATAACTTGGAGTATAAATTTATGATCAAACATTGATATTCTTCTTAAGATTTTAGATTTGTAGTAGTTTCTACTGATGACAACTGAGGCTAAGCTGTAGGTTGTCAGGACAATGCTTTGCTGTGCATATAAATATTGATTGATTGTAAGAGCCAAATGGAATTCTTCACTCTCCCTTCTCATCCATCCTACTTGACTAATTACCCAGTGACCACCACAAAATCTACTTATGTTAGGGCACATAGGCATGCCATCTGGAATCTTAAACAGATTTTCAGTAATTTGAATAGGGATGGAGTCTTTATATCTGCTGACTTTTGATAAATTATTCCCATACAGTTTGAGAAATATACCTAATGGTATAAACACACCACAATGCCTCTTCTCCTTTGGATGATGCTGTCATTTGGCTATAGTATAAGTGTGTCTCTTAAAAGTGTGTGCTGGAGGTGGCTGAGGGAGTAGAATTTTATGACTTGGGCAATGGTAGAAGATAATTAGGTTGTTCAGCAAGCCGCCAACAGAAAGGTTTGATTCTTATGGAAGCAAGTTGTTGTGAAAAGCAAATTAACCTCACCCTAGTCTCAGTACTAGATCTTTTACAAGTGCTCCCATCATGATGACATGCCCATGGAGCCCTTGCCAAAACAGAACAGACAGAGATACAGATTGATGATTTATAATTACCAGTTACCAAAGCTGTGAATTAAATAAGTCCCCTTATAAAATATCTAGACACATACATATATTGTGCTATATTAACAGAAAATAGACTAGAAAAGACAGGAAAAGCACAGTGCTATATCAAGAGGCCTGTAGTATTGGGTAAAACTTGCTTCTCCTGGCAACAACAGGAATTTTCATAAGTAAGCCATTTATTTCTCTATCTAAAATATATAAAATAGTTACTGGTAAGTATGGTTCTAAAAAGTGTATGCCACTCTTAAAATAATAATTTGGAAACTATTGTTATAACAATGGATGTCTTTTTTTTTTTTTTTTTTTTTCTAGACAGGATTTCTCTGTGGAGCCCTGGCTGTCCTGGAACTCACTCTGTAGACCAGGCTGGCCACGAACTCAGAAATCCACCTGCCTCTGCCTCCCAAGTGCTGTGTTTAAAGGTGTGCACCACCACCACCAGGCCATCTACAGAAGAGTTCACATGAACATTTTGAGGTTTGGCTGTATTCTTCAGTCATTAAAGTTTCATATAATTAAACAGTAACTATATTGAATAGAATCCTAGTGACCACCAATAAATCCTGTGTACTGAGTGTATAATCACTCATCATCTAACACTTTTACTTTCTACATATGCATTGGCTCTGATTTTGATGACCACCCTTGACTATATTACACAGTCCTGACAATGTAAGCTAAGGCCATACTCTGTTATAGAGAGAACAGGAACATCAGGAGTGTTTGATGATAATAAAAGCAACAATTATAAAAATAATGTTGTGCTGTCTAAGGAGTGTCAATAACAAAGAAAGATGAGGTTTTTCTTAGTCTGACTTCTCAGAAAGTATATGAGTTTCAAAGTGCTGACCTTGTGTCCTGACTTTTTGTTCTAGCACAGGGAAGTAAAAGTAGTAGCAATTAATGATGCCCACAGAAGAGGTGATTTCCCACTGCATCAATTCTCTTTAAGGGAGTGTAACAGAGAAAGGTTCCTAGAGAAATTAGATCATGTTTGTGCCCACAGTGTCTAAGCTAAGGTATGTGGAGGAATAAATAGAACTAAGGCATAGCCTAGCTCAGAGAAATTGGCATTCCATTCAAAAGGTAGGAACTTATACTGAAAAAAAAAAAACGTACAGAGGACCTTGGAAAGAACCTGGACCCAGACCTGGATTGTGCTTTTGTGGCTGGGGGGAAAACAGAAGGCATCACTGATAATAATTTTCTTATGATTTAGATCTTAAATGTCACCCCTAAAACACATATGTTAAACATTTGAACACTAACCTGTGTCACTAATGAGAAGTGGTGAAACCTGTAAGGCTGGTGTCAAGTGGATGTAAGCTTGTTGAGATCATGCCCTCAGAGAGAATATTGTGTTAATAGTTCACCTTTATCTCCCTCCTCCTCTCTCTGCAGGTTCCCACACACACACTCTTCTCCTCTTTCTCTCCCTTTCTTTATCCCTTTCATTCAATTTTCTTCCCAATAGCCCTAAAGTAATAAGTTTTACTCAGTATTATATACCCTATATCCCCTGCCTCAACACAGGCACTAAATCACTGGGTCTAACTAATCATGAACTGAAACCTCTTAAATTTTGAGCCAAAATAAATCTTACCATCTTGTGAGTTGATTTTCTCAAGTCCTGAACTTTTTATAAAGAGAAAGCTGTCACATGCCTCCATGCAATGTTTAGATATCCTGCCAGATTCCTTCCATTTGCACCCATAGTTGACCCTGCCACTTTCCATGGATTGGTCTCGGCCTACGTCTAATTGGTCCTGATGAGATCTTGGGAGCAAGAAGGGAAAGTGACTGGATAAAATAGTATGAAGTCTGAATTTTCACAGTATACTCCATCCACATTAACATTGCTTCTCCAAAAAAAAGAAGCATTAAGCATGCTTCCAAGTAAGTTTCTTGCAATTGGTAAATCTCTCTTTACTTTTGAATTTGGTAAAAAACAGTTTAAAATATTGCAGACTCTCTTGTTATCATTACAACAGTTCCCAAAATAGGCTGCACCAAGAAACATTATTATTTTAATTTATTCATTATTTATATTTTATTTATTATTTATATTTTGTTTCATTTATATTTATATTTTATTCCCCCCATCCATCCTCTGACCATTCCACATACCATACCTCCTTCTCTTCTATTTCCATGTGAATGTCCCCACCCCCCCACCCCACTTGACCTCTCAACTCCCTGGGCCCTCCAGTCTCTTGAAGGTTAGGTGCATCATCTCTGAATGAACACAGACCCAGCAGTCCTCTGGTAGGTTGGTGGTGTTGTGTGAGTCCTAAAAGTGGGAACAGGAGTGTCTATGACTCTTTTGCCTTCTCTTAGGACTCTTCACTTCCTTTTAACTTACATTGTCCAGATAGGAGGGCTTTTGACTTACCTCATTGTATCCTGTTTTATAATGTGTGGTTGTTGTCTCTTAGACATCTACCCTTTTCAGAAGGGAAGTAGGATGAGTGAATCTGAGAGAGAAGGGAGGTGGGTAGGAACTGGGAAGAATGGAGGAAGAAAAACCTGTGGTTGGGATATATTGTATTTGAGAATAATCAATTTTCAATTAAAAATTACAGGGATTGAAATGGAGAGGAGCCAAAGGAAAAGGAAAAGGCCCAAAATGGGATCCAGCTCAAGCAAGGTTCCAAGGCCTGACAGTATTGCTGAGGCTATGGAGCACACACAAAAAGGCATCTATATGACTGCCCTCCGAAAGACCCAACAAGCAGCTGAGTCAGATACAGATATTTGTATCCAACCAATGAAAAGAAGAAGCTGACATCTTTTGTTGAATTAGAGAAGGCTGAAAGAAGCTGAGAAATGCTCTCCTGCAGGAGGACCAACAGTCTCAATTAATCTGGACCACCAAGATCTCTCAAACACTGGACCACCAAATAGACAGCATACACCAGTTGAAACGAGGCCCCCAACACACATACAGAAAAGGACTTCCAGGTCTGTGTTCATTCAAAGATTATGCACCTAACCTTCAAGAGACTGGAGGTCTAAGGGCGTTTAGAGGTCAGGTGGTGTGGGGGGTGGGAGCATCCACGTGGAGGGGTGGTGTGGGCAGGGTCTGTGGGGTGGGAAGCAGTCAGAGGACGGATGGTGGGGGTGGAGAGGAATGGAATATGGAGTATAAAAAACACATTAAAAATAAAATTTAATAAAAGAACAGGTCACTCCAATCTTCACCTCTGTATATGGGATTCCAACTCTGTTTAGTTTCCACATCAGCTTAAAAGCATACCATAGGGATATTAAATTTTCCATTAAAAATCATATATATTAAATACTTTGTGTACCTTACTAATGACTTGAGGTACAACCAATAGAGTCATGTGATCAAAGCATAATGGCACATATCTGTAATCCCAGCACTTGGGGGCCTGAAAAAGGAGGAACAAAATTCAATGTCTGAGGGACTACAGAAAAAGCCTGTCTATAAAGGTAAGTGGCTCTAAAACACAAAGTGATACAAGTTTTGAGAACTCATAAGGCATATATAGTGCATAAAGATTAAAACTACCCCCTCTGTCCTCCAACTCCTGCACTATTCCCCCCAAACCATTCTTTCTTTCAAACTTCATGTGCTCTATAAAAATAAATAAATAACATTCTAAGTCCATTTAATGCTGCTGTGTGCGCATGAGCATAGTGTCATCCATTGAAGCATGGGCAGCCTTTTAGGGAACCACAGCCTTGAATAAAATTAAATATAATAATCTCCATTCTCTTCTTTTTTGACTCTGTCCTATAGTGCTCCCCCCAAAAAAAAATATCTCCATTTTATTTTTCCCACCTTTCTCAGGAGTCTTAACACATACTAAATCAAGCCTCTTCCATACTTGACTATTTTAGATCATTCAGATAAGCAGTTTCCAATAATAATACCATGTCAGACAGGAGAGTGTAATTGCTCACCACCACCACAATAGAAAAACACTTTCATTGCATTATTCTTTTCTTTAAATGGACCATATAACCTACACAACTTTAAGCCAATATTGACTAGACTGTGCCATGCCCAAAGCCAGGAAACTGATAAGGAGTACTAATCCCTGGGTGAACGGCAGCTTGAACAGAGATGATGAATCACATAAACTTGTGCAAACAGATCTTAATCTCAAAAATACATGACAGTAACATTCAAAATTATTTCTAGATGAAGAGGACTCCACCCTACATAGAATGTCTACTTAGGAATGTGTTTGCACCATTGTAATCATAATAATGTACACAGTTACAAGTACAAAGATGATCCGTTTCAATGGCTCCTAACAAGGACAGAGTGGGGTACAAAAGCTTAATGTGGATTCCAAAAAACCTTGAGAAAACTTGGGTAGGCCTCATAAAATAAGAATAAGAATTGTAGAGAGAACAGAGACACTGAGGGAGAAAAAAATGTGATTTGATCTAGGTTGTGTCCCTGATGCACGTAGCCGACTGTGAGCTACAAAATTGCCATATAGGCTGTAAATGAGACATCTCTATGATCAATTCTTACCATGATATGTCACTATGAAGTCTTTCTTTCATCCATACTAACACTTTTGCTTTACAATCTCTTTTCTCTGAAATTAAAATTGTGTTTTTATTTTTCTTTTGCTTATGCACAGACTATAAAATGTTTGTGCATGCACATGAGTCTGCTATTGTGTCTGTGTCTGTATCTGTCTGTATCTGTATCTATCTGTATCTGTGTTTCTGTCTGTGTCTGTGTGCAGTGTAAAGACCAAAGCACAAGCATTTTTCATGCCTGGAAAATGCTCTATCATTCAGCTATGCCCATAGAACTTACATTTTTAATATAAGATCTCACTATGTAACTCAAGTTGATCTTGAACTCAAGATATTACTACTTTGGCTGAGTGGATGCTAAGATTACATGGATGCCACTCTACATACTCTGAGGAGTATATTTATCCATCATTTTACTTTTAACTAAATTTGAAAAGTACAATGAGAGTATGTCTGTGTAGGTAAGATTTTGAACGTGCCTATAACTAGTCTTCAGACATAGGAAAGAGCTTTTTCTAAATAATTGATAGTTTCTAGCCCTCAGAAAGGCGGTGAAGAAAGTAGACAGGAAGGGAAAAAATCATTCTGAGGAGCAGAAAAAATAAAGAAATTGATACAAGACAGTTCACATAATGTGTGCGAGATATGCATTAAGTATTAAGAAAAAATTAAAGAATGGAGTATTAAAACATCTGTAATCATGAGCATATCTACTAAACACAAATTTGAACTGAATGAACTGAAAAAAAAAAACAGGTGTTAAAAGAAAAGAGCCTTTAACTATGTTTGATGTGCCCCAATTTATTCAACTAAGTTCTATTTAGAGGACAACTTCATTGTTTCAGTTTTGGGAGTTATAAGCAGTGCCATTATAAAAAAAAAATCTACACACTAATCACTTTGTCCACAGCAAATAATTTCATTAGGCAAAATTCTGGAGATTTAAAACTCTGCTAACCCTCTACTGACTCATCTGAGGAAGTGTACCCTGGGAGGTAGTGATGGAGACACAGAATAGGCCAAAGACATTGCTAAGTGAAATTGCAGCACCAATTTTTTAAGGGGGTTATTTGATTTTCTGAGGTCCACCTTCTTGAGTTCTTTATATATGTTGGATATTAGTCCCCTATCTGATTTAGGATAGGTAAAGATCCTTTCCCAGTCTGTTGGTGGTCTTTTTGTCTTATAGACAGTGTCTTTTGCCTTGCAGAAACTTTGGAGTTTCATTAGGTCCCATTTGTCAATTCTCGATCTTACAGCACAAGCCATTGCTGTTCTGTTCAGGAATTTTTCCCCTGTGCCCATATCTTCAAGGCTTTTCCCCACTTTCTCCTCTATAAGTTTCAGTGTCTCTGGTTTTATGTGAAGTTCCTTGATCCACTTAGATTTGACCTTAGTACAAGGAGATAAGTATGGATCGATTCGCATTCTTCTACATGATAACAACCAGTTGTGCCAGCACCAATTGTTGAAAATGCTGTCTTTCTTCCACTGGATGGTTTTGGCTCCCTTGTCGAAGATCAAGTGACCATAGGTGTGTGGGTTCATTTCTGGGTCTTCAATTCTATTCCATTGGTCCACTTGTCTGTCTCTATACCAGTACCATGCAGTTTTTATCACAATTGCTCTGTAGTAAAGCTTTAGGTCAGGCATGGTGATTCCACCAGAGGTTCTTTTATCCTTGAGAAGAGTTTTTGCTATCCTCGGTTTTTTGTTATTCCAGATGAATTTGCAAATTGCTCCTTCTAATTCGTTGAAGAATTGAGTTGGAATTTTAATGGGGATTGCATTGAATCTGTAGATTGCTTTTGGCAAGATAGCCATTTTTACAATGTTGGTCCTGCCAATCCATGAGCATGGGAGATCTTTCCATCTTCTGAGATCTTCTTTAATTTCTTTCTTCAGGGACTTGAAGTTTTTATCATACAGATCTTTCACTTCCTTCGTTAGAGTCACGCCGAGATATTTTATATTATTTGTGGCTATTGAGAAGGGTGTTGTTTCCCTAATTTCTTTCTCAGCCTGTTTATTCTTTGTGTAGAGAAAGGCCATTGACTTGTTTGAGTTAATTTTATATCCAGCTACTTCACCGAAGCTGTTTATCAGGTTTAGGAGTTCTCTGTTGGAATTTTTTTTTTTTTTTTTTTTTTTTTTTTTTTTTTTTTTTTTTTTTTTTGGTTTTTCGAGACAGGGTTTCTCTGTATAGCCCTGGCTGTCCTGGAGCTCACTTTGTAGACCAGGCTGGCCTCGAACTCAGAAATCCGCCTGCCTCTGCCTCCCGAGTGCTGGGATTAAAGGCGTGCGCCACCACGCCCGGCTCTCTGTTGGAATTTTTAGGGTCACTTATATATACTATCATATCATCTGCAAAAAGTGATATTTTGACTTCCTCTTTTCCAATTTGTATCCCCTTGATCTCCTTTTGTTGTCGAATTGCTCTGGCTAATACTTCAAGTACTATGTTGAAAAGGTAGCTCAGAACTGAACAAAGAATTCTCACCTGAGGAATACCGAATGGCAGAGAAGCACCTGAAAAAATGTTCAACATCCTTAATCATCAGGGAAATGCAAATCAAAACAACCCTGAGATTCCACCTCACACCAGTGAGAATGGCTAAGATCAAAAATTCAGGTGACAGCAGATGCTGGCGAGGATGTGGAGAAAGAGGAACACTCCTCCATTGTTGGTGGAATTGCAGGCTTGTACAACCACTCTGGAAATCAGTCTGGCGGTTCCTCAGAAAATTGGACATAGTACTACCGGAGGATCCAGCAATACCTCTCCTGGGCATATATCCAGAAGAAGCCCCAACTGGTAAGAAGGACACATGCTCCACTATGTTCATAGCAGCCTTATTTATAATAGCCAGAAACTGGAAAGAACCCAGATGCCCCTCAACAGAGGAATGGATACAGAAAATGTGGTACATCTACACAATGGAGTACTACTCAGCTATTAAAAAGAATGAATTTATGAAATTCCTAGCCAAATGGATGGACCTGGAGAGCATCATCCTGAGTGAGGTAACACAATCACAAAGGAACTCACACAATATGTACTCACTGATAAGTGGATACTAGCCCAAAACCTAGGATACCCACGATATAAGATACAATTTCCTAAACACATGAAACTCAAGAAAAATGAAGACTGAAGTGTGGACACTATTCCCCTCCTTAGAAGTGGGAACAAAACACCCATGGAAGGAGTTACAGAAACAAAGTTTGGAGCTGAGATGAAAGGATGGACCATGTAGAGACTGCCATATCCAGGGATCCACCCCATAATCAGCATCCAAACGCTGACACCATTGCATATACTAGCAAGATTTTATCGAAAGGACCCAGATGTAGCTGTCTCTTGTGAGACTATGCCGGGGCCTAGCAAACACAGAAGTGGATGCTCACAGTCAGCTAATGGATGGATCACAGGGCTCCCAATGGAGGAGCTAGAGAAAGTACCCAAGGAGCTAAAGGGATCTTCAACCCTATAGGTGGAACAACATTATGAACTAACCAGTACCCCTGAGCTCTTGACTCTAGCTGCATATGTATCAAAAGATGGCCTAGTCGGCCATCACTGGAAAGAGAGGCCCATTGGACACGCAGACTTTGTGTGCCCCGGTACAGGGGAACACCAGGGCCAAAGGGGGGGAGTGGGTGGGTAGGGGAGTGGGGGTGGGTGGGTAAGGGGGACTTTTGGTATAGCATTGGAAATGTAAATGAGCTAAATACCTAATAAAAAATGGAAAAAAAAAAAAAAAAAAAAAAAAAAAAAAAAAAAAAAAAAAAGAAATTGCAGCACCAAAAGCTCTGCCACATAGATGTGAGAACAGCCTAGAGAATTTCCAAAATTGTAAAACTATTGAGCATTTCTCTTACTTTTGTTGTTGTCCTTTAATGTCAAATGATGGTACAACATAAGTAACGTGGGAGTATGTACTCTCAAGACCTGTTGCTATCAGATCCATGAAAGTGCCAACAGGTCCTGCTATTTATTGGCTAGTAAAATAATAGTAGCACAGATATTATGGGAGGAATTAATTGCTTTTGAAGAAACCCATTCATTACACTGTTAAGTTTAGGCAATAACCAATGGCCATAAAGCCCATAGGTCCTAAAGAGTAACCTACTAACAGTGTTTGGCTAAATAAACATAGTATCAAACTGCCTTTTAAATAAATATTTCAATGCATGATAATGGGAAAATCTGTTTTGGTCTTGTCTCTTTAGTGTTCTCTGAACCAGGACTGATACTACTTTTAAGATGACATCTAAAGGACCATTTGCCATTACAAAGTTGGCATTATTTTTGGTGTGAAGGGATGCCTAAACATACATAAATTAATAAATGTAATTAGCTACATATTAGATTAGAAAAGCTTACCTCATTGGAGAAACTTTTTTGTGATGGTGGTTAATGCCAAAACTCACAAATAGTCTGACTATAGAGAATATGTGCTCATGGACTGCTCATCCATCAATGGGTCTTTTATATCATAATCCTTTCCTCAGGGTTCAGGAACTATCACAGTATTTTAAAGAATTTACAATATATTAAAGTATTGGTCTTTCACTTCCTTGATTATGTTTATTCTAATCCTTTTTTTAAAACTCTGCATTATTATTTTATGACTATCAATTTACTTATTTATTTGCATTATATCTCAATATTAGCATCCCCTGCTTCGAGTCCCCTCTCACATAGATCCTTCCCCCATTCCAGTTCTCCTAACTGAGCTGCCCTATTTGGCTTCAGTGGGAGAGAAGTGCCTTAAAAGCTATTTTGAATGAGAGGGTTTCCCTAACTTTATTCTTACTATGGTTGTCTTTGGTATTTATAAAGGCCTTTTATATAACAATTGAAACAATTATTTGATTTTTGTACTTGAATCCATTATGTGGCTAATTACATATATTGATTTATGTATGTTTAGGCATCCCTTCACACCCAGAAAAAAGCCAACTTGGTAATGGTAAATGGTCTTTTATTTGTCATCTTAAAAATAGTATCAGTCCTGATGCAGAGAACACTAAAGAGAGAAGACAAAGACAGAGTTTCCCATTATCATTTTAGTTAATCCACTAAATATACAAAACAAAAAAGTATATTGAAAATGGCAAGAGAGAAGCAATAGCACATAAAAAGGAAGATCTATGACAGTCCTACCCAAATACCCAAGCCATACAAAGACTAAAAAAAACAAAACAAAACAAAACAAAACAAAACAAACAAAAAAAAAAAACTAGATAATTATAGGCCAGTCTTCTTGATGAGCATACACCACAAAAATTCTCAATAAAATATTTGTAAACTGAATAGAAAACAATCTTAAGAGGAAATTAAGTCCATAAACTCTAGGCTGAACTAACGAAATGAGAAACAGAGAATATCAAAATTCATAAATTAGAGATTAAAGGGTGATGCATTACCACAGCTATTAAAAATTCATACATACCTTAAAAGCAACTATTCTAATAAACCAAAAAAGTCTAAAAGAAATGTATCAATTTCTGGGTGCATACAACCTACAAAAATGGTCAGAACTCTGACCTATAAATGTTTGTGTCTGAAAGAACTGAAGGGATGGAAATGGAGAGGAGCCTGAAGAAAAGAAGATCCAGCAACAGGCCCAAAATGGAATCCAGCTTAAGGGTAGGTCCCAAGGCCTGACAATATTACAAAGGCCATGGAGTGCTCACAAAAAGGGACCTATCATGACTGCCCTCCAAAAGAACGAACAAGAAGCTGAGTCAGATACAGCTATATGCATCCAACCAATGGACATAAGCAGCTGACATCTGTTGTTGAATTAGAGAAGGCTGAAAGAAGCTGAGAAGGGTGATCCTGCAGGAAGAACAGCAGTATCAATTAATCTGGTCTCCCAATGTCTCTCAGACACTGGACAACCAATCAGGCAGCATATACCAGCTGATATGAGGCCCCCAACACATATACAGCAGAGGATTGCTGGATTTGAGATCTTTCAGAGAAGATGTAACTAACCCTCAAGAGACTGGAGGCTCTAGGGTGTTTAGAGGTCTGGTGGGGTGGAGTGTGGGGGTGCTGGGAACATCCTGTGGAGACAGGGGTACAAAGAGGAGGTATGGGATGTGGAACAGTCGGATGGTGGACCAGGAGGGAATAAAATTTGCAGTGTAAAAAAATAAAAAGATTAAATAAATAGAAGGAATATATATGGACAAAGGGTGGGCAAGAGCCTGAAGGAAAATTCATCCAGAGACTGCCCCACCTGTGGAACAATCCCATATACAGACACCAAACCCAGTCACAATTGTGGATGCCAAGAAGTGCTTACTGACAGGAGCCTCATATAGCTGTCGCCTAAGAGTCTCTGCCAAAGCCTGACAAATACAGACATGGATGCTCGCAGCCAACCATTGCACTCTGCACAGGGACCTTAATGGAGGAGTTAGGACTGAAGGAGCTGAAGGGGTTTGCAATTTCATAGGATGAACAAAAATATCAAACAACCAGACCCAGAGCTACCAGGGACTAAACCACCAACCAAAGAGTACACATGGATGGATGTCAGAGACCATCCGGTGAGTAAGCAAGCCCTTCACAATCTCCCTGACAGGACAAATGGCCTCGTGCTAGGAGCTGGTTATCACTCCCTTCTCCCTATTCCCTTCCTGGCACCTGAGGCTGTAAAAACTGAATTATAGTCCCCTCTTCCCTATCTCTTCGTGAACTCCCATGCCATCCAAGGACATGAGTTACGCCTGAGCCCAGCCTGATACCCAAGGCTGTCAAGGAGAATCTATGTTCCGGAGATAAGATGCAGAGTTCCCGCTGCCTGGTGCCTGAATTAGGCCCTCATGTCAGCAGATGCCCGCTTATTTGTTCTTTGTAAAATTCCCCCTCGACCCCTCCCCTATCCCCCGCAATGTATGCTTTAAAATCAAGGCACCTCAGCCTAATAAACGAGACCTTGACAACTTTGCTTGGTCTCCTGCTTCTCTTTCTCTTCCTCCTATTTTGTTCCAGGTTTGTGGTCCCACTCGCACCCACGAATAACTGAATCCGGCAGGATGGAATAAATGGACCCATGGCTCCCACTGCATATGTAGCAGATGGTTTTATTTGACATCAATGGGAAGAGAGACCCTTGGTCCTGTGATGGCTTGATGCTGCAGTGTAAGGGAATGCCAGTGCAGGGAGGAGGGAATGAATGGGTAGGTGGGGGAGCACCCTCATAGAAGCAGGGGGAAAGGGGTTGGAATCGGGTTTTACGGAGGCAATACCAGGAAAGGGGTTAACATTTGAAATGTAAACAAATAAAATATCCAATTAAAAAAAAAGAAAAAAATCACACTAAAAAAATTAAACCTCAAAGAGAAAAAAATTCTAACTGGCAACTAATGAGCAATAAGCTTGAAATTTATATTTTTATTTTTAATTTTCAGCTTAAAATAGGAGCAGGGAGGAGGGAATGAGTGGGAGGTGGAGGAGCACCCTCATAGAAGCAGGGGTACAGGGGATGGAATAGGGGATTTGTGGAGGGAAAAACAGGAAAGTGGATAACATTTGAAATGTAAATAAATAAAATATCCAATAAAAAAGAAAGAAAAAGCACACTAAAAAAAATTAAACCACCATGAGACAAAAATTCTAACAGGCAACTAATGAGCAATAAGCTTGAGAGATTTATTTTTATTTTTAATTTTCAGCTTAAAATATTTCAGGACCAGATAAATTCCCTGTTGAATTTTGGCATTCTTTTAAGGAAGAAATAATATTAATGCTTCTCAAATAGTTTTGTAGAAAACAACAGAAAAGACTATTATCAAATTCATTTAATGAAGCTAATGTTATCTTAATAACAAAACCAGAATAAGACTCAGTGAAAAAGAAAATAATTAACCAGTGTGCCTGATATTGATACAAACATTCCCAATGAAACATTCAAAATCTGGTTATCAAAAAATAAATAAAACATCAAAAGATCATTTACCATGATAAACTTGACTACATTCCAGAGATTCAAGGATGGTTTAACTTACATAAATCAATAAATGTAATCTACTACACAAATTGATTTATGGGCAGATGTCATAATTATCCCAATTAATGCATAAAAGGATTTGACAAAATCTAGAATCCCTCCATGATAAAGCACATGAGGAGATTATAAGGAAAATATTCTTACATAATTAACACTATGACAAACAAGTACCCAATATTTTGCTAAATGGGAAAATAAAACACTCAAATAATTCTCACTAAAATCAAGAACAAGAAAATACCTTTCCACCTTTTCCCACACTTATTCAATGTGATGTTTAAAGTCCTAACTAGAATAATAAGGAAAGAAAAGGGTTATGAATAGAAAGGAAAAAGTCAGAATACCTTACTTACAGATATGATTTTATATATAACAGACACTAGAGACTACACAAAGAAACTATTAGATCTGAAAAACACATTAAAAAAGCTGACAGAACATAAAAATAAAAGTAGTTGTCTTATGTCCTAGTAAACCACCATAGATAGATAGACAAACAGACAGACAGACAGACAGATGATAGATAGATAGATAGATAGATAGATAGATAGATAGATAGATAGATGATAGATAGAGATCCTATAATCATATAAGCATATATATCATAGAAACTAAGTTATGGGAACAACTCCATTCACAACCATCTGAAAGGAAACAAACTTTGAAAAAAAATCACTATGAAAGTGAAAAAAAAGTGATCCTCTGTATTTCATTGAAATCTGTGATAATCTCTTTTTCAATCTATAATTTTATTAATTTGGGTAGGTCTTCTCTCTCTTACACTTGCTTAGTTTGACTTTCAAAGAACCAACGTTTTATGATTTGTTTCTTCTGAGGTCTTGATCTCATCGTGGGGGTTCTGCATCGCCCCTATGTGAAACCCACACAGTCCTGCAAAGGCATTTGTGTCTAATTGCCATGAGGAGGCAGTCACAAGACCACCTGATCCTGTCCCTCCAAAGGCATCTGCCTGATACAATGCTCCCAAACCTTGACTAATGGCCAGCTCTGCAAGATTCTGGTTGTGTGCATTCCAGGGATCAGCCCATTCCAAAATATACACTAAGAGAAATTGCAAGACCTCCCTCCTCATCCAAGAAGATGGGATATATTTATGTGACCACATACTTGCCTAAGGAAGAGGGGAAGCCCCTCAATCACTGCAGAAAATTTTCAAAAGAGTTTTTTTTTTTTTCTCCTCAACGTCAGATTTAAGGAATGATCCACTCCTAGATTTAGGTATGTAGGTTTTTACTTATGAAAGCTGGAGACTAAAACCGTGTAAAAAGACCTTCACATAAAGAGACTCAAAGCTGCAATATATCGAGAAAAGGGACTGATTGCCTGCACAAAGAAACTAAGAACAGAACCCAAAGCCAATAACTCCTAGAAGTTTTTGGAGCCCCAGAGCTGCAGCAATGGTGCAGTGCCAGGTTCACACATAGTCCATGATCAACTCCATGACAACAGTCCTATAGTCACCATTCATTAATCCCCAAGAAGGTATACCCTCTGTGCTCTCAGAGCTCCCCTCATATATGCTTAAGAATGAAAAAAAAAAAAACAACTGACTAATAAGTTATTGAAAATCAACTGGACTGGCTATTTAACACAGATAAAAATAAATTATTTCAGAGATGACAGCACCCAGCATAGTCTGAAAAGATCAGGAGGCAACCCATCTGGAGAATATTACCCTACAAAAATTGTTGCAAAGTTCTCTGGGCTGGGCAGTGGGGGTGGATGCCTTTAATCCCAGCACTTGGGAGGCAGAAGTAGCAGATTTCTAAGTTCGAGGCCAGCCTGGTCTACAAAGTGAGTTCCAGGACAGCCAGGGCTACACAGAGAAACCCTATCTTGAAAAAACAAAAACAAAAACAAAAACAAAAACAAAAACAAAAAAGATATTTGGTTGGACAAGGCTACCAATACAGATCCAACAAGCTACCAAACCCAGTCTGCAATGTATTAGAATAATCTCAAGCATGGATCCAAAGCCACACTTACATTTTTCAAAACCTACTTTGATAAGGGTACTTAAATGCTTTAACTTTCATTCTAGCCTATTACCCACCAGAGGTAGTGGAAAGGAAAGGTTAAAAGGACAAAGGAGGATGTGGACCCATTTAGAAATAGTTCTTTGGGGCAAATCTAATCTATGTTGTTAGGATATCAGCAGTTCAGTTCACAAAAGTCAGCAGTCGCAAATACCGCTCATGATTCAACAGTGCCATTTTAGTCCAGAAGAAATTGCAAGGCCCTGCCAAACAGCCCAAATGTACAGAAGCAGGAAGAAGCTGCCAGAACAGCACCAGAAGTAATTTGGTGCATTTTTCTCTTTGAAGTCATGACAAACACTGATCAGCCAAGAAGGTAAGATCATCAAATGCCAGAGCTTCATCAGTAAAGAACAGCATCAGCAAAGTCCAATGAAGATCAACAAGGACTGGCAAGGCAAACCAATGACACACAGTGTTGTCTACTGTTGGCTCATATTTATACCTTTTCCAAACATCACATATTATCTCAAGCATCTACTCTAGCACAACTTCACATGATCTTTTTTTCCAGGCAGCTTCCAGAAAAACACCACAGTTTTGTTCTCCATAAAATATCCTCCCATGCTGCTGCTTCAACAAAACCACCGTCTCATAAGACAGTTTCCAGAAAAATACCACATGACACAACTGAGGCGCCAAAGAAACCAAAAACTTCTACTTCACCCCACAGTGACCCAAAACCTGAATATGTATAAGTGGAATTTACTGACATGCAGCTCTGCTGAATGAGTTCCCTCTGCTGAGAGGAGTGTTGCACATTTAAGGCTGGATAGAAGCTTTTCATACTTGTACAGAGAATAAATTAGAACTTGTGTACATCCACAATTTTCATGCCTTGGTGAAAAATGAATAGGATTTTTTAAATGGTACTAACTAGTGCCAGGAGTGGGTCACATATAATTGAGTTGTTGACCCTGGGTACTCATGGAAACCCCAGCAACCAAGGTTTTTGCTATGGTTATTGATTGCTCGACACAGACTGACGATAGGACTGTATTGTTGAAGACAATTACATGACTCATTGTGGGGCTGTGGGTAGGGGAAGAGGGGAGAGGGAGAGAGCCCACTTCCAGCCAGAGTTCCTGTGCTCTGGGCAAGCATTTGTGGGAGGACTGCTGAATGCTTGCCATGCAGCCCCGGGTGGGCATCTGTTTGTGTGAGGCCACTGACACCACACTGCGGGGGGTGGACAAGGGGCAGCCCCCAGTACCAGGTTCTCAGTCTCTGGCATCCCAAGCTGGATATGGCAGAGCATCTCAGAACAGAATAGGGGTCCCAGGGCAACACTCTTGGCTCCAGAGATATTGGAAGAGGGCAGAGGGAGAGAGGTTCCCACACAGGTGACAGTCCTTAATCAGAGCCTTGATTAACAGAGACAGTCTATACTTTTAGACCTTTATTGTAGAAAGGCAGGGGGAAGAGAAAAGGTAGAAAGAGAGAGAGACCAGCCATGGCCAAGAGGGGACAAGGGGGGAAAGGAAAGTGAGAAGAAAGGCGAGAGAGTAAGAAAGCTTAAAAGAGAGCGAGGTAAAAGCTTAGAGAGTAAGATAGAAAGAGTGAGAGGGAAATCAAGAAAAGTAAAAACTTCAGAGAGTGAGGAGAGGCCAAGCAGCTCATCTTATAGTGGGCTTGTTATATTGCTGTTGCTAGGTAACTGGGAAGAGTCTGGCCTGAAGGTCAGAAGCTTGAGACATTGTGTACGTGACTGCTAGCCACAGCTTCTCCTATAGGGGCTGTGGGGGCTGAACTTCGACAGGAACCAGGGGTCTAGGAAACATGATAGAATGCCTTCTGTCCCATGTAGGTGAAAATTAACACCACCAGGTTTCACTGGTGCTCCACACCCCAGCTCGACTGGAGACCAAGCTATGTGTGCATAGCCCACAGCCCCATAACTCATTGAATGTGGATAAGCAGAGCCAGTGACTACCTAGATCCTTCACCCATACTGACTAGTGTTCATGTTCATTCAAAGATACTCTGAGCACTGCCAGAAGAAAGAGATAAACATCAACCCAGCTATAAATTTTGTAAGCTACAATGGTGACCTGACAGCATGATACACTAATGAAATTGAAAGACTCCAAGAGGAGCCCCTCGCTCAGGCCTCAAGACAATAGCGGACACCCAAGAACTCATGACAGACCAAGCTTGTTGCAAACCACATGAGGCCTTATTCGGGAAAGCCAGAGCTCTGGGGATGACTCATATCCCACGCAGGGGTAGAGGAGTCGACCTCGAGAGGAAAGAGTTCCCAGTTTTTATAGGTCCTCAGGGGGGAAAGGAGAAGGGGGAGATTAGGGGATTTCCAGATCTAAACAATGTCTATTCTCAAGAAATGGGTATGGGAGGGGTACAAGGAAAGAGTCTAATAAAGGTGCAGCAATGGGCACACACCTGGTCAGAACATTGGCAGACACACAGGTTCAAGGAGTGGCCAGAGCATTGTGCACCTCTATTTTTCTAAATCAGTGAAGCTAGTTCTGCTAACACTGACGTCTATCTTGCCAATTTCAGGGCTTCTGTGTCCTTTTACATTCTGCCAGGATCTTTCAAAATAGTGGCACAAATTATCTGGATAACCAACCACTATTTGATTGGATTTAAGTCCCACACTAATGTCATTTCATTTTACCCATAGATTAGAGTCTTCCTCAGCCATCATCAGAATAGTTTCTCTCTGCAGTGGGTGGAAACAAATACAGAAACCCACAACAGAACAATGTGCAGAGAGTGTTAGACCTTGGAACACTCGGTACTAAATTGGATGTCTCCATCAAACCTCTCCCCTTACGGCTCAGGGAAGTTGATGAAATAGGAAACAGAAATATTGCATGAGCTAGTGGGGATGAAAGACACCAGGGAAACAAAGCCTTCTAGACACAACAGGACTGACATACATATGAACTCACAGAGACTATGGCAGCATGCACAGGGCCTGCACAGACCAAGTAGTTCTTTATAGATTGTGTCTGACTGTCCACCTCCACTGCTCCCAGAAGACTCCCGGATCTCAGAGAGTGTAAACACACCCACATATCAGTTCTTTAAAGACTGAGCTGATACTGTGTAAAGAATATCACAACCCTCACAATTCCTTCATCTCTTAATGTTGGAGGTACAAAACCATGGATACAGCACACACACACACACACACACACACACACACACACGCACAAACACACATGAATGAATGAATAAATGAATACATGAATACATAAATAACATAAAAAAGAAACTTCTATGTTTTAGGCTGCTTCACCAAGACAAATACTGGTTAAAGCCATTTTATGCATAATGGTAGGTATGTCAGTCAAGTAATGCCTGTACAAAGCCTCACCTCATCTCCATCTTTCCCCTCCCACTTCTAATTCCCATGGTTTACTTTGTATAGAGTCTCAAATCTGTCTAAAACTTTATCAGAGGTGTTGATTGTTGCTATCTGATGTTCCCTCAGAATTAAGAAAGGTAATAAAGGCTCAGTTCTTCGATTCAACTTCTTCTTGTTATGTTTTCAGATCCACTGTAACTCTGGAAAATTCATTCATGTCTATCCTATCTAAATAAGGCATATCCTGATGATTCTCTGACAAAGTCTCCTGTGTGCTCATCCTCACCATGCTTATCGTTATCTGGAATGGTTTTGTTGATGAGTTACTTGTTTTCTTCCCCCGTGTATAAGCTTGGGAGCATGAGTTTTCTTTGTCATAGCCATATGCTTTATCCAGTGCCTTTACCAAGGCATGTTAATATGAGTGGTGCTCAAATTTGTATGTGAATAGAGACAAACTTATGAGGTATGAAGAGAATAGATGCTTCAGATACTGTTCAAACCATAACTCTCCCAGGCTCAGCCCCATCCTCAAAGTTGTCCTAACTCACCTCAGATTCAGTCATCTTTTCAAAGACTAGAAAACCTAGAAAGATGTTTTTGCTCTTCCTCCAAAATTCTCCAATATCTCATTTCTATGCCCCGAGTTTCTGAGCATCACATTTCTGGGGTATACTTCAGATGTTTTGTTCTCATGACCTTCGTAAACTCAATGATTGTGATCTTCACACTATGTTTTTAAAATCATGCCTGCACATGTGCTGAGTTTCAGAAGACTAGAATAAGAAACAAAAGAAATAAATAGTTAACTGAAGAAAACAGAGTTCCTCTACTTTTTATAGAAGACAAACCTGGTGCTCTACCACACACATGACTATCCCAAGAAATTGTCAAGTCTGAAGCCTGACCAAATGTGTAAAGATTCAAAGAAGAGGAGAACTATTTGGACATTAAATGAGTCTCTCAAGGCCAACTCTGCTGCCTATTTCAGATATCTATAACTTAGAATATGATACTGATAGGGTATATTCAAAGGTTATTTAGGCTGAGAGAAGGCAAGGATAGATGGATAGATAGATGGATGGATGGTCAGATGGGCAAATGAAAATATAAATGATAAAATATAAAGTGTATTTGTTCTCAGCCATTTTTTTGTAATTAGAGACACATAATGGATTGGGCAAGGTTGGACAGTGTTGTGTTACTTTGAACAGAAGCATCAGGCTAAAGGGATGTGTGAGTGCCATCTACAGGTAAAACTTCAGTACTGCAGGATTTTTTTTTTCCATTTTTTATTAGGTATTTAGCTCATTTACATTTCCAATGCTATACCAAAAGTGCCCCATACCCACCCACCCCCACTCGCCTACCCACCCACTCCCCCTTTTTGGCCCTGGCGTTCCCCTGTACTGGGGCATATAAAGTTTGCGTGTCCAATGGGCCTCTCTTTCCAGTGATGGCCGACTAGGCCATCTTTTAATACATATGCAGCTAGAGTAAAGAGCTCCGGGGTACTGGTTAGTTCATAACGTTGTTCCACCTATAGGGTTGCAGATCCCTTTAGGTCCTTGGGTACTTTCTCTAGCTCCTCCATTGGGAGCCCTGTGATCCATCCAGTAGCTGACTGTAAAGGCTCCTGGATCAGAAGTCTTAGGATCCCGTGGGGGATCATAAGGTACAATTTGCAAAACACATGAAACTGAAGAAGAACGAAGACCAAAGTGTGGACACTTTGCCCCTTCTTAGAACTGGAAACAATCACCCATGGAAGGAGTTACAGAGACAAAGTTTGGAGCTAAAAGGATGGACCATCTAGAGACTGCCATATCCAGGGATCCATCCCATAATTAGCCTCCAAATGATGACACCATTGCATACACTAGCAAGCATTTGCTGAAAGGACCGTGATATAGCTGTCTCTTGTGAGACTAGGCCGGGGCCTAGCAAACACAGAAGTGGATGCTCACAATCAACTATTGGATGGATCACAGGGTCCCCAATGGAGGAGCTAGAGAAAGTATCCAAGGAGCTAAAGAGATCTGCAATCCTGTAGGTGCAACATTATGAACTATCCAGTACCCCGGAACTCTTGACTCTAGCTGCATATGTATCAAAAGATGGCCTAGTGGGCCATCACTGGAAAGAGATGCCCATTGGACAGGCAAACTTTATATGCCCCAGTACAGGGGAACGCCAGGGCCAAAATATGTGAATGGGTGGGTAGGGGAGTGGGGGGGGGGGAGGCTGTGGGGGACTTTTGGGATAGCATTGGAAATGTAATTGAGGAAAATACATAATAAAAAAAAGAAAAAAATGAAACAAACAAACAAAAAAAGGCTACTGATTCAGCAGAAATGTTGCCAACACAGCATGATGGCTCCTGATTGTGGCCAATGGTTAGCAGAAACCAAGTTTTACATGGCCACAGTCAATAATCTACCTCAACTTCCCCTATCATCAGAGAGCACACTAATTTCCAACTCCCTAACATACCTGAGAGCATTTCCTTTAGAACTTTATTGGTGCCAATGCAATTTCTTTCTTCAACTGATACTATTGATGTATTCTTACTCTATGGTTATCAATGTGACTTGGCCAATTCAGATTCACAGGTCACTTCCGGGACTGTTTGAGTAATCATGCTCCCACTAGTTCCCATCAGAGGAGCACCCTGGACACCTCTGAAATGTGCTCAGAACCAGATTCCCACTTCTAGAAGATCTCACTGTACCATTGCTGGGACACTTGAACATTTACATGCTGTACCTTAGTGTGGTGAGAATCACTGAAAGGCAGAAACATGTTCTGCTGATGTCCCAGGTCTGACACTTACAAAATGTACAAACTACTGGCACACAGGCAAACTATTCAATCATTTTGGGACTAGATTTCCCAGTCTGATAAGTGCAATAAGTAAAGCCTACATTGCTGGGCAGTAGTTGTGCACGGCTTTAATCCCAGCACTTGGGAGGCAGAGGTAGGCAGATTTATGAGTTCAAGGCCAGCTTGGTCTACAGAGTGAGTTCCAGGACAGCCAGGTCTACACAGAGAAAACCTGTCTCAAAAAACAAAACAAAACAAAACAAAACAAACAAAAACAGAAAAACCTACATCATGGTTATATAGTAAGAATTAAAAATTGTGTTTATTATTTACATAGAACTTAGCAAAATTCCTGAAGCAAAGTACTAAGAAAATGCTAGCTCATCCTCTCATGACAACAACAATGTCAACTATGAGATTATATCACCTATTTATTAAAATGTGTACACATGTGTGATAAGTTGCCACGACGGAAGTTTACTTTTATTTTTCATCCAAAGAACCGTCCCCGTGGCTTCAATCTGACAGTTGATGGATACTCTCTTACCTTGATTCAGTCTTTTGATTTTGCTCTAATACTTTGGCTGCATCTGTCAGTTACTGCAAACAACCAAAGGATCACACTGAAAAGTGAAACAACCATAACAGGATTCCTTTAGGCCAACAAAGAGTGCCCTTTTTACAGCATCCTAATCCTGAGATGCTAAATTGGTGTGGGATCCTGTGTCTTGCTCTCTGACAATAATCAAGATCAGGCCCTGACAGGCTGGGTTCATTTGGGAGCATTGCAGGTTCTTCCTGCCAAACAATATTCTTGGAAAAGTCAGGGAGGAGAGCTATTACAGGCAGGTAGGCCTTGAGCAATTATTAGAAAAGTCATGCAACCTGTTTTCATGTTCAGGTGTCTGCAGCAAGGCATCTGGTTTTGGGTAGCACTCAATCGGGTGTGGTTCTTACTGCTGACATTGTTTCCTGTAGTTTCTTGTTAATCTGATCCAGAGCTCCTGCCATCTGGGTGTAGCCCCATCTGGACCCAGTTAGCCATCTCTTGTGAATTCTTACTCAATGGCCAAAGAGAGGCCAGGAGGACTGGGCAGGAGTCTACAATGTGCTTCACAAATTTCCACTTTCAGCACATGGTTTTCCCCAAGCACCTCAGAACAATGTCTGCCATCAGAATGATGCTAGTAGGAACAGCTCACTCACAAACAAAACAAAACAAAACAAAACAAAACTAAAAAAAACAACAAAAAACAACAAAAAACAACAAAAACAAACAAACACAATAACCCTCTGCTATCTCAAGCACTGCTGCCCACCTTGTAACTTGTCTTTTCTTTGCCTTTTCCTGTCTATGTTAAACTTCACACAAGGACACAGGGAAGAGCAAAGGAGATGCAGGTGCTTGAGGAAGTGACAGAGTCCAGAGGCCCGGAAACCTGCCCTGAGGATGTCTCTCTCCAGTGAGCCCATGTCTACTTCATACATCATGAATCCTGAGTTAATACATTGGCAGCCTTAGCAAAACAGATATTGGGAAGCAAAGTGCCATAGCTACTGTGTAGGCCCAGGGTACAGCATCCCTTATAGTGCACACTTAATTACATTAGAGGCATGGGGAACAAATTAGATCACCTGAGTTTATTCGTGAGATCTCTTTGTGGATATAAACATCCACATCTATGTCTAGGTTTATGTGTGAGGAATGCCAACCTGCTGTCCTGAGGGTAAAATAACACCATTAGCTATAGAATACAGCTTTCACACAGAAATTGCTTGGAAACAATCTCTGAATTAGATACAATATCAGCCAGACTGGTTTCCCCTAAAATATGTTTTTTAAGCCACTCTTCCACCCTAGAATCACCTAAGGAGCCTTTTGAAAGAAAATCGTTACATTTTAACTTCTTACTTTTTATACCCACATGGTGCTCATGTGAAAGTCAAAGGATGATTCACAGGAGTCAATTCTCTCTTTCCATCATGTGGGCCCTCAAAATGGAACAAATGTCATCAGACTTGGCTTTAGGCACCCTTACCACTGAGCCATCTCACCTCCAGGCCCTAAGGGTTTTGTTGTTGGTGTTGGGTTTTGTTTTTGGCGTTTTGGGGTTTTTGTTTTGTTTTTTTGTTTTGTTTTGTTTTGTTCCTTTTTTTTTTTTTTTGTACACACTCTCACTTCAGACATGTTAGGACAGTATCTCTTGAGTCAGGATCTAGTTGTCTGTACATTTTAACCTTCCAGATGATTGATAATTGTAGCCCAGAATGAATACAGCCTGAATATCCAATTCTATGATTACACAGGCAGAGAAGTTTTGAGGCCCCTCAGCTAACAGAGTCTTATGCACAACCTCAGATGTGTTGTGTGGTTCTGATTCTAGCTCACACCTATCCTTTAGTTCCAGCTACCTTTCAAGTCTCTATTTTTCTACTAAGTCATCAGAGTTATACAGGTTACCTACAGCATTCTAGAAACCCCATTCGTAAAATAGCCTGCTACCCTGTTGGATCAACCACTCCTTTTCCATGTAATGATTTTTTTTTCTTCTATTACTGAAAGTCATTAGAAACAGACTAGATGAATAATTTCTATTTACTAAGCCACTGACAAAATGGTTACATTATTTAATGGTAATGAGTTGTACATTCCAAAATAGCCCATAGGAGGATTTTTAATGTTCCCATCCTCTGAACAATTCTAATTGAAATAAAGGCATGAGGGAGTAGACACACAAATTACTCAGATATGGTCATGAGATATTCAAGCTTATGTCACAGCATCACACTACAGTCATGAATATGCACAATTACTGTTGAACTTTTATTTTTAAAAGACTTTTATGATCACCAGAGGGAGACAAACACCTCCCACCTAAACCACAGGTTGTAAAAGATCTAGCAGGGAATAAGGAGGAAACCAGCCTTGCAGCTTACACATGGTCCCCCAAGTCACCTTTTATGCCTGAGACATTTCTAGTCACCCTGGATGACCTTCAAATAGAGCTGGCACTGCAGAAAGAAATATCTGTACCTTACTAGGCTGGGTTTATCTTCAGCCATCATCAGTAAATCCTGAGAAAGTGTTCTGTATGAGGACTAGGGGCAGCCATTTACACATTGTATCATCAGCCTTCTACTCAGTCAAAGGGTTGAGGCAGGTAACCCATCCCACAAAATAGTCCATGGCCTGGTCTTTCTAAACTATTGTTCATGGTCCAGCCTTACTGAAGAGCTACTCCAGCCCCTAATATACTCCCAAGTCTGAATTTTACCACCTCACAGGAGCACTTTCTGATAAGAACCCCCTCCAGATCTGAAGGTAAGAATCTGTCTCTGTTATGCTTCCACCCTTGGCTCATCAGGGATGTGTTTCTCTACTTTTGACTTTCACAATTAGTTCCTCCCCAACCTGACAAAATATCCTTAGATTGTGGTTTCCACTCCTAAAGATGATTGGTTTGTGTAGCAGCCAGGGATGAAGCCAAAAAAATGCTCAGATATGTTTATGCTTTCACACAGCCTGCCCTTTACTGTCTGCCTACTAGTGCTGCTTTGGGGTACCTTATTTTCTTGTGAATAAAGAAAGCATTGAACTCCCATGACTAGATATTTAAAGGTTACTTGGGCCTAAAGCAGGACCACCTGAAGCACCCTTTCTCAGTGCCCCTTTTTTTCTTCCATGTCTCATTCCCTACAGGCAGGTTGGAGTATCTTTGTTGTCTAACTCTCCGAAAATTCAGTCCTCTACCTCACAAAACTGTTTAGACTCCAGCTCCTCAGTTTATTCCAAGGAAGATCAAAGCTTGCAAGATCCCATTTTTAGCTCCTTTCTACCGGGGCTACCATTGACCATAGTAGGATCTGACCCCTCTCAAAACTAAGAGTGAGAATTGGCAGCCTTTCAAACTGATGCATTCAAGATGCCCTCCCATGTCCTTTCCAACACATAAAGATTCACATCAGATACATACACAGACATACGTGAAGACATACACATGAATGCACAAACACACAGGCATCACAGAAGTTCAGAAGAGCACATAAATATAGAAACACATGAAGACACAAACTCAGCCATAAAATAAGCAAAAGACACACACACACACATTGAGAGAGAAATAGAAAAAAGAGACAGAATCAGGGAAAGAGGGAGAGAGAGAGAGAGAGAGAGAGAGAGAGAGAGAGAGAGAGAGAGAGAGAGAGAGAGAGAGAGAGAAGTACACATGTACATGCACTCTTTATCATGCACTCTTTATCAAAGACCTAATGACTTCTCTGGGTACAGAAAAAGAACCCAAAGCAAAATGTCTACCACCAAGTATGCATGCTCACCAAATGTTTGCTGAACTGATCTGAGCCACAGGGGATCCAGTCAAGGCAGATGCAGTCAAACAGAAATGGGAAAAACAAGTCCTGTCTGGATTTCCTGCTGATTAAACCCCGCATATAACGTTCTAATAGGAAGACTTTACACCTTGCCAACATCTCTGTGACCCTCCTTTCCTTTCCCAAAAGGCCTAGACTACATCTAGACTCTCTATGCCATGGCCATTTCTCTTTGTGCTACAGCTTCTAGGAGGTGGGCAAGTCTTCATTAGCATTCTGGCACTGTTCCTAGCTCTACATAAGAAGTGTTACATGCCCTGTTATCAGTCTACCTGGGCAGTTCTGGAATCCAGGTGTGCCTGGCTCTTGGGTTCATGATAGAAGCTTTTCCAGCACTATAGCTAAAGGAAGGGGCTCAAGCATTAGGAAGAACATCCCAGCAAGTAGCAGGAGCAGAGTGCCTGGGAGCTCAGGCAGTTCCAGAGGAGGTAATCATGATACCAGAAGTTCCCCAGAGGCTGGATATCTATACATGGGGGTTTCTTTCACTTGGCCATTAAACTTTAGTGTAGAGACACTCGAGTCAAGCAGAGCCTCCAGCATCACACTGACTTAGGCTTCTTGCTGGATTCTGCCAGGAAGGAAACTAAGTTATCCTGGCAAGTCACTTAAAATTGTTATTCTTACTCAGCCACCAGACTGAGAATGACAGGATCCCTATTTCAAGGGTTTCTATGAAGGTGTAGTTATTGAACCTTCCTTAAAGCTCCTCTAGCTAGATATTGACATCCCCTCATACAGAGGAAAATGCTGAGGTGTTTGAGCAGAATTTAGTCCAGCTTGTTACTGGCAAAGTTGGAACATGGGACACAAGTTTGTCTGTCACATTCATTTACACTGGGTCTCAGACCACTCAGTGTCTGCTGCCAACTGCATGGCCATTCTTACAACTTTGTCATGGTGGTTAGGACAAACCAATCTTGGGGCCCTAATAATCTGTGGTTGCCTCCTTTCACAGAGTTCTTTGCACCACTGAAACACTCCTGGCCACCATTTTCCTGTATGATTATGGGGAGAGGGAAACTCAAGATCCTGCCAGGATTTTTATCAATTTAAAAATATATTTGTATTAATGTTTTATGAATTTTTACATCTAATATATTAATTTTTCTCCCCAAGTCTTTTCAGATTCATTCCTTTATCCCTATCATCCCAACTTTGTGTCTTTTTTTAAATTTTTCTTCCCAATTAATGCTTAATAAATAGTATTTGTTTTGTTTCCTTCCATTGTAGCATGAACAAATTATTGGCACTATCCTCTTCAAAGAATGTGACATTCCTTCAAAAAGGAGGTAATAAATGTCAATATCACTTCTGTTCTTAGTGTGACTTCAGGCTATTCACTCTTCTGCATGCCAGGATTTGAATTGGCTTGGGTTGGACAGCTCTTATGTATGGTGTCACAACCACTGTAAGTTCTTATGTATGACTTCCTTACTGTATCCAGAACTCATAGGTTCCTTGTATCAACCCATTGTTTCTAGCTTTTATAATCATTCCACCCCTCTTTGTAAATACTCTGTGAGGTTGTGGAGGTGGTTATATGGTGCATATATTTTCTTTATGACTGAGCATTGTGTGGTTATTTATCCTTTACCCTTCAGTTGTTTTATTGACAAGAAATCAATGTCTTTACATATTCAGTACAAGTATCATCCATTTTAAAAAAATGTATTCTTCTCTCATAAAATATATCCTAATAACATTTTTTTCTTTCCCTCCACTACTCCCAGTCTTTAGTTCTCCTCTCCTCTCTTCCCCAGATGCACTTATCTTTAGTTCCCCTTTAGGAAGGAAAGGACTCCAATGGATATCCATCAAATACAAGAAGTTACACTAAGACTAGGAACAAATTATTACATGGAATATAGAAAAGGCAATCCAATGGGTTCCAAGAACAGGCAAAAGAGTCATAGACCACTCTGCCCTCCACACACACACACACACACACATACACACCCCCATAGTTAGGATTCCCATAAGAATCCCATTAGACCCGTCTCAGAGCACACATAAGAACACAGAGGTAGACAACCATAGCATATACGCAGAGGACCTACTACAAATCTATATGGGCTCCATGATCTTCATTTCAATCTATGTGAAACTGTAAAACCCTATGAGTCCTACTTATTTGATTCTGGGGCCTCTGTTCTCTTGGTGTCCTTGACTTCTCTGGATCCTATAATCCCTCTTCCCCTTATTATGCAAAACTCTTCATTCAATTTGAGATCTATCTCCAACTTATTGCTATTTCTTCTCTAATCATCTCAAGGTAGTCCACTGTATTTTAGAAAAATCTACAACTATAGCAGAATTCATTAAAAAATAATTTCATTAACATTCATTGTGCCAGTCATGTTTTATTTTATTTTAGTACTTTGGGCACAGCAGTCTTTGTCTCCAGGCCATCCATGCAATGTCTAGAATGTGCTTCGTTTTGTGGTTTGGACTTTAGTTAAACCCATCTAGCTAAGTGTTCTAACTAAACATTGGTTGTCCACTTGTTTTGTGCGACCATTGCCTTAGCACATATATCAGGCAGGACAAATTTTACACAAAAGGTTTTGTTGTTGGGTTTGTATGCCCAACCAAAAATATTTAAAATGTTCTTGATCTCTTCTTGAAATTTGGAAGCATACCACATGGTTCTATAACCACCAGCAGCCACAGATTACTGAGTTCCTGAAAGGAAAGATGGAGTTTTGGATGGGAAAGGCTGTGAGAGAAATAATAAGCCAAGACAAAGTTCTGATGTAGGTCAATGTTTACTTATGAGTCAGAGCTTATTAAGGTGGGAAGACCCATACCCCACCATGCCAGGATCTCATTGCTTTGTCAGGATTGCTGCTTTGTTAGGATAGTGTCAGGAAAACAAGTTCAGCCTCTCAGCAGGTAGTCGTGTCTTAGAGGAAAGCTGCAGATATGGCAAGACAATAGACTTTATCTAAGTTGGAAGACTCCACCCTCGGTGGGCTAGCAGGCTGTGGCAAGCCAGGTCTGACCCAGTCTGCTCAAGGCTGGGGGAAGGGAACAGTTCCTTCCTTTTTATCTATTAAAAATAGCTGGATTGGGGCATAAAATTTACTTATGCTCCATGGTCCTGCCTGGGAATTAAGGTGGCTGGCAGCCATGCCTGTCTTAGGACTGAATTTAATGGGACATTTTCTGACCCGTCTCAGAGCACACATGCAGCTTGCTTGTGTGCATTTGCACAAACAGCATTTTAGTGTTTATTAACAACAACAACAACAACAACAACAACAACAACAACAACAACAACAAACAACCAAAAAAACAATACAAAACAAAAAAAAAACAAAAAAACAGCCTTTGGCATATGCCTCTGTCTTCGGTTGAAATAAAAGCCATAGACCTGTGGCCTCTCTTTCACTGTCAGCCCTCATTGCACACCTTTTCCCTAATCAGACCAAAGTCACAATATGCACTCAATGTCCATTTTCATAGCGATGAATCACGGGCATCTGCACTTTGGTGAAGGCAAGCCTGTGTGAAGGTAACTGACCTGCATGAAACTCAAAGTCAAGCTTGGAAGCAACAGGATTTAAGGTTGTCCCTGGGGATGTCCCATACACTCAATTCAGGTACAAATTAGCAACAATCAGATGCAAGGCTGGCCTCCTGGTGTGGTGGAGGTGGCTGTGAGAATCAACAGAAAACCTGTTACTTCTCATGTAAATAGTGGAGACTATGCTTTAAGACACTTCACCCCTTCTTAGAATTGGGGAAAAATAACCATGGCAGGAGTTATAGAGACAAAGTTTGGGGCTGAGACAAAAGGATGGACCCTCTAGAGACTGCCCCACCCAGGGGTCCATCACATAATCAGCCACCAAAAACAGACACTATTGCATACACTACCTAGATTTTGCTGAAAGGACCCTGATATAGCTGTCTCTTGTGAGGCTATACCAGTGCCTGGCAAACACAGAAGTGGATGCTCACAGTCAGCTATTGGATGGAACACAGGACCCCCAATGGATGAACTAGAGAAAGTACCCAAGAAGCTGAAGGGGTCTGCAACCCTATAGGTGGAACAAAATATAAATTAACTAGTACCCCCAGAGCTTGTGTCTCTAGATGCATATGAAGCAGAAGATGACTTATTCAGCCATCATTGGGAAGAGAATCCCCTTGGTCTTGCAAACTTTATATTCCCCAGTACAGGGAACATCAGGGTCAAGAAATGGGAATGGGTGGTTAGGGGAGCGGGGAGGGGATATATAGGGGACTTTCAGGATAGCATTTGAAATGTAAATGAAGTAAATACCTAATAAAAATTGGAAAAAAATTAATTCTTCTGGCTAATAAAGATTTTTAGCTATCTTCATAATAGGAATCTCCAATATTGGATTTATTTCTAGACCAGTCCATGATTGAATCAGAATAACTGGTCACATTAAAGTAAAGAGAAGAGTCATTATAACTCCGTCTTTTGATTAATTTTTCTAAATCAGTTTCCATGGTCTCTATGTTCTTTGTCTCATAAGGTTAAAAAGTTTGAAGCAAGGCATCTTAGCTTCTCTAATCTGGGTCAATGGCAAGCAAAGAGGGTCAAGAACATATATCCAATACAGCTTTCCTGTCACCATTGTCAGGGCACTCAGCAAGCTCACAAGTCATCATGTCACATGAATCAGCCTGTCAGCTAGTATGCTCCTGCAGGATTCTGTGGAAACAACACAAACATGTTCTCTTCCCCATATTAAATAACTGATCAGGATCATGCCATATGCCAGTAAGTGGATCCTTTCTTCTCACATGGGCATGAGTATGCCTAGTTGTAGGATGCTATAAGGCACTCAGCAAGAAGTTTTTGGCATCCAAATTTTAAAAATTTTTAAATAAAAACATGATTTAAATAATGTACACAGGGATATAATTCACCCTTTTTTGTTTTTGTTTTTGTTTTTGTTTTTAAGATTTTTTTTTAAAGTTCCACAATACCTTGTCCTCAAAAATTATATATTAATATGGGTAACATTAAATTGTTGGCAAAACATCTCAAATGCTTGACTGTAATAGCTAGTTCCATTATCTGTTTTAATCTGATTTGGAACAGCAAGCATTAAAAAAAAAATAGTATAGGCAATGACTAATTACATTTTTAGTTGCTTTTCCTTTTAAAGTAGTTGCAACTAGAAATCCTGAAAAGGTATCAATAGTCACATGTGCATATTTTACTTTCCTAAAATCAGAAATAAGTATCTATTTGCAATTATTGATAAAGTATAATTTCTTGAGAATTAACATCATTATGGGGAACAGGTAGAAACTGAGGACATTGAGATCAAGCCATTACAATTTGACATGTACATTCTCTAATACACCAAATTATTATTTTGATGATGTAAAGAATGACAGTGTATGGCCAATTTTTCTTGTTTAAGGGCTATAAATCTGCCTGGACTATAAATCTGGTGTGTCTTAAGAGGTCTTGTCTAGGCAATCTAGGATGAATATATATATAGTTTATAAGTAACAAATTAAAGGTTGATTTTCAACATTTCAAAACACTGGCTACAGCACACAATTTAATTATCTGTCCTGAAGCAGGAGGAAACTCAAAAGAATAAACACATGATCCAATCATAAATACTTCTCTCCCATAGAAGGACTATTTTTAAATACAGTAAATATATTTTTTATGGGATGCATGCAAAAATAAATTTACAGAAATTATAAAAGCATGCATAGAAGCAATTTTTAACAGCTTGTCTTTTGGATAATGATTATAAACTTTACCTAAAATGTTTGCTATGTAATAGGGGAAATATCAATATTTCACAGTAACCAATTTAATTGTTTTTTGAAACAAGGAACAGATACCTCCTCAGGTTTTTAAGACATATTTGTAAATACCTTAATGTGCTACATCCACTCCAGTAGTGACTCACATTGCAGGTTTAGAAAGCTGGAAGCAGTCCTGAGGCAAAGAGTTTCAAGGAAACTCAGCCTCCTGGAACCTTTGCATCCCCATAGCTAGAATGCAACAGATTTATCCCTGCGATATTGTGGATGGTCTGGCATGCTTTCTTACAGTATTTTACTGGATAAGAGTTAGAAATCTCAGGGCAAGCTTAGCAAAGTATACTTAGAGTCTTCATTACAGCCAGGTATAGCAGACTACATTGCATATTAGAAGCAAGCTGGTGAATTCTTCTGACAAATGGAGATTACCTATGTATACTTAAAAGAACAGCCAAGTTACACTCTATGCAAGAATTTCCAAGGCCTAGGAAATAGGGGGGGGAGGCTTGGTATTGCATTATTCATGAGAATGTCTGCTAGAGCTGAACCCCCTGGTGCTAGCTTTCACAAGTCTCAAAGGAGTAGCACAAATTGTGACTAGGGTGTGAAATCCTTACCTGTCATTAGCTGACCCTGGGCAGGGCTGTTTTATCTTTACTATAAATATTACCTTGTTCCTGTAAGTCCTTTTGAAGTCTTTTCTCTGTTTTGTGTCAGATAACTTCAATGCGCTTTGCCTGCTGTGACATTCTACCCCTTAGTTTTCTGTATTATATAAGACTGGTACTCGTTTTGTGACATTACATTCAGACTCAACACACTTTCTCTTCTGTCCTGTCTGCTTGTCACTCGCCAACTCTATACCCATCTGTCTGAGACTCTGATTCACATGCATTGAGGAGGGCCCAATGAGCCCGGTCCATGGCATTTATGATTTTATCTTACAATTCTTTATTAACACCACAACAGCTTCATAATAGGATGTTAAAACTTTACTTGGAGATGAAGAAAAATGAATCTACATTAATGTTCTCTTTTGCCAAAGTATTGCTGTGAACACATTGAGTAACGATAACTAAAATAAGCACCTAATATTTGATTACCATTGGTGAGTTCTTAACCACTTGTGGAATCTTTTGAGAATAATTTGAAGTAAGCAAATCATCTTTTCTTTTTTTTTTTTTTTCCTTTATTGGATATTTTCTTCATGTTTTTTAATTAGGTATTTTCTTCATTTACATTTCCAATGTTATCTTGAAAGTCCCCCATACCCTCCCCCACCCACTCCGCTACCCACCCACACCCACTTCTTGGCCCTGGTGTTCCCCTTTACTAAGGCATATAAAGTTTGCATGACCAATAGGCCTCTCTTTCCACTGATGGCTGACTAGACCATCTTCTGATACATATGCAGTTAGAGACACGAGCTCTGGGGGGGGGGTAACTGGTTAGTTCATATTGTTGTTCCACCTATAGGGTTGCAGACCCCTTTAGCTCCTTGGGCACATTCTCTAGCTCCTCGATTGGGGACCCTGTGAGCATCCATTTCTGTGTTTGCTATGCCGCAGCATAGCTTTGCAAGAGACAGCTATATCAGGGTCCTTTCAGCAAAATCTTGCTAGTGTGTGCAACGGTATCAGCCTTTGGGAGCTGGTTATGGGATGGGTCCCCAGGTATGGCAGTCTGTAGATGGTCCATCCTTTCGTCTCAGCTCCAATCTTTGTCTCTGTAACTCCTTCCATGGGTGTTTTGTTCCCAATTCTAAGAAGGAACAAAGTGTCCACACTTTTGTCTTTGTTCTTCTTGAGTTTCATGTGTTTTGCAAATTGTATCTTGTATCTTGGGTATTGTAAGTTTCTGGGCTAATATCCACTTATCAGTGAGTACATATCATGTGAGTTCTTTTGTGATTGGGTTACATCACTCAGGATGATGCCCTCCAGGTCCATCCATTTGCCTAGGAATTTCATAAATTCATTCTTTTTAATAGCTGAGTAGTACTCCTCTACCATATATATATATGAATATAACTGAGATCCTAAAGATTAAAAAGATAAATTGCCTCTGAATCTTTTTTTTAACAACAGCTACTCCCCAAAACGTTAAAGCTCATTGTGTAAGAGCAAAGATTTGAAGTAAACTTCTTTTCAAAGGCATTAGCTAATAAAATATTTTCTATATATGAAATAATATGCACGGAAAGATTTAAAGTCCTAGCATCTTGTATTGAAACAGAGAGGAAAACGATTTTTTTTCTTATGTAATGTAAGGCTATTAGCCATACCCAGAGGCAAAACTTTCCAATGATCAAAAGCTCACTAGAAGCAAACCCTTCACAATTATCAGGATGCAAAGGATAAAACAACATTTCAAATCTATCATAACTCTATATGGAGTAAATGGGCCAAATTGTAATGCCTTTAGAAGTTCCACAGCCTCCTAGATTTTTCATAAAACGTATGTTTAAACTTTATTTTGTACAACAACTGGATATATCTGTAATAATATTGTTTTGACTTAAAAGTAATTCCTTGGAGGGAAGAAGAAATGAAGTCACAAAAACTTCTCTAGGCAGGGTTTGCAAAACAAAAGAAGGGCCACACAAGCCTTACTGAGGCTGCTCAGAGCTTTGCATTTACTCAAATGTAAATATTTCTTAATCTGTGCATACTGCTTGAGTCCTGGCCCAAAGATTATCCAGGACAGATTCCAGGGGAACATTTCCAGGGGAACAATTTTACTGTCTATCTATGCCTCTAATTTTTGAACTGTATTTCTTAATATGACTTATACTTAAAACATTCCTAATAACCTTAGTGTTGTGAAAGCATTGTTTGTACTGTAGTCCCCTGCAAGGTGGCAACCATAGCCAAACTATAAGGGTCCAATTTCTGCCAAGACGAATATATACAGATAAATCTGTCTTCACTTTGCATGGCCAGATGGCTACAGTCAGCTACATTAGTGCTCCTCAAAGATGATTGTTCTTGTTATAATCCTAATTAACAATATATGGATGAATTAAAAATCTTAAGCTGCAATCAAAGTGCAAACTGCAGTTGATGGAACATTTACAATTTTAACCATAATTTTTAAGTTTCTTTCTCAATATAAGAATATATCCATAACTTTTGGAAAGCAAAACCTAATTTTAAACAATGTATTCTGTTTAAAGTTAATACCAGAACCATCACTTTCAGGTTACGAAGTTTGGCTGTCAATTCGTACATATGCGTGTATGACAGTGCAACTTTTAATGCTTCATAAAAGAGATATTGTTTTAACTCTTATCCCTTATAAGTCTAGTTTCTAGGATAAGAATTACATGAAATATTATCTCAATTTAGAAGTATCCTCAGAGGCCTAGCTTCCTGGGATGGTTCATTGAACATGCTATTGTTTAAAATGACTCCAATCATGAGTAACCAGTTTTAAGCTAACGTTCTTGTTAAGAGTGTTGCTTGTTTTTAATCATGCCCAATAACTTATAAGCTGATACTCCATGACCAAAACATGCATAGTATATTTATTCCTTTAAGACCACTCAGAAACCAAATAAAGCAGCTACACAAACCTTATAAATTTAGAACAATCAAATAATTTTTACTTTTTCTAGCTATAATTTCAAAAGGAAAAACACTTTGTCCTTTGTTGAACCCAATAATCAAAATTGTAGAGAATTTTCTAGGAAAAAACAACTATCAGCCTATTTGGCTTAGAAATAAGAAGCTACAGAATCCTTTTTTATATATACATATTTTATTAGATTATTATCTTTATTTACATTTCAAACATTATCCCATTTCCTAGTTTCCCCTCAGAAAATCCCCTATCCACTCTTTCCTCCCCCTAATAACCAACACACCCACTCCTGTGGAGAGCTGTGCCATGAGCAATCACCATTATAAGATGGTGCTGGCTTCCACTGCGCCTAACTAGTAAACAAGCCTTATGCGCAAGTGCAAGAGTAAATTCACGCCCAGTCACTGCCCATCTTGGGGTGTAGTAATGGGGTGATGGGCAAGCAACTAAGCAGGTGCTGTCACGCCACATCAGGTGCTGAAACGTCATGCTGTGGGCTATATAAGCAGCACCATTTTCCAGGTTCGGGGTCTTCCTTATGTTGAAGCAATAAAAGCTTTGCTGTAGAAGGATCCGGTTGTCTGAGTGAATTCTTTCTGGCGAGATATTAGCTCGGGCAATCATCACCAGGCGCTGATAGGAGACCCCCGTTTCACGGGGTGGGTTCAGAACTATGGGACACTTTACAGCTCTGCAAGGTATGTTCGGTCTTGAACTTACTCCAACGTTAGAAGCCTTTCTGTTCCTTTTCACAGGGCTCATTTTTTTCTTTTGATTACATACTCTTTCCACCGGTGGAATTGATAACTGGTGTTCAGTTGAGGTCAGGCACAGTTAGAAAACAGACAAGAAGATAGCATGGGGGCCTCCCACTCTGTGGTGACCGCCTAATGGTCGGTCCTGAGGCACCGTTGCTAGAAAGTCGCCACCAAGACACTAGAAGGCTTTGTAAAAGAGGTAGATCACATAGCACCATGGTTTGCATGCTCAGGGTCCATAACTATCCCCTCTAGGGAGAAACTCAAGGGAGATTTAGTTAGGGAACTGGAGAACGACAAACTTAAAGCAGGAACCATGCCGTTGTGGAAGCTGATAAGATCATGCTTAAAGGACGAGGAATGTCAACATGTGGTTAAGGCAGGGCAGAGAATTCTGGATGAAATTCAAGACAGTCTATCAGAGGTAGAGCGGGGAGAGAAATTAGCAAAACGGACACATGGTGTACCAATTAAGCATACAGGCCTTTCAATGGACCTTGAGCCCGAGGAAAAGATAATGTCAGGAAAGAATAGCCGGGGTGAGTTTGGAAGGAAGGAGAAGGAAAAAGAGAAGAAGAAAGATCAATCAGCGGAGGTCCCTAGGAGAAGGAACCTATACCCGCCACTAGATGAGTTTAAGGAGCTAGCTCATAGTAGCTCAGAATCAGATGAGGGACTTAGCCCCTCTGAGGAAACGGACTTGGAGGAGGAAGCAGCTCGTTATGAGGGAGAAAGGTACCAGCCAGATAAAATGCAAGCTAATCAGTCCAGAAAAAGGCCAAAAGTGGCTGGCAAAAGCCAGCTTGCTGCTCGGCCTCCGGACTGTCGGCTTCAGGGTCCTAGTGCACCTCTGCCTTATGTGCAGAGGTATCATTCAGACTCATTCATTCCAAAAGAGGAACAGAGGAAAATGCAACAGGCATTTCCAGTTTTTGAAGGAGCCGAGGGAGGGAGAGTTCACGTTCTGGTGGAGTATAAACAGATTAAGGAGCTTGCCTAATCTGTCCGTAACTATGGAGTCAGCGCCACTTTCACTATAGCATAAGTCAAAAGGCTTGTGGCTTCGGCAATGACTCCTTGAGATTGGACAATTGTGGTGAAAGCTGTGGTTCCAAATATGGGGATGTATCTTGAGTGGAAAGCATTATGGCAGTATTTCTGCCAGACGCAGGCAGGGGCTAATGCCACTGTGGAAGGGGACCAAAGAATGTGGACTTTTGAATTATTTCCAGGTCAGGGACAGCACGCTGCTAACCAGACAAATTATCATTGGGGAGCGTACGCTCAGATCTCAGCTGCTACTGTTAAGGCATGGAAAGCACTCTCTAGGAAGGGCGAGGCAAGTGGACATTTGACAAGAATTACCCAGGGCGCACAGGAGTCATTCTCAGATTTTGTGGCCAGAATGACAGAGGCAGCAGGGAGGATATTTGGAGACCCAGAGGCAGCTATGCCTTTAATTGACTAGCTGGTTTATGAACAAGCTACGCAGGAATGCAGATCAGCAATCACACCTAGAAAGAGTAAAGGGTTACAGGACTGGTTAAAGGTTTACCATGAGCTTGGAGGGCCGCTCACTAATGCTGGCTGCTGCCATTCTGCAGGGGTGGAGGCACACAGACTCAGTGGAGCTCAAACTTTGCTTTAATTGTGGCAAACCAGGGCATTTAAAAAAGGACTGCAGAGCCCCCCGTAAAAAGGACAGCGCCAGGGTTGTATACTAAGTGTGGAAAAGGATACCGTTGGGTCAAAGATTGTCGCTCAATTAGAAATATACGAGGCAGGCTCTTGCCACCAGGGCCCCCTCAAGTGGTAGAAAATGAGAATGAAGGCATTTCAAAAAACGAGTTTCGGGCCCCCAAGTCCCAGGGCCCCAAAGCATATGGGACTCCGATGGGCAACAAGTGGACACCACGGTCCGCAGGGCAACAGAAGGCTCGGCTGGATTGGACCTCCTTGCCTCCACCCGATTCATGCTGATGCCTCAGCTGGGAGTGCAGCCAATTCCTACTGATTATAACGGGCTTTTGCCATCTGAAAGTGTCGGCCTAATTTTGGGCCAGGCTTCCCTCACCTTACAAGGCCTTATTGTCCACCCTGGAGTTGTAGATCAGGATTATAAAGGGGAACTTCAGGTTCTCTGTTCCTGCCCTCAAGATGTCTTTTCTATATCACAAGGGAACAGAATAGCTCAACTAATAATTTTGCCAAGCTTACATGGCTGTTTTCCCTCCTCTGGTATTCCTCAAGCTCCCAGAGGGATTGGTTCTACTGGAAATGATTCTGCTTACTTAATAATGTCTTTAGATTTCAGGCCATCCTTGGAGTTAGTTATAGAAGGGAAACAATTTAAGGGAATTTTAGATACAGGAGCAGACAAATGTATTGTTCCTTCCTACTGGTGGCCAAAAACCTGGCCCATCACTCAGTCATCACACTCTTTACAAGGGTTAGGCTACCAGTCCTGCCCCACTATTAGCTCCCGTTCTTTGAGATGGCAAGTGCCTGAAGGTCAAACGGGACAATTCACTCCTTATGTCTTACCACTCCCAGTTAATCTCTGGGAGAGAGATATTTTAAAGGCAATGGGAATGACCTTGACTAATGAATACTCACTACAAGGTGTTCAAATGATGAGAAAAATGGGCTATACAGAAGGAAAAGAATTAGGGAAATGAGAGCAGTGTAGGCTTGAACCTATCCTTCAAGAAGGTAACACTGGGAGACAAGGTTTGTTTTTTTTCTAGAAGCGGCTATTGAGGGTTCCATGCCCATACCATGGCTTACAGAGGAAGCTGTATGGGTTCCTCAATGGCCTCTTTCCTCTGAAAAATTAGAAGCAGCCACAAATTTTATTTCTGAACAGCTACGCTTAGGTCATTTAGAGCCCTCTACTTCACCCTGGAATACACCTACTTTCGTAATTAAGAAAAAATCTGGCAGATGGCGCTTATTACATGACCTCAGAGCAATTAATGCACAAATGCACTTGTTTGGGCCAGTTCAGCGAGGGCTACCATTGCTTTCTGCCTTACCAAAAAATTGGGAAATTATAATCATAGATATTAAAGACTGTTTTTTTCTCTATACTTCTGTGCCCTCAAGATAGGCAAAGATTCAAATATTCAAATAGTCCTACCATGTGCCAACTGTACGTGCAATTGGCACTTAAATCAGTTAGAAATTATTTTCCATCCTTTCTTCTAGCTCTTTAAATGGATGACATTCTCATTTGCCAAAAAGATCCACAGTTATTGCAAGATGCATATCCTATATTAATACAGACATTAGGGCAATGGGGATTGAAGGTAGCCACCGAGAAGGTGCAAGTTGCTCAAATGGGAACCTTCCTTGGGTCACGCATTTATCCTGACAAAATTGTTCCTCAAAAATTAGAAATCCGCAAAGATCAATTATATACCTTAAATGATTTTCAAAAATTGTTGGGAGATATTAATTGGCTGAGACCATTTTTGAAAATTCCATCAGCAGAGGTAAAGCCTTTATTTGACATCTTAGAAGGAGATACTCACATCTCCTCCCATGAGGACTTACCCCAGCTGCCTGTTAAGCTTTACAAACTATAGAAAAGGCCTTACAAGGTGCCCAATTATTACGCATTGATAAGTCGAAGTCATTTGAATTGTGCGTATTAAAAACCACACAGTTGCCAACAGCAGTCTTGTGGCAAAATGGACCCTTATTGTGGGACCACCCCAATGTTTCCCCTGCAAAAATCATTGAATGAAACCCTAATGCAGTTGCTCAACTTGCACTTAGGGGAATAAAAGCTGCCATCACTCATTTTGGAGAAGATCCTCATATACTAATTGTGCCTTATATCTCTGCTCAAGTTCAAACCCTGGCAGCAATGACTGATGATTGGGCAGTCTTAGTTACCTCTTATTCAGGAAAAATTGATAATCATTTTCTTAAATATCCAATTTTGCAGTTTGCCTTAACTCAAGCCATGTTGTTTCCAGTAATTACAGCCAAACACCCACTTGCAGACAGGGTGGTAGTATATACAGACGGATCCAAATCTGGCATAGGTGCATATGTAATAAATGACCAAGTAACATCCAAGCAATATAATGAGACATCACCTCAGGCTATAGAGTGTTTAGTGATACTAGAGGTCCTTAACACTTTCCCAGGACCGCATAATATTATATCTGATTCCTTATATGTAGTCAATGCAGTGAATACACTTGAAGCTGCTGGCTTAATTAAATCATCTAGTAAGCTTGCTCACATTTTTCAACAAATTCAGTCAGCCTTGTCACACAGAAGACATCGTGTCTATATTACTCATGTCAGAGCTCATTCTGGCTTTCCTGGACCTATGTCTCATGAAAATGACTTAGCAGATAAAGCCAGTAGAATCGTGGCTGCTGCTCTGTCCTCGCAGACAAAAGCTGCAAGGGAATTTCACAAACGCTTTCACGTGATGGCTGAAACTTTACACTGCCATTTTACTTTAACCAGAAAAGAAGCTTGTGAAATTGTCACCCAGTGTCAAAACTGTTGTCAATTTTTACCTACTCCTCATATAGGGGTAAGCCCCTGAGGTGTCAGGCCCTTACAAGTCTGGCAAATGGATGTCACACATATTTCCTCTTTTGGGAGAAATCAGTATTTACATGTTTCTATTGACACCTGCTCTGGTGTAATGTTTGCCACACCTTTAACAGGTGAAAAAGCCTCTCATGTTATACAGCACTGCCTAGAAGCCTGGAGTGCTTGGGGCAAGCCCACAATCCTAAAAACGGACAATGGGCCAGCATATACTTCTGCTAAATTTCAACAATTTTGTCATCAAATGGATGTCACTCACCTGACTGGCCTTCCTTTTGATCCTCAAGGACAAGGCATTGTGGAACGTGCCCACTGCACACTCAAGTCTTATTTTATAAAACAAAAAGCGGGAATTGATGAGACTCTGTCCTCAGTGCCGAGAGTAGTTGTCTCCATGGCACTCTTCACACTTAATTTTTTGAATCATGACGAGCAAGGACTTTCTGCAGCTGAGCGACATAGCACAGACCCTGATAGACCAAAAGAAATGGTCAAATGGAAGGATGTTTTAACTGGTCTGTGGAAAGGCCCGGATCCTATATTAATAAGATCTAGGGGAGCTGTCTGTGTTTTTCCACAGAGTGAAGACAACCCATTTTGGCTGCCGGAACGACTCACCCACAAGATATTCATCAAGGATGGTGTGCAAGATGCTGACCTCCCGAGGACTGTTCCTGATCCTGACAATGCTGAACTTGTCTCAGGTTCCTAGTATAATGGGCAAAAAGAGATGGGCCATTCTCTCGACTTTCTCTAAACCAATGCCAGTTCGCCATGATGCTATAGTTTTTCCAAAATTCTTTACTACTAATAAAACAGTGGATTTGCCATATATACCCCATGATCCCACCCGACCAACATTAGGAGAAAATCACTCTTTACTAGAACAGAGTTCTTTATGTTTTCAAATTAATGGACCAGGAAAATGTATCAAACTCACAGCCCAAGCCTTGGGAATGTTTAATAAGCACCGAGGAGGCTTGGGGAGCACAACCCAAGATACTTCCAATGCAGATATAACCACTACAAATCGGAACTTCTGGCAGGAGGCAATTTGGGTTAATGGTACATTTCTACCACCTAACATTTCAAACAAAGAACGTCCCCACCAACCAAGAATAGCCCCCCATTATAGTGTGGAAAAATGAAGGGCTGATCCTGCCCTGGTCTGATTGTCAATCCTCCATCACTTGTTGGGCAGATCAGAGTAAAACCTTTTCCTTTTCTTCCAACATGATGGCTGACCTAGAGAAGGAATTTGCTATGAAAATGGGACTTTTCATACAGGACATTAAAATGCATTCCTTTCACAAGAGGATGCTTTGTGGAGTCAATGGCAGTTGTACAGAACTCAATCCTTTGATCTTTATCCAGGGAGGAGCAGTTGGAAAGGCTTCTTTTACTGGCATCTCAAGAACTGCTCAGTATTGGGGAATGCATGGTGCCTCCCTGGACTCTTATGAATATACTAATACCAGTTTAGAGATCACTGAGTTCAATAAAACTTTGGTAAAGCAGATTAATTATCCACCTACCCCAGTCTGTGTTTAACCCCCTTTCTTGTTTATCTTTTCAAATGATTCATTTGAAGGCTGTTCTAATGATTCTTGTTGGATTTCTCAATGTTGGGATGTAACAAAGGACACCTGCGCCATGGTGGCCCAGATCCCACATTGGATCCCTGTTCATGTGGAAAATCCCTCCACCTTATCCCTGTTTAGACAAAAAAGAGATTTTGGCATTACTGCTGCCGTGATCATAGCGATTTCAGCCAGTGCTGCTGCTGCTACAGCTGCAGGGTATGCTATGGCTAATACAGTTCAAGCAGGCACAAAATTAAATCAGCTTTCAGTCGATCTGGCTGATGCCATCAATGTTCAAATTTCTGCTAGTGCTCAGTTGAAGGGAGGGCTGATGATTTTGAATCAGCGCCTCGATCTGGTTGAGGAACAAATAAGTGCTCTATACCAGTTGGCCCAGTTGGGCTGTGAAAGAAAATTGGGTGTTCTGTGCATTACCAGTGTCCAATATGAAAATTTTACTCGTGCAGCTATTCTGGCTAGACAGCTCTCCTTGTATCTTGCAGGAAATTGGTCCAAGTGGTTCGATGAGACTCTCCAGGCCCTGGGGGCGGCAGTTTTGAGGATCAACTGGACGCGAGTGGACCTGTCATTGACAGAGGGCCTCTCCTCCTGGATTTCATCTGCATTTTATTATTTTAAGGATTGGGTGGGGGTAGTTTTATTTGCTGCTACCATCTGCTGTGGACTTGTGTTCATGCTCTGCTTGGTTTGTAAGCTCAGAACCCAACAAAACCGTGACAAGGTCGTTATTACTCAGGCACTTGCAGCCATTGAACAAGGGGCTTCCCCTGACATTTGGCTACCCATGCTTAAGACTTAAATGGCATTTGAGTTCTCTGTTATTGCATCCCACGGATTTGTGGATCCATTGCACTGGGATGAGGGATACTCAATGCTCATTGATCAGCACTTGCACTTTGCTGAGTTTTACTAATTTGTTTTTTGGCTGGCCTCTTTTATAGAGTTCGCCCTAGGTCATTTGGCACTTACTGTCACACAGTACTGCGGTATCCAGAGATGAGCAACTTTCCTCATGTACAGATCAACCTAAGACATGGGACCCGGTGGTGATAGGGTTACCCTATGACAGGAAAGGCTGTGACATTGGAGGAATGACCTAAGACAGGAGCCACAGTAGATGGACATGACTGCAGAGGCCTAGACCAGCCTCAAATTTTAATAAAATAAAAAGGGGGAGATGTGGCGAGCTGTGCCGTGAGCAATCACCATTAAAAGATGGCACTGGCTTCCAATGCGGCTAACTAGTAAACAAGCCTTATGTGCAAGTGCAAGAGTAAATTCATGCCCAGTCACTGCCCATCTCGGGGCATAGTAATGGGGTGATGGGTGAGCAACTAATCAGGTGCTGTCATGCCACATCAGGTGCTGAAATGTCACACTGTGGGCTATATAAGCAGCACCATTTTCCAGGTTTGGGGTCTTCCTTATGTTGAAGCAATAAAAGCTTTGCTGTAGAAGGATCCGGTTGTCTGAGTGAATTCTTTCTGGCGAGATATTAGCTTGGGCAAGACACTCCCATTACCAGCCCCGACATTCCCCAATACTAGGGCATAGAACCTTCACAGGACCTAGGGCCTCTCCTTTCATTGATGAGCAACTAGGCCATCCTTTGCTACATATACAGCTAGAATGGCAAGTTCCACCAAGTTTTCTTTGGTGAATTAGTTCCAAGGAGCTCTGGGGCTACTGGTTAGTTCATATTGATGTTCTTCCTATTAGCTTCAGACTCCTTCAGTTCCTTGGGTACTTTCTATAGCTCATTCAATGGTGATCTTGTGCTCCATTCAATGGATGATGGTGAGCATCCACTTCTGCATTTGCCAGGCACTGGCAGATGCCCTCAGGAGAAAACTATATCAGGTTCCTGTCAAAAGGTTCTTGTTGGCATCTGCCATAGTGTCTATATTTGGTGGTTGTTTATGGGATGGATCCCAGAGTAGGGCAGTCTCTGGATGATTGTTCCTTCAGTCTCTGTTCTGAAATGTGTATCCGTAACTCCTTCCATGGGTATTTTGTTCCATGTTTTAAGAAGGATTCTGAGCTTCTGGGCTAATATACACTTATCAGTGCATATACATCATGTATGTTCTTTTGTGATTGGGTTACCTCGCTCAAGATAGTATCCTCCAGAACCATCCATTTGTCTATGAATTTCATAAATTCATTGTTTTTAATAGCTGAGTAGTACTCCATTGTGTAAATGTACCACATTTTCTGTATCCATTCCTCTGCTACAGGACACCTGGGTTCTTTCCAGCTTCTGGCTATTATAAATAAGACTGCTATGAATCCAGTGGAACATGTGTCCTCATTGCATGTTGGACCATCTTCTGGGTATATGACCAGGAGTGATAACACTGGATCTTCTGGTAGAACTATGTCCAATTTTCTGAGGAACAGCAAACTGATTTCCAGAGTGGTTGTATTACCTTGTAGTCCAATGAGCAATAGGGGAGTATTCCTCTTTCTACACATCCTCGGCAGCATCTGCTGTCAACTGAGTTTTTGATCTTAGGCATTCTGACTGGTGTGAGGTGGAATCTCAGGACTGTTTTTTTTTTTTTTTTTGTGTGTGTTCTTTTTTTTTCCATTTTTATTAGGTATTTAGCTCATTTACATTTCCAATGCTATACCAAAAGTCCCCCATACCCACCCACCCCCACTCCCCTACCCACCCACTCCCCCTTATTGGCCCTGGCGTTCCCCTGTACTGGGGCATATAAAGTTTGCGTGTCCAATGGGCCTCTCTTTCCAGTGATGGCCGACTAGGCCATCTTTTGATACATATGCAGCTAGAGTCAAGAGCTCAGGGGTACTGGTTAGTTCATAATGTTGTTCCACCTATAGGGTTGAAGATCCCTTTAGCTCCTTGGGTACTTTCTCTAGCTCCTCCATTGGGAGCCCTGTGATCCATCCATTAGCTGACTGTGAGCATCCACTTCTGTGTTTGCTAGGCCCCGGCATAGTCTCACAAGAGACAGCTACATCTGGGTCCTTTCAGTAAAATCTTGCTAGTGTGTGCAATGGTGTCAGCATTTGGATGCTGATTATGGGGTGGATCCCTGGATATGGCAGTCTCTATATGGTCCATCCTTTCATCTCAGCTTCAAACTTTGTTTCTGTAACTCCTTCCATGGGTGTTTTGTTCCCACTTCTAAGGAGGGGCATAGTGTCCACACTTCAGTCTTCATTTTTCTTGAGTTTCATGTGTTTAGGAAATTGTATCTTATATCGTGGGTATCCTACGTTTTGGGCTAATATCCACTTATCAGTGAGTACATATTGTCTGAGTTCCTTTGTGAATGTGTTACCTCACTCAGGATGATGCTCTCCAGGTCCATCCATTTGGCTAGGAATTTCATAATTTCATTCTTTTTAATAGCTGAGTAGTACTCCATTGTGTAGATGTACCACATTTTCTGTATCCATTCCTCTGTTGAGGGGCATCTGGGTTCTTTCCAGTTTCTGGCTATTATAAATAAGGCTGCTATGAACATAGTGGAGCATGTGTCCTTCTTACCAGTTGGGGCTTCTTCTGGATATATGCCCAGGAGAGGTATTGCTGGATCCTCCGGTAGTACTATGTCCAATTTTCTGAGGAACCGCCAGACTGATTTCCAGAGTGGTTGTACAAGCCTGCAATCCCACCAACAATGGAGGAGTGTTCCTCTTTCTCCACATCCACGCCAGCTTCTGCTGTCACCTGAATTTTTGATCTTAGCCATTCTCACTGGTGTGAGGTGGAATCTCAGGGTTGTTTTGATTTGCATTTCCCTGATGATTAAGGATGTTGAACATTTTTTCAGGTGCTTCTCTGCCATTTGGTATTTGAGAATTCTTTGTTCAGTTCTGAGCTCCATTTTTTAAGGGGGTTATTTGATTTTCTGAGGTCCACCTTCTTGAGTTCTTTATATATGTTGGATATTAGTCCCCTATCTGATTTAGGATAGGTAAAGATCCTTTCCCAGTCTGTTGGTGGTCTTTTTGTCTTATTAACAGTGTCTTTTGCCTTGCAGAAACTTTGGAGTTTCATTAGGTCCCATTTGTCAATTCTCGATCTTACAGCACAAGCCATTGCTGTTCTGTTCAGGAATTTTTCCCCTGTGCCCATATCTTCAAGGCTTTTCCCCACTTTCTCCTCTATAAGTTTCAGTGTCTCTGGTTTTATGTGAAGTTCTCGGACTGTTTTGATTTGCATTTCCCAGATGATTAAAGATGTTGAACATTTTGTTAAATGCTTCTCACCCATTCGGTATTCCAAATTTGAAGATTCTTTGTTTTGCACTGTAGCTCATTTTTTAATAGGGTTATTTGGTTTTCTGGAGTCTACCTTCCTGGATTCTTTATATATATTGGATATTCGCCCCCTATTGGATTTAGAATCGGTAAAGATATTTTCACAATCTGTTGGTTGTCTTTTGGTCTTATTGAAAGTGTCCTATAACTTACAGAAGCTTTGCAATTTCATGATGTCCCTTTTGTCGATTCTTGATCTTACAGTACAAGTCACTGGTGTTCTATTCGGGAATTTTTCCCCTGTGCCCTCATCTTCGTGTCTATTCCCTAATTTCTCCTCTAAATATTTTATTTTCTCTGGTTTTATGTGGAGTTCTTTGACCCACTTAGACTTGAATTTTGTGCAAGGAGATGAGAATAGATCAATTAGCATTCTTCACCATGCTAACCACCAGTTGAGCCAGCACCATTTGTTAAAAATGCTGTCTTTTTTCTACTGGATGATTTTAGCTCCTCTATCAAAGATCAAGTGAAAGTAGGTGTGTGGGTTCATTTCTGGGTCTTCAATTCTGTTCCATTAATCGACCTGTCTGTCATTGTACCAATACCATGCCGTTTTTTAATCACAGTTGCTTTGTACTAGAGTTTGAGGTCAGGCATGGTGATTCCACCAAAGGTTCTTTTATTGTTGACAATAGTTTCTGTTATCCTAGGCTTTTTGTTATTTCAGATGAATTTGCAGATTATCATTTCTAGCTTTGTGAAGAATTGAGTTGGAATTTTGATGGAGATTGCTTTGAACCTGTAGATTGCTTCTGGCAAGATGGCCATCTTTACTATATTAATCCTGTCAATCCATGAGCATGGGAGATCTTCCCATCTTCTGTGATCTTCTTTGATTTCTTTCTTCAAAGACTGTAAGTTTTTATCATACAGATCTTTTACTTTCTCAGTCAGAGTCACACCAATGTATTATATATTATTTGTGACTATTGTGAGGGGTGTTCTTTCCCTAATTTCTTTCTCAGTCTGTTTATCCTTCGTGTAGAGGATTGCCACTGATTTATTTGAGTTAATTTTACATCCAGCTACTTCACAGAAGTTGTTTATCAACTGTAGGCATTCTCTGGTGGATTTTTTGGGGTGACTTAAGTATACTATCATATTATCTGCAAATAGTTAAAGTGAGACTTCTTCCTTTCCTATTTGTATCCCTTTGTTGTCTAATTACTCTGGCTAGGACTTCAAGTACTATATTGAATAGGTAGGAAGAAAGTTTGCAGCCTTATCTAGTCCCTGATTTTAGTGGGATTGCTTCAAGTTTCTCTCCATTTACTTTGATGTTGACTATTGGTTTGCTGTGAATTGCTTTTATTTAGTTATGGGCCTTTAATTCCTGATCTTTCAAAGACTTTTATTATGAAGGGGTGTTGGACTCCATTTGTTTCATGAATTCTGTTAGTTTCACTTTATCTCTGTTTAGTTTCTGTTTACAGGATCTGTCCATTGATGAGAGTGTGGTTTTGAAATCTCCCGCTATTATTGTGTGAGGTGTAATGTGTGCTTTGAGTTATAGCAACTTTTCTTTAATGGATGTGAATGCCCTTGAATTTGGAGCATAGATGTTCAGAATTGAGAGTTCATCTTGGTAAATTTTATCTTTGATGAAAAGAAGTGTCCCCTCTCAATCTTTTTTTTTTTTTTTTTTTGAGAACTTTAGGTCCTCTGGTGACCTTGGAACCATCCACCAATTTCGCGCCTAAGGTGGCCAGGGCTGTGCAGAATCCTTTTAAAACCAGCTTTCCAGCATTTTTTTTTTCTATCCTGCTATGGTTGACTCTTAACTAATGTGTGGGGCAACTCTAATAAGCCTCTGCTGTGCAAACTGAGAATGAATCAAGTTTGGATAGCCAGCAGATAAAGGTTTAACCATTTTCTTCTTTTTAACATGAAATATAGAACAGCAGTCATTCAGACAATGAAACAAAAACAGACATGAATTGACATATGGACAGTTTGGTGCACCAAACACAGACAATGCAGAGAAAGTAGAGAACTTAATGTAACCAGAACTAAGGATGTCTCCTGTACGGACCAGAGAGAAAGGAGAACATCTCACAATTTCCCTTTGTCCCTGAAAGAACTCTAAAACCCACTTTCTTTCTCTGTCTCTCTGTCTCTGTCTCTCTGTCTCTATCTCTCTTTGTCTCCCTCTCTATGTTTCTCTCTCTCTCTCTCTCTCTCTCTCTCTCTCTCTCATGTCATTTGTATATCTAGTATCTCCCTGTTTGTTTGTTTGTTTGTTTTGTATTTTACTTATTTTATTTTACTTTATTTTATTTTATTATTTTAAGCCCTACTCCTCCTGCCTGATGCAGTTCTTAACTGTGGACAAATGCTTGTTTAGAAATTTTGAATCTCATTTTTTTCACTGTCAACTCCTAGCTGATCAGTTCTGGGCCATCTTTGATTCAGTCTAGCCTATATACTTTTTGCAACCATGCGGTCACCAGCCTTCAAAAGAAGAAAGTTTTAGTGCTGTATGTTGCTTACTGTGCAGGGATACATCTTTTTCTGATTTCTGTGGAGCCCCACCAAGACAGTGTAACCCATCCCTCTGCTTTCAGGCCCATGTTGGGTGCCACCTGTAACCACCAGTGGCCATGGGTTACTGGATTCCTGAAAGGAAAGAGGGGGTTTTGGATGGGAAAGGCTACAAGATAAGTAATAAGCCAAGACAAAATTTTGATCAAGGCCAATGTTTACTTATGAGTCTGAGCTTATTAAGGGGGAGGACCCATCCATCTCCATGCCAGGATCTCATTGTTTTGTCAGGATCACTACTTTCTCAGGTCAGTGTCAGGAAAGCAGGTGCAGCCTCTCAGTAGGTATTGGCATCTTGGAGGAAAGCTGCAGCTATGGCAGGACAATAGACTTTACCTAGGTTGGAAGACTCCACCCTAAGTGGGCTAGCCTGCTTTGGCAAGACAGGTCTGAGCTAGCCTTTAATCCAGAAGAATAGTCGTAGAGTTGTACCTAGGATAAATATTAGAATAAAATAGTTAAATTTCTTTCTATGAGTATAACAGAATATCACTAAGAATAATCCCAATTCTTTCATATCTCTCTCTCTCTCTCTCTCTCTCTCTCTCTCTCTCTCTCTCTCTCTCCTTTTATTTGGTTCTATTCTAAAAAAATTGGCTATTGAGGCTCTAGTTCCTCACTATCAAGACAGCATCAGCGAACTTCTTCTTGTGGTGTATGTCTCTATAGTTAGACTAGTCATTGGTTGGCCACTTATGGTAAATGCTCTGCCATCATCCCTAAAACACACTTTTCCGGCATGACATATTAAATAGGTGTAATATTTTGTTGCCAGATTGTTGTTCCATTGAAGAACAATATTTTAAAATTACTTTTGATCTGGAGTTTTTTGAATTTGGGAAGCTATAGCATGCATATTTAGAAGCCAAAAAATGTGTTTACACACTGTCCTTTAAGAACTCACTAATTTACCACTAAACTATAATTTTACATTAACATGTCAATGATTTACCTTTACATAATTTTATATATTGATATTTTTATATGTCCTTATTATTATTTGAGGAATATTTTCTCAAGTGATTTCACAGATATAGTTGTATTGGTATATTTGAAAACTGATTGTGTTTACTCTTATGACAAACTATTCAGGATGGGTACAATTATGAGAACAAAACAACTTTCTTGTCAGAATTTCATATTTTGTTGCTTTTTATCCTAACATTTTATATGCATCAGCT